>NC_091283.1:42250629-42581051 GCF_032444005.1 Ranitomeya imitator
AAAAATCTGTAAGTGAGAAGGTGTGTCCAAACTTTTGGTCTGTACTGTACGTATTTATTTTTTTATAAAAGTTTGTAATTTTTACTGAAGTTCCATTGGTTTTGTGTTATTGCTTAGAGGGGTTGACCACTATTAGGACAACCCCGTCTTGATCGAAATGTTTGGCCCCGTTAAAATAAAAAATCTTATACTCTCCTCCTGTGGCGGGGCTGTTCCAGAGGTGTCAGCAGTCGCTCTAGCCGGGGCTCCCGTACTGTTGTTGTGACATGTGACCTCGGCACCCAATCAGTGCTGGCGTCACTGTCTCCGCCTTCATCCGAATTGAACATGAAGAGGAATTCCGGCCTGCAGCTGATCTCTCACTTCCTCTGCATGTTGAATTCGGCAGAAGGAGGGGACAGTGACGCCTGCGCTGGTTGGGCACCGCGGTCTTGGGAACCTCGGGGAGAGCGAGTGCGGGAACGGCGCCGGCATGGGTTGTGAGTATAGGCTTTTTTATTTCATCAGGGCCAAGTGTGGGGTATTACAAAGAGTTGTCCAAGTAGTGGACAACGTCTTCAAGTCTGTCGTTTGTTAACAATGACGACCACTTGATTGTTTGGGTTGCCATTATGATTTAAAAATAAAAAAAACAGTAGTTTGACAATAAATGGCTTCACCCAACCACTAACTATGAGTGGAGAAAAAGTTTTGGTGTTATAATTTATGTTCTCTGAAAAAAGGCCAAGAAAGCAAAAATTCTGCCGGGGTATGTAAACTTTTGAGCACAACTGTACGTGTACATCGAAAACAATTCTTAAAATGATGAAAATTATAGCAAGTTAATAAAAAATTGAGCACGACAAATAATATAGTTAATGCAAGAAAGCAATTTTTTTCTTCTTTAAGCCACGCTATAACAAACAGCATGCAAATTTTCATAACCTTGGCACACGTAATACCAAGAATTCTTGACAGTGCTGTTTCCATATATGTGTAATATTGTGTTCACAAATTCTACATACGGCCTTAATTGCCCAATAAATTTACCAGAAGCCATTATCTCTCGCTAATTTCATTATAATACATGAATTTCATTTTACATTTGTGGAGGTTGCATTACTAAACAGTACAGGAAGGGATCTCATGTGAACCAGAATAGTCTAATATCCAGGGACTTTTATGAAAAGCTGTGGAAGAGTTCATACAACCCATAGCAACTAGTCAGATATCACCCTAGGCGGCACTAGAGAAATGACAGAATCTAATTATTTTCTTTAAGGAACATCAACTTTTTTCCCGGGAATGTGCTCTTGTAAATAACCCCCCCCCTCCCTACCTGACTCTAATAATTTACCTCCGAAGCTTAGATTGAAAGACGCGAAGGTTGTATGGTACAGTTCTTGGAAAAAAATTTTTTACAGAAGGTATTAAAAAGTTGAAAATTACAGCCCGAGGCTCCTAATTGCTAAATACAAAAATTAATTGTTTATGCAAATATGTTAATAGTGAATGTTCTTAATTATAAAAATGTACTCAACATTCTTCTCTCTCTTTTGTTTCTCTTCCAAAGACTCTTTTGGCCAAGGGGCCATGGAGAAGTTGCTATGCCTGCTGCTGATGGGAGCTCTGGCGTACTTCGGGAGAGCACAGTATTGCCCCGGTCGCTGCATCTGCCAGACCAACTCTCCAACTCTCACCATGCTGTGTGCCAAGACAGGACTTCTCTTTGTTCCACCAGCTATTGACCGCAGGACAGTGGAGTTACGACTGACGGATAATTTTATCACCATTATTCGACGCAAAGACTTTAGCAACATGACCAATTTGGTACACTTGACACTGTCACGGAACACGATCAGCCAAATTGTACCCCTAGCGTTCTCTGACCTACGTTCTCTAAGAGCCTTGCATATGAACAGCAACAGACTTTCCGCCCTAAGAAATGAGCACTTTCGTGGTTTGGGCAACTTGCGGCATCTAATTTTAGGTAACAACCAAATAAATTCTGTCCAGGCTGGGGCATTCAATGAGTTTCTCTCAACCGTGGAGGATCTTGACTTGTCCTACAACAACCTCGAAGAACTGCCCTGGGAAGACGTAGGCCAAATGGTTAATTTGAACTCATTAACTCTAGACCATAATTTAATTGACTACATTGCAGAAGGAACATTCACCATGTTGCATAAGTTGGTGAGGCTTGACATGACCTCAAATCGCTTGCACAAACTGCCTCCAGACAACCTTTTTCTCAAGTCTCAAGTTTTGGCCAGTTCGAGAGGAAGTAGTGCATCATCTCTCGCCATAAGCTTTGGTGGGAATCCTCTACATTGTAACTGCGAACTTTTATGGCTCAGACGACTGACAAGAGAAGATGACCTTGAGACTTGTGCCTCCCCAGAACCGCTAACAGACAAGTATTTCTGGTCAATCCAAGAGGAGGAATTTATCTGTGAGCCTCCACTCATTACCAAACATTATGCCAGCAAAACATTCGTCATGGAAGGACAAAGTGTCAGCCTTAAGTGCAAAGCCGTAGGAGATCCTGAACCGTCAGTCCACTGGATCGGTCCGGATGGAAAGCTTATACATAATACAACAAGGATTCTAGTTCATGACAACGGAACTTTAGATATAACCATTACGACATTGAAAGATAGTGGTTCGTTCACTTGTATAGCGTCTAATGCCGCTGGTGAGATCACTGCCCCAGTGGAGTTGGCAATAGTACCCCTACCATTGTTGGTGAACAACACAGCTCACATTAAAGAACCTGATCCTGGGTCTTCTGATATCACAACCTCAACCAAGTCTGGATTTAATGATACCAAGAATTTGCAAGACAGAAGAATTGTGGTGGACAAATTGAAATCCACCTCGGTGGTCATTCAGTGGCCATCAGAGCGCCATATCCCTGGGATCCGCATGTACCAGATTCAGTATAACAGCTCCTTAGATGACTCCTTAGTATACAGGTGAGAGACAAGGGTGATTATTGTCATAGTACATTGCTCGTTACAGAAGGATTTCATATAATGACTATGAATAAGACAGAAATGCTCCAACACCTGAGACTCTGTTTTTGCACTACACTATTTGCTTATCTGTACCTCTAGCTCCTGCAAAACTTCAGTATGTCCTCATTGGCTGATTTTCCATGCAGAATTATAATCTGCAGTGGATTTAAAGTGTCAAATTAAAAAAAAAAATCTCATTCACATGCTTCAAAATTTTCTACATTGAAACTAACCTGCACTGCGGATAATTAAAGTCAATATCTGTTGCGGATTTTCACAGCAGCCACTACCTCTTTCATTGCAAACTAGCTAAATGATGGTGAAATCTGATGCATGTCATCAGCAAAATCTGCATTTAGTTATTCCAAGGATTTGTGGATGTTTCTGTTTTTTGTCTGGATTTACCATCAAAAAGCAAAAATACAAAGCTGACCCCTCCCCCCCAATCCCCCCCCAACCTTCCTAATTTTGCAAAACGCCAAATATTGCAAACTGGCAAAACCGTTCACTCTCTTCCAATTATATAGAGGAACGTGCCTTAAAGTCTAAAACGCGTTCTTGTAATCAGGAGGATTGCTCCTGGTAGCCTCCTTTTCCCGACCCTGCATATTCACCATCCTTTCTATTGTTGCTCTGGAAGCCATAACCACTGAAGAACTGGTAAGATAAGATCGGGCCCAGCATCACCATAATGAGATTCCTTCCAGTGTAAAGAAAGAGCATGTCACACACTGCAAACAGTTTATAATGGGACAATGCAGGCTTGCTGAGCGGCACTGAGCGGTTTTATTTGCCGTAGATAAACATGGCGAAGAATAAAATCTGCTTAACGTGTAGATACAAGACCAAGCGAAGTGTGCCGTATTTAACCATAGATATCGCATCCAAAATTGGAGCAAATCTAATTTATAATACTATAACTATTTAAGGAGAAAATATTTCTGTTTGTCTCTTCTTCACATTATTTATGGAACATTGACAAGAATCCATTTGCAGAACTAGCCTCAGACCATCCCCCACCACTTTCGTTACGCCCTGTAACGCTACTCAGACAACACAAGGTGAGGGTAAAACAGTGTGGCAATACTTTATTGAACCACAAAACAGGCAGATTACACGTAGAACAGACCCAGCAAAATACCCCAAGATGGTGCACATTACAGTCTCACCCTTCCGCTGACTTGCCGGGATAATGGCAGCTGTTACTTCAGAGCTTCCAGGGTCAACTATCCCACCTGTGACACGCACACAGAGACGATGTAACGACAAGTGTAGGAAGATGACAGTACATACAAGGCCAGTTGCCCGGAAGGTCACAACCTGACTTCTCCAAACATCTTCATGGAACCAGGCGACCGGCAGGTCTCAATCCCGGTTTTCTCCAAATGTATTCATAGTTAAGTGTTGGTCAATGGAGCAGATCGGTATTCTTCCAGCCGGGGCCGAAGTCCCCTAAGCCGGCATCCAGTAGAATAATAAATCCATGACACTCGTGATGGAGCCATAATGTATTGGTTACGGTCCTGTCTCTGGCCCTTTGGATATTTTGATGTCTTAGCTGAATCTCTGTCTGTGTCTCTGTCTCCCTGTCTCTCTATACAGAAGCATGTGACCTATTTTTATACTTAACAAGTGTCCTTCATTCAGTATTTGCATAAAGGGTAAGAATGGAGATTACATCAAGTAGCATTATTTGATTATTTAATCTATTTGGATAATTTTTCCTCCTCGGTTTTTGATGTCAACAAACTATCTGACCTACACAATGCATAATTAGCATATCAGTAAACATCACTAATCATAAAGGATAAGAGCACACTTTTGTTATATCAAATGTCAGCTTACAAGTTACTATTAAAGGCTTTCACATGCAAAAGTCTTTTTTCTTGACCAACCATAAATCAACACTTAAATTCAAAAGTCAACATATACAGTAGATAAGTCTATTCTTCTTGGCTTGCTAAGAATAGTCGTCTGGTTAACTAAAACACAATGCTGTGTCTTCACATTCTCTTTTACATTATAACTGTAAACTAATTTTCTGATGACTATTATTTCGCACACAACAATGCAGTGTGTGCATCACTGTTAGTGTTTCTGTGTTTCTGCCTCCCATACAAGTCTTAAGTTTAAGTCCCACCAGAGATCAATTGAAAAAAATTAAGAATTACTTCAATATACAAAGGTATTCACTTAGCACAGTAATATACTATAAGGACCTTTCTCCAGCTTTTGGGGGTCAAGAGATTATAGTAGTGTCCCGTGTAAGAAGCTACTCTTGACGTGCAGAAGAGAGAGCAGCAATGCCTGTTCACATTGCATACATCAGTTTACTTGCTGATGCCCCTATTCCATGGGCTCTTCTGCAGTTGCACAGATGGTAGGTACATTTGTCCCTAGACATAAGTTATTCTGGGAAAAGATCCTCAATGCCACCATTTTAGGTTTGGGTTCCCTTTGGCAATCCAAGGAACCTATCACTTGTAGAAAATAAAAATATTCACCAGTCATCATTACACAAAAATGATAAATGATGGGTAAGGTCACATAGATTATTTATTAATCATCTCAAGTGGAAAGTAATTACTTCCCAAAATGAGGTTGTCTTCTGCTGGACCCTATGTTATGTCAAAACATAGACAAACCAAATAATCGTCTTATACTGGTGGACCTCACCGACCCTAGATGTTAGCATGACACTGTATTATCATACAAATGGCAAACACCCATCTCAGCCCCAGCACAGCATACATTGATTGGGGGAATATCAGCTCCAGACTTAATTTTTATCCAAGGTAGGCTTAAAAAATGCCCAAACCCTAGCGAGACCGGAGTATTTCCATGTTTTATTGGTGATCTTTGTGCTGTGCCATCGTAGCCCATAATTGCCAAGCAATACTACCACTGTAGCACAGCACATTATACCCACACTTCTCCTTGACAATAGTAGACCTAGTAAAGTCAAACAGCTCAGCCGCAGATAGTTATACACAAATATCCTTAGTTTCTGTCACTTTAAAAGACAACATACTTGTTGGTTACAGTGCTCAGATGAGGGATAGTTCTTTAGCGCTTGTTGGTTACAGTGCTCAGATGAGGGTTAGCTCTTTAATACTTGTTGGTTGCAGTTCTCAGATGAGGGATAGCTGGTTAATACTAGACCTAATAAAGTCAAACAGCTCAGCTGCAGATAGTTATACACAAATATCCTTAGTTTCTGTCACTTTAAAAGACAACATACTTGTTGGTTACAGTGCTCAGATGAGGGATAGTTCTTTAGCGCTTGTTGGTTGCAGTGTTGAGATGATGGATAGCTCTTTAATACATATGCCTTGTAGTTCTCAGATGAGGGATAGCTCTTTAATACTTGCTGGTTACACTGCTCAGATGATGGATAGCTCTTTAATACTTGTTGGTTGCAGTTCTCAGATGAGGAATAGCTCTTTAATGTGTTGGTTGCAGTGTTGAGATGATGGATAGCTCTTTAATACATGTGGCTTGCAGTGCTCAGATGAGGGATAGCTCTTTAATTCTTGTTGGTAGCAGTGTTGAGATGATGGATAGCTCTTCTAATTTACTAACAGAATAGTGTTTAACAGGGAGAAATGCAAGAAAAACAAAAATTACATGTACAGAATGAGAAGAATAGAACTAAGCTTGTGTGAAAAAGGCTTGGGTATACTGATGGATCATAGACTGCACATGAGTCAACAGTGTGATGCAGCAGAAAAAAGGCAAACACAGTTCTTGGATGTATTAAGAGAAGCATAGAATCTAGATCACGTGCAGTAATTATCCCGCTCTACTCCTCCTTCGTCAGCCCGCATCTGGAATACTGTGTCCAGTTCTGGGCACATTTTAAAAAGACATTGAAAAACTGGAGCAAGTTCAGAGAAGAGCTACCAGAATGGTGACCGGTCTGCCAACCATGTCCTATGAGACACAGTTAAAGGATCTGGGAATGTTTAGCTTGCAAAAAAGAAGGCTAAGAGGAGACTTAATAGCTGTCTACAAATATCTGAAGGAATGTCACAGTGTAGAGGGATCATCCTTATTCTCACTTGCTCATGGAAACGCAAGAATGGAATGAAACTGAATGGGAGAAGATACTGATTAGATATTAGAAAAAAACTTTTTGACAGCGAGGGTGATCAATGAGTGGACCAGGCTGCCATGAGAGGTGGTGAGTTCTCCTTTAATGGAAGTCTTCAAACACAGGCTAGACAGACATCTTTCTGAGATGGTTTAGTGAATCCTGCATTGAGCAGGGGGTTGGTACACAATGACTCTAACATTCTATGATTATATGTTTAATAGTTTAATGCTTGTTAGTTGCAGTTCTCAAATGAAGGATGGCTTGTTAATACTTGCTGGCTGCAATGCTCAAATGAGGGATAGCTCTTTAACCCCTTTCTGACGTTGGGCATAATAATACGCCCAAGTCGGAATCCCTCCCTTTGATATGGGCTCCGGCTCTGAGCCCACATCTTTTCTGGCATAGCTAAAACAGCCGACATGTGCCTCGAACAGCCGCGGGTGGAATTGCGATCCACCCGTGGCTGTTAACCTGGTAAATGCCGCTGTCAATCTCTGACATCGGCATTTACCTTGCGATTACCGGAAGCGCGTTGAAAATCCCGCCCATTGATGACCATAATATAAATAAAAGTTCAAATCATCCCCCTTTCGCCCCACTCAAAATAAAACAAAAAAATCAAATATGCACATATTTGGTATCGCCGCTTTCAGAATCGCCCGATCTATCAATATGAGAAAGGAAATAACCTGATCGCTAAATGGCGTAATTAGGAAAAAATTAAAAACGCCAGAATTATGGGGTTTTTTGGTTGCCGCTACAGTGCAATAAAATGCAATAACGGGTGATCAAAAGATCCTATCTACATCAAAATGGTATCAATAAAAATGTCAGCTTGGCACACAAAAAATGAGCCCTTACTCAACCCTAGATTACAAAAAATGGAGACTTTACCGGTCTTGGAAAATGGCGCCATTTTTTTTATCAAAGTTTGGAGTTTTTTTCACCACTTAAATAAAAAAAACCTAAACATGTTTGGTGTCTATGAACTCGTAATGACCTGGAGAATCATAATAACAGGTCAGTTTTAGCATTTAGCGAACATGGTAATAAAACAAGCAAAAACAAAAGTGGAATTGCACTTTTTTGCAATTTCACCGCACTTGGAATTTTTTTCAGTACACGAGTCTGTTAAAACCAATGGTGTAGTTCAAAAGTACAACTTGTCCTACAAAAAAAAGCCCTCACATGACCATTTTGACCTAAAAATAGAAACGTTATGGCACTGGGAAGAAGGGGAGCAAAAAACGAAAACACAAAAATAAAAATACCTCTGGTCATGAAGGGGTTAAGACTGGTTGGTTACAGTGCTCAGATGAGCGATAGCTGTTTAATACCTGCTGGTTGCAGTGCTCAGATGAGGGATAGCTCTTTACTACTTGTTGGTTACAATGCTCAGATGAGGGATAGCTCTTTAGCACTTATTGGTTACAATGCTCAGATGAGGGATATCTCTTTAGCACTTGTTGGTTACAGTGCGCAGATGAGGGATATCTCTTTATCACTTGTCGGTTACAGTGCTCAGATGAGGGATAGCTCTTTACTACTTGTTGGTTACAGTGCTCAGATGAGGGATATCTCTAGCACTTGTTGGTTACAGTGCTCAGATGAGGGATATCTCTAGCACTTGTTGGTTACAGTGCTCAGATGAGGGATATCTCTTTAGCACTTGTTGGTTACAGTACTCAGATGAGGGATATCTCTTTAGCACTTGTTGGTTGCAGTGCTCAGATGAGGGATATCTCTTTAGCACTTGTTGGTTACAGTGCTCAGATGAGGGATAGCTCTTTAGCACTTGTCGGTTACAGTGCTCAGATGAGGGATAGCTCTTTATCACTTGTCGGTTACAGTGCTCAGATGAGGGATAGCTCTTTAGCACTTGTTGGTTACAGTGCTCAGATGAGGGATAGCTCTTTATCACTTGTCGGTTACAGTGCTCAGATGAGGGATAGCTCTTTAGCACTTGTCGGTTACAGTGCTCAGATGAGGGATAGCTCTTTAGCACTTGTCGGTTACAGTGCTCAGATGAGGGATAGCTCTTTAGCACTTGTTGGTTACAGTGATCAGATGAGGGATAGCTCTTTAGCACTTGATGGTTACAGTGCTCAGATGAGGGATAGCTCTTTAGCACTTGTCGGTTACAGTGCTCAGATGAGGGATAGCTCTTTATCACTTGTCGGTTACAGTGCTCAGATGAGGGATAGCTCTTTAGCACTTGTTGGTTACAGTGCTCAGATGAGGGATAGCTCTTTAGCACTTGTTGGCATGGAAGTGCAGTATATCAGCGACACCTCACCAAATCCCCAAATAACACAATGTCAGCCATCCATACCTCCCCAGTCACTCAGAAAACTCATTTGTTTGATCACAGCACCAGACATGAAGCGGTGCCAAAGGGCACCATGGCCCACCATCCCAAAATAAAACATATATACACCATGGAGCAGAAGAAATATACAAACATGCTGATGGTATCTACTTGCTCTGAACTCATTTCTATGACCTCAGTTATTGGAGGCTTTGCACTTATGTTTTCTATTATAATGCACTTGATTTATTCTTCTTAGATTAGAACTGAGAGGTTTCCTGCTGTTCATGTCTGGGAGCAATGCTAACATATTTTCTTGTTCTCACTGGTGTACATGACACCATAGGTCTTCTCTCTTCCTCCATCTTTCGCACACTCTTATTCTCTTGTGCTCCATATCTCTTGCTTCTCCTGCTCTTCCTCTCTCGTTTTTGTTTTCTATCTTATTGTTTCTTTTCCTTTCTCGTTCTTGTACTTGATTTCACCATTTGTATCTTATGCCACCTGGATTGGACAAAAGGTGGGCAGATTAGATGGCCACCAAGAGTACCATATGGGATGGGAAGCTAGTGGTTGGGGGTAATGGTTGCATCAAATGAAAAGTAAATATCATACAACTGTTAGGCTAGCCTCGGGGAACAGTGATGATTGGGGAAATTCTGGAGCCAGTGCTTGTGGTACCCCTGCCCACCTTAGCTGCTCAATCATCTCTGTCATTCTCCATCACTTTCTCTCCTTTTTTTATTGTCTTCCTTTCTGTCTCTTTTTCTGTCACCTTCTTTGTATTTCCCTTTCCCTTTCTCTCTTCTTCTGTGTTTCTTTCCTTTCTTTTTATGTTTTTTTTTCCTCAGTGCCCGTTTTTCTTTATTTTTCATCTCTATCCTTCTCTTTGTATTCCCTCTCTTTCATTCTTCCTTTATTGTCTCTCTCTAACTTTATCCCCTTTCTACCCCGTTCCACACCTTTCATGTTTTCTTTTTCAACCTATCCTCTCTTTTCTCCTTTCTCCTTATTTCTCTTTCTCAATTTCTTTCTTTCGCTTCTATCCTTTTCTCTCACCCTTCTTTCTGTCTTCTTTCCTTTCTCTCTTCCTTTCCCACTTTTTTCTTTTTCCTCATTCTTTCCTTTTTCTTTCTTCTCTCCCTTTTTCTCTCTCTAACTTCCTCCCTTCATTTCTTCTCCTTTGCTCTCTCCATCTCTGCCCATCTACCTCCTTTCTTCTCCCCGAGTATTTTTTTCATCTTTCGCCATTTTTATCCCCTTCTACCCATCACTTTCCCATTGCTTACTCCTTTCTCTGCCTTCATCCTTTTACACCTTCTCTCTTTTCCCTCTCTTTCCTCATTTGCTTTCATCTGCCGTTCTCTCTCCTTCTCTTCCTCCCCCTTTCTTCTTTTCCTCTTCCTCTTTGCTTTCACGGTATTGATTTTGCTCCACTCCCCTTTTCTCTCACTGTATATTCTCGACCACCACAGACTGTTCCTCTTCTATATAGAAATCAATGGACCGTCCGCATCGTATAGTAAATTCAATAATATATTCATTAAAGTAGCTTTCCAGTCTTCTACAAACAGAGCTTAATCATTGTATAATGAAGAGTTATGAAAATATATGATGTGCATTTTCGAGATTTCTGTCTGCAGTCAGTGAATGGAAATTCTTATTGCTTTCATTTAGGACTTGGATCCTTGTTGTGACCTTGTCGTGCTTACAGCTCCTGTACAATGTAGGTCTAGAGCAGATCTCATGTACACGGGGCCGTACCTAAAAAGAAGCACAGGAGTCCTACGGGACCCCAGTATAGCTCACAGCATCACTCTCTATATCATCAGAATGTCCTGGGCAAAATCTGTAAAAGGCTCCTCACCTACCATGTGCCATTTATAATACTGTTACCCGTCTAAGTGGATGAGGAGTTTGCTTATCTTTTTGATATCTAACAATCTATCTAGAAAGAATGATGCATGCACGGAATATATGAAATGTCCACTGTATTACTGCCATAGAGATTATACTAAAATGAAGGCATCTGGTGCTCAAATTGTCCAACTTGTGTGTGTGCCCACCAGCCATGACAAGGCACAACTTTTCGTAGAGACATCCTAAACTTTTATTTATCAGCCCAAAAGTCTTCAACTTTAAAAGATAAGTGGGATCCAGCAATAATAAAAAACAGCTTTAGACAGATGGAAGGTGTTCAGCTAACCTTAAATTGTAGGCTGCAAAGAAACAAATGTGACTAGCGCCCCCCGACAACACGAGACAGCAAGCTGTTGTGACCGTAATATATACAGTACAAACCAAACACTGATGGGTCGTACCTGTAATTTAGATGTGTAGGTTTTTGGACTAGGAGAGGCCGTCGCTAAAGAAAGGTTAAGGTCCAGTCAATGAATATTCGCCTTGTCATGACCGGTGAGCACACAAAGACTGGCCAATTTATTCTATATAAATACAGTTTACATTTCATAAATTCAATGCTTGTAAATATCTTGCCTCACTGAGTGTGAGGCTGGACTCTGTGGTTTGTATCTTTCTATTTTTCTTTCTTATCTTCTTTCTTTCTCTTTTTTCTTTCCTTTTTTTCTTTCTTCTTTATATCCTTTTCCCCCCTTTCTCTTTTTTTCTTTCTTTCCTTCTTTCTTTTTTTTCTTTCTTCCTTTCATCCTTCTTTGTTTCCTTCATTCTATCCTTTCTTTTTCTATTTACGGTACTTTCTTTTTTTTAAATTCTTCCTTGCTTCCTTCTTTATTTTCACCTTTCTCTTTTTCTTTCTTTTCTTTCTTTCTCTATTTTTCTTTCTTTTCTTTCTTTATCTTCCTCTTTATTTGGTTCCTTCTTTTTCCTTAATTTCCTTTTTTTTTCTCTTTTCTTTCTTTCCGTCTTTCTCTATTTTGTATTTATTTCTTCCTTTATTTCATTGTTTCCTTCTTCCTTCTTTATTTCCTTTTTTCTATTTTTCTTTCTTCCTTTTTTCTTTATTTCCTTCTTTTTTCCTTAATTTCCGTTTTTCTTTTTCGGACTCTTTTTTTTCATCCCTGTCCTTGTTTCTTTCCTTCTTTCTTTTTGTTTCTTTCTTTTTCTCTTTCTTTCTTTCTTTTTCTCTATCTTTCTTTCTCTTTTTCTTGCTTTCTTTTTTAATTTTTCTTTCTTACTTCTTTTTATTATTCTTTATTTATTGCCTTACTTCCTTCTTTTTTCCTTAATTTCCTTTTCTTCTTTCCTTTCCTTGTTTCTTTCCTTCTTTGTATTTTTTCTTTTTTTTGTTTCTTTTTCTCTCTTTCTTTATTTCTTTCCTTCCTTCATTCTTTTGTTCTCATCCACAAAATACAAAGAATGAAAAATAACAAAACTAACGTTGCTTAAAGCCCGCAGAAGGTAATGGGACTGCTGACTGTAGGCCGAAATATGTGCATTAATCGGCCGGCTGCACTAACGCAGCCCCATGTGATTTATTGATCCTCCACATCTATCTCTTTTTTATCCTATCGTATCGCACTCATACAGCGAGAGCTGCGCAGCTTCAAGTGCAGTTCAATTTATTACACTTATTTTTCGTACATATAATAAAAATAGGTTTGAACAACATTTGGGAGCGGAAACTTTGCTCAATAAAGGGTTAAACGATGATCCACAAGTTGCTTCTCTGGATTTGTGAAATTAGCGGGATTGTATTGCCGATACCATTGTGTTCAGAGTCCCGCAATCGCCTGTTTTCTCTTCCTCGTCCTTCTGCAGGTTTCCTGCCGAAAACTCCCAGCTGGTCACAAATATTTATCGTTTCTGCCTAATGAGCCTTGAAAGATACTTAAAAACATTAGACTTTACTCATTCCCATGAAAATATAAGCTGCCCAGATACTAAAATGCTTAAAAGTCATGCCCCAGTTTTCTGACTTGACACTTTTTCCTTACAATTTTCCATGATCGCATAAAATATTCTCACAGGTTTTAGAGCTGAATTGGGATTTTTTTTGGAGCTACCAAAGAAATTATTCAGAGGACCCATCTGCCATCTGTATAGAGAAACTTTAAGGGAACCTGTCAACAGCTCTAGGGTCACCAAGATAAGTATATTGCTGGGTAGGGTAGTAAAAGTCAAGTTGATAAATATTTTTCTGCCTACAAATGGGTTTACCATCTGCTTTGAACCTTTATGTAAATGAGTCTGCAAGTTCACCCGAAGTCAGGACTATCCCCTGCAAATGCACAAATCCTCCGCAAGTGCACAAATCTCCAGCAAGTGCACAAATCCTCCGCAAGTGCACAAATCTCCAGCAAGTGTACAAATCCTCCGCAAGTGCACAAATCCTCTGCAAGTGCACAAATCTCCAGCAAGTGTACAAATCTCCAGCAAGTGTTTAAATCCTCTGCAAGTGCACAAATCTCCAGCAAGTGTACAAATCTCCAGCAAGTGTTCAAATCCTCCGCAAGTGCACAAATCCTCTGCAAGTGCACAAATCCTCTGCAAGTGCACAAATCTCCAGCAAGTGTATGAATCTCCTGCTTTCTTCCTCACGTAGACCAGTCGTCAGCAATAGAAAACGTAGGTGCACGGAAAAACCTCAGTTAAAGAAGCACTCCTCCTCCCATCAAAGTTTTTATCCTCTTAATATATTGCATTCATCATATTATACAGCACTGTGTAATTACAATTGCTCATTTTGCCTTTCTACCTAGCTAATTCTTCTCTTTTCTCTGCTCTATGTAGAAACAGAAAGTCACTTTTTCTTGCAAGAGTCATCCCCCACCATAAAAAATCCTTCTCCAGCTCCTCCGCTCCTGGCCCTTCCAGGGACTTTTGCAGTGATGACTCATGCAGGAATAATTGACCTCCTATTTCTACATAGAGCTTAGAAGGATTCAACTAGTCAGTTATTAATCACGTGATGTCATAGAGACAATGGAAAAGAGGAATTATCTGGGTAGAAAGGCAAAATGAGCAATTGTAAGTACACAGTGCTATAAAATAATAGGATAACATTTTTGAAGGAGCGCTTCTTTAAGCATATGGGTTAATGCAGGAGGATAAGTATGCACTAGCCAGATTTTGACACTCACGATGAAGATGCACTGTTTCCTGCATACAGAACTAATAATACTCTGCATTATTCTCCGGCAAGTGATTAACTGATTTCTGAGGGTGGTGCTAGGCATAAAATATAGCAGATAATCGATGTACTCACAATATTGAGAACTTGTCAGACTTTGACCTGTCCTTAGTTCACATGATGGGGATTGGCCTGCTCTTGGTGGCAGTTGGCCTGCATTCGGTGCACTTGCCAGGAATTGGACTGGCCTTGGCCTACTTGTACTGTTTTACTTGTACAACAATATGCTGTCGGTGCAGTCTAGTTTACATAAAGAGCCAAACTTGATTTTCCTATCTATGTATAAACTGTTTGTAGCCAGGAAGATATGTCTGAACTTGTGTTTTACTACCATACACACCAATGTAATTAATCTGGCACCACCAATGCTCATGATGGGCACCCTTTACGTTTTTTCATGTCCAGAAAGGCTATTCTGCAGGTAAAGAACGCTTTACTGGAACGGCGGCTACAGGGAGAAAATTAATTTATATCCTCCCTGCATATTCTCTCTTCCAGTCATCAGGGCAGTGCAGGTTGCTGTAACAGTTACCTTTAACTATACCATGATCACCATTGTAATCCCTCCCTGACATTTTGATTGAGAGAGTGCTCTGCAGCATATGTGTTGAGCATGTGGGGAGAGATTACGGTCACACTGTTACAGCTCCCAACAACCACCCTGATGACTGGAAGCGAGCAGCTGCAGGGAGGATGTAAGTTTGTGTTCTACATGTAGCCGCAGCTCCACTAAAGCAGCCATTTATGATTTTAACGCTGTTATCCTGCAGATTGATTCCATACCTGCCAGTAAATAGCGTCTCTGTTCAGAACAGGTTCCCTTTAAACATTTTTTTTTACTATGATGCATATAGAACACTAGATTGTGGCCCGATTCTAACGCATCGGGTATTCTAGAATATGCATGTCCCCGCAGTATATGGACAATGATGATTCCAGAATTCGCGGCAGACTGTGCCCGTCGCTGATTGGTCGAGGCAACCTTTATGACATCATCGTCACCATGGCAACCATTATGACATCTACGTCGATACTGTGCCCGTCGCTGATTGGTCGAGGCGAATTCGCGGCAGACTGTGCCCGTCGCTGATTGGTCGAGGCAACCTTTATGACATCATCGTCGCCATGCTGTGCCCGTCGCTGATTGGTGGAGGCCTGGCGGCCTCGACCAATCAGAGACGCGGGATTTCCAGGACAGACAGACAGACAGAAAAACCCTTAGACAATTATATATAGAGATGTCAATAATAAAATCTAATAAGTTATATGGGAGTCATCCCAAAAGAAATAGACCCTAGTGACAAGACACCACAAGGGGCCTGTCTTGTGTAGGTCCATTAGGATGAATATTGTCGGGCCTGTCTATGACACTATTATTTATCGTACATCTGTTGTAAACATTTTAATGTACAAATGTTAGAACATGTTTCTTCTGAGTGCATTGAAAATTTCTGTTCTCTTCTGTTTTCTGCATACAGGATGATCCCACCAAGTAATCGAAGCTTCCTGGTCAATGACTTGGCTCCTGGACGAGAGTATGACCTCTGTGTCCTGGCTGTCTACGATGATGGGATGACTTCACTCACTGCCACTCGAGTGGTGGGATGCGTCCAGTTCAATACAAAAGAAGAAGCTGCACAGTGCCAACCGCTCCACACCCAATTTCTAGGTGGAACTATGATCATCATCATTGGAGGAATCATTGTAGCTTCCGTGTTGGTGTTTATCATCATCCTGATGATCCGATATAAAGTGTACAGTGGTCAGGAAGAAATCGGCAAAGCGAGGGTCAGTAATGTGTATTCTCAAACAAATGGGCAACAAGGCATGGCTTGTGCTCATTCATGTGCCAAGTTGGGAGAAAATAACTATGAACCTTTGCCCCCAGCTTCCAAAGAGCCCTTAATGGAGGGCAAAGACCCTGGTAAAGGGGAAAACAAACCTAGTTCACCTATTCCAGCTCCTCTGATGGAAATGGACAAGAGGAGAACTAAAACATCTAGTGATCTTCAAACAGTGGCTCTTTTGTCTTCTCTCTCTGGAGACCAGACAGAGACCAGCGCATTGGGCTCCACCACCTCATTATGTCTGATTACGGAAGGGCAAGCACACGTAGGGCCCAAAGCTCCTCCTAGGACTTATCAACATAGATTCTCCTTTGATGGAGACTATACCTTGTTCCAGAGCCACAGTTATCCTCGCAGGGCACGGACAAAGAGACATATGTCCGCCTTGGAGTTAAACAACCAAGAAGCTGCCCTTGGACATCGAAGAGTCACATTTAGCAGCACAGAGTGGATGCTAGAGAGCACCGTGTGAATAGCACAGTAGTTCACAACTTTTTTTTTTGACGGAGCAGGTAACATGGAGGGACACGTCTTATGATACTCTATGTCTCAGCAATCATGTTAGGGGCACCTCAAACCTTTCTACTAAAGTTCTGCATTTTGTTGCCATGTTTAATATCTCCGTACACTTTCTGAGCAGAGAAATTTTTTGGGATACAAGGCTATGTTCATGCCAAGTTTAACTCATGTTCATGTTGTCGTAGATGGTGTACTGTGTCATGAGCGGACCTCGTTGATTCCTCGAAGTGTACAGATATATTCTGCATTGGTAAACGATGGATTTGGAAGACGCATTGGCACTGCTTTCTTGAGGGTCTTAATGTTGTCTGTTTCTCTAGAACCCATCACCCAATGTTGCCATGTGACGCAGAACAAGACAAACCATATCATACTCAAGAGCTAACCAAGAGTTTTTTCATCATGATCGTCCAACTTGCCCCGAGGAAAACTGATCCACATTTTTGCCCTCTCGTGAGCCCCTCCTTCCGCTGGTTTGGGGATCTCGAGGGATATAGTTCTGCTTGGGTTGTGGTACATGAATGCTGAGCCCTTGAAGCAGTGCCTTAAACCGAGAGACCAGCACACAAGCTTTCTGGAACCCTCTGTGACCTTTCCTCTAAATGGGGACGGAGACGCCGGTTCATCAGGGGGAAACAGGACATATGCACAAACGACACGATACCCACCAAACCTACTGTACAATACCTTCTACACAGTAGGAAGAGGGGAAGCTTAGAGGGATTTATTGACCACATTGTTTGGGTCCTGACACCGTAAACCTTCTGTACATCTAGCTGGTCTGGATCCTTTCTGAGTTACTCAAAATCAGGAGCCTTTCTGGGACCTTGCAGGAAGAGAAATCATCTGGAATTAACAAGCACAAGTTTTTACATTAAAAACGTGTGTCGCCTTCTGTCTCCGCAGCACATATATCATTGGGGAGAGAGACGCCAGTTGGGTACAGCGGGAAATTAAAGTCCTTTCTGTGACTGCTCTGTGTGTCCGTTGTGGTTATTTCTTCTTCGAAAAAAGATACCAACATGGGGTCGCATGCATGTGGCATATTCCTTTAAGAAAGTCGATAAAAGCAATTGGATCCTAGGGTTACAAATGTAGCAGGACTCGGAGTTTTACCAGATATGCAATCAATGCAATGGGCAGACTAGATAAAGCTATGTTTTATTGCAGCGGTGTAGCTATAGGGAGTGCAAAGGTGGATGTTGCATCTCGGCTCTAAGATCCAAGGTTTCAAAGTGCCGTCTTCCACATACTAGTATTATAAATGGCACATGGTAGGCGGAAGCTCCAAAGCATCAATTTTTGCCTGTGTATATAAAAAGCATATTCAGTTCATTGACATCAAGTAGAGACCTAATCAATGCCGAGGGATTGAAATGCAAAGTTTATGAGAAATGAATTACCTTTTTGAGACAGAGCAATAATGCTTTTACGTGTCATTTTTATTATTTTTTTTTTTAATTAAATTAAATCTTTTGCATTCAATAAAAAAAAACACCAAGCACTATTTTAAAGCGAATAACCTATTATATTATGTGTCATTTTTTTCACCTTAACGTGATATAATAATTTTTTCGTGGAAGGATTTCAACCATGGTAAGAGTTCAAAGCATTGTTCCATTAGCGAGTGACACATTATTTAAATCAGGTTTTTATCATATCCAGTAAAAATCCAGAGGAAAAAAAAAAGCAGTTTTTATATTGGCTAATGGAGTAGACAGTTCTAGTTCTTTAACTGCTTTGCTGTGTTGACAGGAACAGGGTTAGCAGAGTCATGTCAATATTTTTAGCTGTCGGGGAGAATTTAATGGTGTTTATCATTTCAGCAAACTTTGCATATATCAATAGTTCAAAAAATTATAAGAAACTTTGTAATCTATCCTATCAGAGAAATAAATTTATTTCTCCACTTATGGGTCACTTCTTCTCTCTGCTGACTCTTAAAGAGGACTTGTAACCGAGTCAAAAGTGGGAAGTTTTTGCTCTAGTTTTATTCAAGCTGCTCCCCTATTTATTTATTTATTTATTTTTTTAATCTTCCATATGGTTCCAGAGATTTTATCTTTTTATTCAATGCTGATTTTTTATGGGTTTTACCAAGGTGGTAAGACTCATAGGTTTCTCTTGGGGGGGGGGGGGGGGGATGGTGTCTCTTCATTTCTACTCTGTAACACCCACCTTACTAAAGACCATAAAAATTATCACCAAATAAAAAGGTCCATATCTTTTGAACAAGATGGAGGATTTTAAATAAAGGCGTACACAGCATACTCAGAGGGTGAGCGGGAAAATAAGAGCAAAGCCAGGACACTTTTGACCTAGTGTAAGCTCCTCTTTAAACTCATTATCATTCACACTAAAAAAAAAAAGCTCTTATCTGTCTTGGTCTAAACAAGAGAGCTCATTGAGGTTTAAAATTAATGCCGCCATATGACGTTTATGGAAAGGGGAAGAGAGAGAAGCAAAAGTGAGACACAGATGGTGCTGCTACTTTTTAGTAGGCGTTAAATCTCTCCCAGAGCTGAATTCACAGCTACTCTACTCAGTACTGCTGAAAATGTCCTCCATTCTTCTGCTGCTTCTGAATATGTGCTACATAGAAACAGGTGACAAAACCCAACAAAAAAAACAGTGAGGATATACCCTTTTGTAAGTAAATAGTAATAGTACATGTAAATATCATAGGGTATTTAATTAACACTATTTTGATTAAAAAAAAATGTAAAAAGCCATTTCACTGTGACAAGGCGTTCGCAATTGGGACGGTCCTATCCTGTCTCTAGTAGAAAAACCTCGCCTTGTGTCAGCCGACCTCAATGTGAATGAAGGCAGAGCAGGACAAAGGCCCAACTGTTCAGAAACCCATCCATAGGAGCTATATGGATGAAATGCCTAGCTCAGAAAGGGGAGCGACAACTCTGTTCATGCAAAGTACAAGAAACTACAGCAAAAAACAAATAAATGAGCCAGCGCATAAGCTGGTATACATGAAATGTGTAAGAGCATGTTCACACTGTGGCCGTTTCACAGACCAAACCCTAGAAATAAACAAAATGAGCACACACCCTATAGTAAGTAATAGTAATAGTACATGTAAATATCATAAGGTTCTTAGTTAACACAAGGTAGGGTTTTTATACTAGAGACGAGATTGGACCTTTCCGATTGGATACACTTTGTCGTGGTGGTGGGATGACTTTTACGCTTTTTTGATCAAAATAGTTTTAACTAAGTACCCAAAGTTTTTTACATGTACTGTTACTATTTAGCTGTTTACGTGCTATTGGGTATATGCTCTATAGCAATTAAACAGGTAAATAGAGTATATGCTCATTTTGTTTTTACTTGGCTTTTGTCTGTGTAATGGCCATAGTGTGAACGTTTTCTTACACATTGCATATAAACCAGCTTATAATCCAGCTCATTTCTTTAGTTTTGTTATAGGAACACCTGTGCAGGAATCCCTCATGTCTGTGGGTGCTATGTATAGGAGACCTCGCAGCATTAGTCTCCACCCACCAGCTCAGAGACAACTGAAAGTGGGAAATAGTGTCCGCAGAGGGGAAAACTGGTCAAAAAAGCAGAATACAAGTCACATAATGGCCATAAATAGTGTTATTTTTCTTGCGCACACACGACAACAAAGTCACCTAAAATGGCTTGAAAGCCCTTTTGTATTACTGGAGATCTGGATATGGCAGAATAGAAACTATGCGGATGAATAATTTTCTTGTTGCAGCTGCAATGTCACTCCCGCTGCAAGAAAAGGCGGTATTCCATCTCTATTTAGAGGTTCTATTAGTCTATGGACAGTTTTCTATCCAGTAACTTATATTCGTTGCATTTGTCATAAAATATGCATCCCATAGCTCTGACCATAGGGAAAACTCAGGAAGGATGGGACATTCCCTTCATCATAGTTCGTAAAGAAAAACACATAAAATGACAAATCCGTCTCTGTTTTACGTCCTTATGAACATGAATAATATATGAATATAGACTGTGGAGGTAAGCAGTGTGCGGTATGAGAACAGCATCGGGTAAAGAGATGGGCGGCTGTAATAAAAGGATGAGAGCGGTTCCAGTGTAAGAACGTATGGTATAATAAGGGCAAGAGATAAAAGGGTATCGGAACAAAGTAAGGTGCCAAGAACGGTGTAAGAACATAGTGTAGGATCATCGTGGTGGGCAGGATGGAAGGTTAGGATCTCCTTTCTATCCTGCATCAGATCTCCCCAAACCCAATAATTGGAACAAAAATTTTTCTTTAATCACTTCTCCAGCAAAACAGCTGTCTGCCCACCACAGGAGACTGTAGCTCTGCCCAGTTTATAATGCAGGTATCTCCGCTACTTCCTAGCCTGATGTTCGCTCCTCACTCATCTGAGCTTCTTGTTCTCCATGATTGTACACATCTACCCTTTGTCGTCGATATTACATTCTGCCTACTATATGTTACATTTCCATGTTTTCTAATACTTGTGAAATTCATTCACTTCCCAAAAGGTTCAAGTACTTTACATGAAGGATAGTAACCACCATAAAGCCGGCCTTTAGATGGCTGTTGGCCGAATGATGCTTCGGCTGATCGTTCACAGGACCACTTGCTTGGCCGAGCACTCTTGTATTTTCTATAAAAAAAGCCACCAACTGGCACTTCGACCAGCGGCTTATCTCAGGAAGAACAATGTGATCGGCAGTCCAAAATCCGACATTTACAATCGTCATCTGTCCAGACCAACAGCCAGCTGGTGGCCCCATACACATTAGACCATCGGCCAAACCTGTCAATACTGTCATTATTCTAATGTGTATGAGGGCCTTAAGGATCTAATTTAACTAGGTTTCCACTAAGCCCAATGCTTAATTCTTGTGATTATGGACTGCTCTTCTGGTGAAGAACCTTACCTCCATTTTTGACTCTGGCTACTCCTATGTTTCCACTAAGCCCGCTGTTGAGTGTGTCAAGTTCATACACTACTTTCATGGTGATGATCTCTGGATCCATTACTGACCATATTCTTGCTAGCTATGTCTCTGTTGTTTCCACTTGTGGTTCCAGATCCTAGCTGTGTCCCAGGGGTCTATACTTCTAGTTCCAGATTTTGTCCATGGTTGTGGTGTCCTTGCTGCTAGCTCTAAATCCTGCTGTCCATTATCTCACCATCAAGGATTGTATCCTATTTTGTAATGTCTAATGAGCAGAGGAACAAGGTGCTATTAAAATAGAGAAAGAACCTTGCCGACATGTTTCACTTTTATGGTCTTCAGGGGTTGAGGCAAATGCAAACCAAAATGGCTGAACAAACTACAACCTTCTCATCTTACATCAGACTGACCTCTAACTATGATTTCCAATCTGCAGTCAATCTGCCTCCACAGTGTGCATCTTTCGGAATAAAGACAATTATATACAGCTAATACAGAGCAGGTCACGATGTGATTACATCATGATGGTAAAGGAAAATATAAAATATAATTGTCTGCAAGAAAGTGGCATCTGCCCCTTACTATGGGCTTAAGAAAGATGGCCGCGATGCTCGCACAGTAGAGGAGATGTCGCTCAAACAAAATCTTCAAGAAAATGGTGCTGGTCTTCTACTTTAAAGGCCCTTCAAAATGGCCAAGATGCCTACGCAATCTGAAGAGATGTCATAAGACTACACAAAAGTGGAGTTAGTCTTTGATGGTTATTCTAGGTGGTCACTATACCTTAAAATAATGGTTATACTTAATTGGTGCTTAAGTGGGTGCTATCCCTTTACCTGATAGTTATACTAATTGATTCTTCAGGCCATTATCCAATACAGGTGTTCTGTAGTATAATATGCTGCATTGTGTTTGGCCATTTTGAAGAAGCAAAAACTATAAGACTAGCACCATTTTTTTTTAAGACTTTGACATCTCTTCACATTGCGTAGACATTGCTGAGGATCTGTTTATACCAAGGAAGGTGACGGGCACAAGGGGGCATTCTTTGCGTCTGGAGGAGAGACGGTTTTTCCACCAACATAGAAGAGGATTCTTTACTGTTAGGGCAGTGAGAATCTGGAATTGCTTGCCTGAGGAGGTGGTGATGGCGAACTCAGTCGAGGGGTTCAAGAGAAGCCTGGATGTCTTCCTGGAGTAGAACAATATTGTATCATACAATTATTAGGTTCTGTAGAAGGACGTAGATCTGGGGATTTATTAAAATGGAATATAGGCTGAACTGGATGGCCTTACTAACTATGTTACTATGTTACTATTGCGACCATTTTATAGGTGTTTAAAGTATAATCCCAGCACCAAGATTTTGTTTGAGTGACATCTCCTCTACGGAGCGACAGTGGCGGCCATCTTTTTTAAATCCATAGTATGGAGCGAACACCATTTTCTTGGAGACCATTATGAGTTTAAGTTTTCCTTTACCTCGATGATATAACCACATGGTGACCTGCTCTGTATTGGCAGCACACAATAGACCTTGCAGATAGGGCAGCAAACATACATGTATCATGAATGTGTATCCCTGACCTCACTCTGGGCCGGCATTCTGAAAGCTCATGGTCTGATGTCGGATGAGGAGGATATAAAGTAAATAGTTTGTTTGACCATTTTGGTTTACATTTGCTTCATTCCCCTGATGAAGCCTGTAAAGGTGAAACATGGTGGAATAGGCTTTTTTTTTAATCTGTTTTAATAGCGCCTTGTTCGTCTGGTCATCAGACAGTACAAAATGAGATAAAATCCCTTAATGGTAGATAATGGACCGCCATGCTTGTTTATTTCGCCACATATACAGTGTGAGGTTATTGAAGTGCTCACCTGTGTAACCACAAATAGGTCGATCTGTCCATATTTATATTGCAATGGAATGACTTAATCTGATCACCGAGGATACATTATAACATAGCTAGGACCAATAAGGAGGAGAGTGTAATTTTAATGTCCATGTAACATGGTTTCCACTTCAAATATAATGCTAATTTTTTTTTTCCAAAATTATTCCATCAGTAAAAACACGATTCAAGGGGAAATCCACATTCTGAAATGGATAAACGTATCATCCCAAGAGATATTCGATGTCCTGGTTGACGCCTTTCGGAGTGATACTTCTTTTTCATAACCTGATGAGAAAATGCATCGCAGACAGAATATAAAACTCTCCGGGTAACCAATGGCCAGAGGAACAAGGTGCTATTAAAATAGATAAAAAATGCCTCCCAACATGGTTCACCTAGGTTAGGAATAAGAAGTATCACTTCGAAACGTGTCAACGAGGACATTGATTTTCTCTTGGGACCTTCTCCTCGGATGATACATTTGTCCATTTCAGAATGTGGATTTCCCCTTGAATCATGTTTTTACTGATGGAATGATTTTGTAATAAAGTGCTGGATCAACTTTCTTCTCTTATGAATTTCCTTTCCTTGTATTCGGCATCCTGTGCACTCGTGGAGTGGTACCACTCTTTCTACTAACATGGTTTGCACTAGTTACTCATATTATTCATGTAACAATTAAAAGTTGTGTTTTATTTTGCATTGGTTAAAATGGGATTTTTTTGGTCTTTATCTATTGGATTTCAAATACTAGGAACATACCTAAATCTAAACATCATACCCTGAGCCTAATAATGGATGGCAGCCTGAGCTCCCTCTCCAACAACCCATGTAGGTTCCGTAAAGAATAGGCAATGGACAATTGTAGCAAAATAAGTGATATCATGGTGCCAAAACCAAAAAAATTGGTATCCAATGTGTGAATGAAAGCTTAATCGTAACGCCTTCTCTACATATGACATACAGTTACATCAAATGTCGGGTCCCTAACTTTGTGCAGGCTCACAAATCAAGCCTGACAGGTGATGGCTGAACTATTCAGCCATCATCTGCCTCCAACAGCCGCAGATGGAACGCAGCCCTGCCTGCAGTTTCCTCCAGTTGCCTGTTTCATGCCGCTATCAAACTCTTAACAGCGGTATTTAATTCACGCAGGCAGAGGGGTGCATATTTCAATGCGCCCATTGGACGTGATCGCAGGGTGCCGATGGGTTGCCTTGACAGCTGGGGGTCTGCCACAGACCACCGTACCTAACATTACAACGCTCCTGTGAAAGCCAGCCTGCGACTGGCGTTCATAAAAGAACACGCTATAGCCCTGCTATATGTAGCACAAGTAATCAGACGATCACAGCTTCAAGTGAGGACTAACAAATACAGTAAAAAGTGAAAAAAAGTTTTTAAACATGACATTTTTTTTAAATATTAACATTCAAATAACTCCCTTTATGTTCCATTAAAAATACACATATTTGGTATCGCTGTGTAATACTCTAACTCCAATAGTAAAAATGAAATCGCCAGTATTACGTTCTTCTTGGCCGCCACTACATTGCAATAAAATGCAATAAGAAGCGATCAAAACATTGTATCTACCCCAAAATGGTATCAGTAATTACAACAGCTCAGCGGACAAAAAATAAGCCCTCACCCAGCCCCAGATCGTGAAAAATGAAAATGCTACAGGTCTTGGAAAGTGACGACGCAAGCAAATTTTTTAGTGTTTTTTTTTTTTACAAATTTCCGGTTTTTTTTTCTCACCTCTTGAATTAAAAAAGTTATATATGTTTGATATCTACAAACTCATACCGCTTGGTCAGTTTTACCATATAGTGAACATGGTAAATAATAAAACCTTTTTGTCACACTTGGAATTTCTTTCACGCTTCCCAGTATATCACATGATAAAATAAATGGTGTCATTCAAAGGTACAATTTCTCCTTCAAAAAAACAAGGAGTCATACCGTTACGTGGATGGAAAAATAAAAAAAGTTATAGCTCTTGGAAGAAGTGGAGGAAAAAAGCAAGAAAAAAAAGGAAATTGGCTATGGCTTGAAGGGGTTAATTGTAGGTGATGAACATACAATGTGTATTGGGGACAAACAGGTAAAATACATGGATGGAAAAAACTGTAGTTCAAAAAGGGGACTGCGTTGGATGTGGATGTTCATCACCTACAATAGAGAATCTGACGCTTATACACCGGATGCCACTTTCTTTGGATTTGACTCCGTCCTGGAGATCCCTTGTTTTTCTTCAACTATCCATTGTGCTAATGAAGCAGGAGATCACCTACTCAAAGAAAATGGTGTCAGATAAAAAAAAACAATATGTCTGTCCTGCCTCTAGAAGTATAGAAGCAAAGGAGACCTTTTTTGGGAACTTTATGGTTTGGGTCTCCATAGCTGTGCAGATGTGCGAGTGCCAATTGCCAAGTGTCAGCTGGCGTAAAGCATACAGCCATTGGATTCCGGAACAGTGGAAATTCAAGTTGAGTGATGAATTATGCTTCACCATCTGGCAGTCAGAAGGATGAGTTTGCCAAGAAAAAATTATTTCTGATTGCATGTGTAGTGAATACGATATTCAATAAGAGTTCTCTAAATATCAAGGCATGGGTTTGAACCCTTACTATTCATGGATGTAGACCATTGCAATATAGTTCAAGATGACATTTTAGGATTTGGGAACTTCCCAGGCAAAAAAATGATTAAGGTTGTTTCCATTTTTATTTTGACAATACTCCTTAGGGCTCGTGTAGATGATCGTATTATCGATCCGAATGTGATGTGACTTTGGGGCAGTGCACATGTCCAATTTCTTCCTCGCACAGAGACTGTCCAATGAAAAAATGGCAGCATGCCAAAATTGCAGCGGATATTCGGGAATGCAACTTCAACCCGTGGAAGAAATTGGACCTATGACTCGTACAGATGACCATATTATCGATCAGAATGTGATCTGACAAGACATCGAATCGCACTCAGACCAATGTTATTCTTCGGGGCTGTTCACATGTCTGATGAAAAAATCACGGCATGCCCAATTTGCGTAGGATATTTGGGAATGCAAATCAACGAGTCCATGGAAGAAATTGGACCGCACTTAGATCACATCTGAATGCAGTCCAATTTTAATGGACCGACAAAATGGAGAAATTATTTTCCATCTTCTCATCCTCGAAAAGTCACATGATGAACAAACTCTGATCAAAGTGTTATTAGCATAATCAGACCAATTCTCTCAGACAAGAGAAAGTACACTGGTGTGACCCTAGCCTTAGGAGGATAGATAAATGGCAGGTTTAGTAGGGTTTTTTGGGGGGCACTATTGAGGGGTGCCCAATTTACTGATTTATGTTCTTAAAATTTTGTACCAATTTTATAAGGAATTTGCTGGTGGAAGGTACAACAGAAAACAATAAAAGGAACAATTGGCCAACAATTATCAAGGATGGAAGGGCTCAATTACCATCTTGATTACCAAAGGAGCTGGTCATGCCACTGCTGTCCCAATTGCAAAGTTAAAGGGAACCTGTCACCCCCCCAGGTATTTTTATCTAAAAGAGACACCTTGTGCAGCACTAATGCTCCATTCTGTCAAGGTGGCTCTTTTAGATTGGGTCCCTGCCAACGCTGAACTATTCATTTTTAGAATTTGCCTTTACTACCTGTAGTTTGTCAGAGGGGCATGTCTTTTCCCCCCCTGACACAAATGCCGCCGACGCGCCGCCTCCACTTCCTTCATTAATGTCCCCAATGTCTGCACTGTAAGTTTTTTGGGGGGGCATGCGCAGTTTGTGCTGCCCTTCGACTCACATCACATGATGGGAACTTACAGCGCAGGTGCTGGGGACGTTAATGAAGGAAGTGGAGGCAGCGCACGGAGGCCCTGAGTGATGGATGGGAGGCGTTTGTGTCAAGGGGGAAAAAACATGCCCCCTGACAAACTACAGGTAGGAAAGGCAAATTCTAAAAATGTATAGTTCAGCGTTGGCAGGGACCCAAACTAAAAGAGCCACCTTGACAGAATGCAGCATTAGTGATGCACAAGGTGGCTCTTAAGGTACCGTCACACATAACGATATCGTTAACGATATTGTTTCTTTTTGTGATGTAGCAACGATATCGTTAACGAAATCGTTGTGTGTGACAGCGACCAACGATCAGGCCCCTGCTGGGAGATCGTTGGTCGCTGGGGAAAGTCCAGGACTTTATTTCGTCACTGGATCACCCGCTGACATCGCTGAATCGGCGTGTGTGACGCCGATCCAGCGATGTCTTCACTGGTAACCAGGGTAAACATCGGGTTACTAAGCGCAGGGCCGCGATTAGTAACCCGATGTTTACCCTGGTTACCATTGTAAAAGTAAAAAAAAAAACACTACATACTTACATTCCTGTCACGTTCCTCAGTGTCAGCTTCCCTGCGTCCCCCAGTGTCAGCACCGGCCGGCCGTAAAGCAGAGCATAGCGGTGATGTCACCGCTCTGCTTTCCGGCCAGCGCACTTACACAGTGCGGGGAAGCTAACGCCGGGGGACGCGACAGGAATGTAAGTATGTAGTGGTTTTTTTTTTACTTTTACAATGGTAACCAGGGTAAACATCGGGTTACTAAGCGCGGCCCTGCGCTTAGTAACCCAATGTTTACCCTGGTTACCCGGGGACTTCGGGCTCGTTGGTTGCTGGAGAGCTGTCTGTGTGACAGCTCTCCAGCGACCAAACAGTGACGCAGCGATCGGCATCGTTGTCTAGATCGCTGCAGCGTCGCTTAATGTGACGGTACCCTTAAAAACTCCTGGGGGGGGTGACAGGTTCCCTTTAAAAAAGGCTTCTAAGTTTGATCTGGAAGAACTTGACGGACTTGTGATTCGAAAATAGAAGAGACTGTACCCAGGTTTTTATCAACCAACATCCAATGTCAAACCTCAGAAAAACTTTTGTGTCTGAATGAAAGGGATGCCCATCAACCATGTCATAAAATCTAGAGTGAAGTCTTCCCTGAAGAAGTTAGGGGTCGTTAATTAAATAATAACTTTATATTTTGGAAAGAGATGCTATAAAAGCACAGATGTGAGGTTCAGATGCCTACATGTCCATCGATAGATTTGGGAGCTGCAGATGTAGACCAGACATTTTGTATTTGGTGCTCCTGTTTCGGTGGCTTTTCACAATGACTAGTAGTAAGGTTCCTTAAAACACACAGTAAAATTAAATGTTTACCTCTGCTATTTGTGGATAGGAAGTCTTCAGGGAATGGTTTATGGATTGAAATGAACTCCAACATTAAGGCAACTTTGTTTCCAGAGATTCACTTAAGAGAAGCCAACAATTATTGATTGCTGTTTTGGACTACACAGACAATGACGTTATCAGGGGGGAACTCAGGAGAAATCACAAAGATCAATAGATATGAACATTCAGTGAAGGTCATTCTGAGAGATGATTTATTATATTTATAGTCTGGTGACTACATAATGCTTTGATGATAAATGTTGATGGTTTCCAATAGGAGTATGACCAATATTGCTCTCACGAAAGTGTAGTATTTTGGAATTAGGTCACTTGGACATTACTAAGTTTGTGCCTGTGTTAAAGCGCTTGGAGACTTCAAACTATTGCTTTTTAGTACTTATGACTCTATTTACTACAAATATTTTTTGGAATTTCAAAAGATTCGCTCATCTTTAATTACATTTCACACACAATGGAAAATCTGTTTTTCTGTCTGACAATCCTTTTAAGACCTGTAATATTTATTGGTAGAGTGTCCTCTTGACGAGATGTTTGAGGGACCTGACAGATTTCACAACTTCTTGAGTTGTGAAAGGTTCTTGGAGAACAACACCATGATAATTTCACCATGTTAAAATGACAGTTTCCTTAAAATATATCGGTGTAGTCTAAAAGTCAATACTCACTTGAGGGGCAAGCTCTTTGTTTTGGTGCCCAAGACAGACGTTTTAGAATTCATCTCACCATTTTTGGTCACTAAAGATCAGCATGATGCTGTCTAGTAGACAACCATTTCACTTTGTTGCCCCTTCCCCACCAATCTGTAGCATTCCAATTTACATGCTCTACCCAATTTCATCCACATTTGAGCAGTCCACATTGCAAAGTCATCTGACCAACCTACCTCATATATACAGTTGACTTTTCTGCCTTCTGTATCTTTTTTCTCCTCTATGCACTTCACATCTTTATAATTGCTATATACTCTGGCAATTGTTGCTTCCGCTTTAGAGTGGCTTGGCACATGGTAGAATTGTTGCCTACTCCACCTACTTATGCTCTAACCTTGTCAATACTACGAAGTACTGACTAAGCGTTTTGGGTTCAACAGTGGCGTTCTACCATTTGTATAAAACTGTATTCTAATTTTGACACTCTAATTATCTAACTGGTACTCTTTTGGCTGAGGACACCTCATTATTAGAGTGTGATAATTCGAGTTTTGTCTATATTTATAGCACAAACCTTGGCCAAGTTTCATTCTCGCCTTCTGTTGATGCATCGTCTGAGAAGAGTGGGCTTCACTCTGTAGTTCCGACGCAGTTATTCCAACAGCTGAGATGGCTTTATATGCTGTTGTCTTATAAAGTGAGAGGCATGAATGCGGATCCCTCTTTAAACACCTTTGTGCATTTTCTATTTCATGATTTTTTTTTTGCCTCAAGGGTTTTCTTCACTTTAAATAAAACGAGCAGAAGTTTCTGAAGATGGAAAATGAAAAACATGCTTATTTGAAGGATATTAATAAGGAGGGTCCAGACTCCAAAGACGGCTTCCAATCTGCAGAATGGGAGAAACCTGTAATCCAAAAGGTAATTCCAATATAGAGAAGAGCACACAGAAAAAGCCTTACTATTAATCTGGGACTGAACACGACAGAATAATAAGCAGCCGCAACGATATGTGCGATGTGTATACTTCCGATTTAGAAGAGGTCCTACTCTTGGGACTTGTGCCAGTCAACACAATTATTGGGCTAAAATGAGCAGAAGTGTTTGAAGATGGAAAATGAAAAACATGCTTATTTGAAGGATAATAATAAGGAGGGTCCAGACTCCAAAGACGGCTTCCAATCTGCAGAATGGGAGAAACCTATAATCCAAAAAGTAATTCCAATATAGAGAAGAGCACACAGAAAAAAGCCTTACTATTAATCTGAGACTGAACACGACAGAATAATAAGCAGCGGCAACGATATGTGCGATGTGTATACTTCCGATTTAGAAGAGGTCCTACTCTTGGGACTTGTGCCAGTCAACACAATTATTGGGCTTACTACAGTCTCTTCCTTCTGCTGGCTGACTTAGATCTCAGCAAAAAGAACCCCTCTTATTTTGAAGGATGAGCTGCCAATACCATTGACCGTTGGGATCAGGAGGGAAAATTTGCTGTTTTGGAGCAGATCAGTTCATTCATTATGGTTGTGCCTATAACCCTTACCTTCATTCAGTATCTTCTCACAACTCTCGGATAAACTCAAAGGACATATCATATGTCTTTCTTGGAATGTTCTAACTGTGTAACTGTATAATATCCCATGCTACGGCACCTGTTAAAGAGCTATGGGAGTGATCTTCTCTGACCAGTCATGTCCCAACGAGGAACTCAAATAATACAAAATTGCCTTGTCCGGGCTCACATTTTTGTCACTATCTAAGGGCAGCTTACAAGAATAAAGAAAAATGACAGATGGGACTGAGAGAGGACTAAAGTAATCCTCAACTTAACTCAACTTAATGTTCCAAATGTCCTTGCCTCTACTGAAGGTGGTCATGGAGGAATGGGAGTCTTCTCTAGGTTTCGCTAGGAGGTCCTTGACGGGTTCCACTTAGTTAAGGAGTGAATTTACTTAAATTCGAAGTCAGCAATTCTCTCTTGCCCAAAATCTCTCTCGTCTCCGGTGAGTAAGAACTATAGGATAGAAAATAAATATCCAGGGCCACCTTACCGCTCACCTGATGTGTTGCACTTGCCACAGCTATCTATTTGGTCCTTTGTGTGGCTTTCTCCAACACCACATGTTACATCCTAGTCAGCACCTTGAGTGACTTACATTGTGAAATCAAGATGAGCATCGTGATGTCAGAGAAAGATTAAGTGCTGAGAGTATTTGCTGAAGAGGACACTGAGCTTGTAGAGTCGAAAGAAGCTGTGAGCAGAAATGAACGGGAGTTTTGTTGGTGGGAAAGGTAAACTTTTTTTCCCCCATATTTCCAGGCCTTTAAAAATCAACAAAATGGCGGCCACTGTTTTGTTGAATTTGCACACACTGAATCCCATAAGTATTGGATTGGGGACATCCATATTTTTTGTATGGATTCAATTCTTCTGTAACCAAATCACTCATCGGTAGTTCTCCCCCAATGGTCCAGCAGTATCTTACATCCCTTAGACTTTTATCTTTCTCAATTTCCTAAAGTCTAGCATTAGAGGATATATATTGTACATTGTGAATTACGTATATGCTCGTGTATAAGCTGAGTTTTTCAGCACATTTTTTGTGCTGAAAACGCACCCCCTCCTTGGCTCATACATGAGTCACGGTCCAGAAAGCCGGCGGCTTCCAGCACTCATCATACTCACCTACCTGCGCACCCTCGGTGCTCACCCTGCATCTCGTTCCGGCCACTGGCACCTGCCTGCAGCTCTTCCTGCCGAGCGATCATGTGGTACTGCTCATTAAGGTGATGAATATGGACGCATCTCCACTCCCATAGGTGTGGAGCGCATATTCATTACCTTAATGAGCGGTACAGAGTGATCGCTCGACAGGAAGAGCTGCAGGCAGGCACCGGCGGCAGGAACGAGATGCACTGTCAGCTTCGAGGGCGCAAAGGTAGGTGAGTAGAATGTTTTTTTTTTTCAATAGGAAACATGCACACAGGGATTGGGGATAAAGAGGCATGCATACAAGGACGGAATGGGGGAGGCATGCATACAGGGGAAGGGATGAGGGAGGCATGCAGACAGGGACGAAACGGGGGAGGCATGCATGCAATGACAGGGACAGGGGAGGCATGCAGACAGGGATGGCGAGGTATTCATACCAGGACAGGGAAGGGGGAGGCATGCATACAGGGACGGAATGGGGGAGGCATGCATACAGGGATGGGGGAGGCATGCAGACAGGGATGGAACAGGGGAGGCATGCATGCAATGACAGGGGAGGCATGCAGACAGGGATGGGGAGGTATTCATACCAGGACAGGGAAGGGGGAGCCATGCATATAAAGACAGGGATGGTGGAGCCATGCATAGCAGGACAGGGATGAGGGGACAATGCATACCCGGCTTATACTCGAGTCAATAAGCTTACCCAGTTTTCTGTTGCAAAAGTAGGTGCCTCGGCTTATACTCAGGTCGGCTTATACTCGAGTATATACGGTATCAGCTATAGTAGTCGTGTACAATTTTTACACTTTCCCAATGTCGATGGCTTTCAGCGTTAACCTATGAAAAAATTACTATTTAAGAAATATGTAGGAAGAAACGGCACAAATTTACTCTTTCGATCTCTAATTATAGCAAATGAAAATTTAGGTAACTTGAAACTTATAGATGAAAATTATGGGTTTGTTTCCTACAGGGAGACAGAAATAGGAGCTGACGTAGATGTCACTATTTCACCTTATTACATAACGGTAAGGGGGATATATAAACTATATGTGGAAATGTAAGTATGAGGACATTATACATAAAAAGATAAATTGCTGCAATTTATTTCTAGAAAATAGTTTGTTATATTAAAAAAAGGGAAAGAAATCTGAACCTTGCATGATTATCCTGGTCTGGTACATGCACGGCGGGTATTGTGCATGTATCCATTTCTAATTAATAGGACAGGTGCGTGATACCTGGCCATACCTGGTAAGCCACCACAGGTCAGCAGGAGTAAAGATCCTGAATGATGCCTTTAAGGCCACATTCACAGATGTGATTTACTACTTATGCAACGACTGAGGTGAACACAACATGGCCCCGGACCTATGCTGGATATTAGATGACATATTACTATACCCCACCAGCAGGGGAGACTATATCCATATTATAGTGTCACACAGAAAACCATATGACAATACATAAAGTGCCTAGAGTTCCCTAGTAAAGGGCTAAAAGTCCTCCATACGCCCCCTTATTGGCTCCTTGCACATCGCCTTATGTCTTATAGTCAGGTGCCACATTTAGACTTGTACAGGTTCCTCGTTACCAGAGAGCAGTGAATTATGGGAGCTCACATCATAATTACCCAGTCAGAACTCAGCAGTTAGGTCACATGTCAGAGAGGAGGAGCTAAAATGTCGCATGGTGTAAATAAAACCAGCGGAATATTGAAAGTGGCCATGTAGATGAATGGACAATACAACGTGGAAGAACAATACAAAAACCAGTAAAGTATTTGCAAAGTTACTCATTTCTTCATTTATGACTTAACTGAATCGTTTTTTTGAAACAATGAAATCCCCCTTTAAGAATTTCCAACACATGAGTGGAACTGATTTCCTTTATCTAATAATGTTTGATCTTCCCTGTAAATTTCTGACTGAATTATTGTCACATCGCAAAATGTAATAAATCATAGTGAAGCAGAAGATTGCACAGTCCCCGTCACCTTCCACTACTGCCTTGGTGCCCCTTGATGTCCCCGTGCACTATTTCTCCATCTCCTGAATATCACTCCTCCCTTTCTCATCCGTACCAACTTCTGCCCTCTCCACCTCTTTTCCATTTCTTTCATATATCACAGCCTCCTGCTATTCCCAAGTATCTCTTTTCACCCCCGTATCCCCTGTCCCTGGGTTTCTATCACAGCTTTATAGCCTCGACTGAGGGCATTTGATGAAGCTCAATGTTCATAAAAGTGCTGGGTTAAAATGGATCTAACGGGAATTGGCTGGAGCAGAAGAGCGCTTGGCATGACCAACCAGGAAGAATCAATGTCCGTGAAGGACCCTGGGCAAAGTATTGTCTTTGGAAACATTGTGTAATTCTGGGAAAGCAAAAGACCCTCCCGGAAAGAAAAAAAAAACTAAATTATACATAAATAACAGTAATTTTTGCCTAGGGGTGCACAAACTTTTACATACCACTGTAAATGATACCTCTGTGCTTCTGATTTTTATATGGAGTCAATGTTGTTCCACCACTTGTCATTTAAGTACGCCTTCTAGAGGAAAATGTGAGCTGAGAGATTTACAAAAAATAACTACGCTGTAGTGCACAAATAAAAGAACCATATAGTGCACAGATAATTGGACATATAGTGCACAAATAAAACAAACCATACAGTGCATAAATAAGGCTACGTTCACATTTGCGTTGCGTCAGGCACAACCGCGGCGACGCATGCGTCATGAGCCCCTATATTTAACATGGGGGCGCATGGACATGCGTTGTCTTGCATTTTGTGACGCATGCGTCATTTTTGGCGCAAGCGTCAGGGCGCAGAGGACGCTGCATGTTGCATTTTTTTTGCGTCCAAAATCAAGCCAAAAATGGACGCATGCGTCACAAAACAATGCGTTTTTTGCATGCGTTTTGCATGCGTTGTACGTTGCGTCACTGATGCAACGCCCAACAACGCAAATGTGAACGTAGCCTAAGAGGCAATATAGTGCAGAAATAAAAAATCCGTCTAGTGCAGAGAACGATACAGTAGACAAAAAACAATAATATAGTGCACAAATAAAAGAATCATATAGCACACAAATAGGAGAATCATACAGTGTATAAATAAGAGAGCCTCATAGTGCACAAATAAAAGAATCATATAGCGCATAAATAATAGATCCTCATAGTGCACAAATAAAAGAACTCTACAGTGCATAACTAATAGAGCCTTACAGTGCAGAAATAAAAGAATCATATAATGGATAAATAAGACAATGATTTGGCGCACAACTGATATAGCCTTATAGTGCACAAATAAAAGAATCATATAGCGCACAAATAAGAGAACCTCATTGTGCACAAATAAGAGAACGATACAATGGACAAATAATACAGTTAGTTGAGGCACAAATGAAAGAACCATACAGTGCACAAATAAACAATCCATACGTGTATAAATAAGAGAACCGTATAATGCACAAAATTAAAAAGAAATATGCTGTGCAGAAATACAAGAACCACATAGTTTATAAACAGGAGTGCTATAAATAAATGATACATAAAGAGATATAAAGCAGCCATACAGTGCACACATAACAGCCACTGCCACAAGGTGTGAGGGGCGCTCTCCCTACAATGCATCCCTCCAGGCCATCCGCTGGCCAGGGTCACTATTGGTAATGGCTGCGTGGCTTCTGCACAGTGATGGATCTTCTGTAGGTTCTATTCCGCAGCCTCTGTCATTTTGAACTCATCATAAATTCTCCATTGATGCTGACTTACACTGTGTCGTAAACCTCGACTTGTCCTAATGATGCCCTTACATTACAAAAATATCTCATACTGCTAAAGAAATGCAACACAGCGGCCATGATAGCCGAGCCATGAAGAAGCGAAGACCAGGAGGTTACGGAGAAGGAAACCAGCCTCGGAGATGAAAGCACCTCCATGACTGCTCCCATCTCCTGGAATCGCGCACTTCCTGACAGCTGCTGGGCTCCCACATAAGGGAAGGCGAACACTCCGACTGTAAGATCTGAATCCTAAGCAGATGCCAGCCATGTTCATTGGCGTCTTTGATTCAGCGTGATTGAGACACTGTTTTAATGAATGAAAACATTCTCTTGTGATTAAGCCTGACTTCCACCAAATGAGACAGTCCCCAATGAAAGAGACGGCAGAACGGAGTGAGACCATGGTACCCAAGGTGTGATATTATCATGAATAACAAGTCTATGAAATAAGAGACTGCAGAAAAAAACACAAAGCCGTTCTAGAATCTGTAATACTTCATTTGCCCTGCGGGGGCACTGTAGGAAAATGAATCACTTTCTCATGGGTTACCCAACAGATTACATCTACACGTGTACTGTATATTATTATATCTATTACCTACACTGCTGCTTGATAGTTTGTGAACCCTTCAGAATTTTTTCAGATTTCTCCGTTTATTAAATCTAAAGCTACATCAGTTGTTCCATCAATGATTGCAGCCATCCTGGCCCAGATACAACAAAATGGACCCAAATCAAGATAACCCAAATCAAAATCACCAACACTTATTTTCAGAGATGATATCGGGAAAGCTTTATTTTGGTTTCATCCATCCATAAAACATTATTCCAGTAGCCTTTTTGCTTGTCCCAGTGATCTTTTAGCAATCTGCAGACTGGCAGCAATGTTCTTTTTGGAGAATAGTCTCTTTCTCCTGGCAATCTTGCCATGCGCACCATGGTTGCTTAGCATCCTCTTGATGGTGGACTCATAAATATTAACATTAGCTAATATGAGAAAGGCCTTTAGTTGTTTAGGAGCCACCTTGGGTTCCTTTGTGACCTTGCTGACCATGCTTTGTTTTTTTGGAGTGATCTGTGTTGGTCGACCACTCGTGGTGAGGGTAATTACAGTCTTGAATTCCCTCCATTTTTACACAATCTGTCTGACTATGGTTGGAATTCCACACTTTAAAGTTGTTTTTCTAACATTTTCTAGCTTATAAAGCATCAACAACTCTCTTTCTGGGGGTCCTCAGAAATATCCTTTGTTCAGGCAATGATTCATTTCCACAAACATAATTGTGAAAATCAGACTTTGATAGATCCCTGTTTTTTAACAAAAACAGGTCACCCACTCACTTCTGATTGTCATCCCATTGATTGGAAGCACAATGCTGTTAAGGATTACCTGGTGAGATGGATTCACTAAGCTGCAGGGTAAGCACATTGACTGAAGGGGATGGCACGGCGGGCAGGGTTTGCCAGATGGCACATGAAACAATGAGGATAGGGACCACAGATTAAACAGGACTGCAAGAGGAGCAGGAAACACAGAACCAAGGTACGCCCACCTAGAGTGTAATATGACATTTGTTTTCCCATTTCCTCCTTTTATGTATTTTTTTTATTAATCTCGACAACCCCTTTAAGAGAGCGTTATCTTCTATTGGTAGGATGGCAGACAGACACTGGACGGGGAATGGAATGTTGAGAATATTTTCTTATGTATATAAGTTCATTTCAGGGATCTTCTTCAGGTAGACAAGACCTAATCCACTTATAACGCATGGACATTTAAAGAAACCTTCCCAGCAGAAGACGCTGCTTCTCCTAATGAAATACTGCGTCCCCCTACTACAACGGATAGTGATTCATTATGGGTTCTGAAGGGTTCTCTGGTGCATAATTACAGGGGCAATCTTACGTTTTTACATGTGTTTTCCTTACTTTTTACCCTGGGGAGACTTGAGATCACTTGCAACTTTAATTTACTCGGCCAATATAATGTATCACTTTATCTTCATTGCCCTACAGTAATATAAAACTACTCTGCTCACTAATGGCTGGAGCGCTGGTCTTCGGAGGTGCCATCAGCATAATTATGTTACCGGTCAAGGAGCCAGGCTTGTGTTCCTGCTGAGCTCTAGTCCAGGCTATGGGGCCGTTAATTTAAGGTTAATTCTAGCTAACGAGTTGGTAAAGTTCTGCAAGAAGCCGCAGGAGCATCCACAGCGACCAGTCTGCAGAATATGTTGTGGATTCGTCCAGTCTTTGTAGAACCCAGCTGCCTTTGATGAAGTCTCATCCCATGTCCATGATCGGCTGCAGTGGTCAAATGGGACAAGAGATTATCATTAGTGATGAGCGAATATGCTCGTTACTTGAGATTTCTCGAGCACGCTCGGGGGTCCTCCGAGTATTTTTTAGTGCTCGGAGATTTCGTTTTTCTTGCCGCTGCTGAATGATTTACATCTGCTAGCCAGCATAAGTACATGTGGGGATTCCCTAGCAACCAGGCCACCCGCACATGTACTTATGCTGGCCAACAGATGTAAATCATTCAGCTGCGACAAGTAAAACTAAATCTCCGAGCACTAAAAAATACTCGGAGGACACCCGAGCATGCTCAAGAAATCTCGAGTAATGAGTATATTCTCTCATCACTAATTATCATAGTAGAGGATGAGGACCAGGTAAGGCAGTAAAGGAGCTGAGAAGTGCTAGACTGGTAAGTGTAGATCTGTGACAGCACAGCAGTGAAGAAGATTAGTGTGTGACAGTACAACAGTGAAGAAGATTAGTGTGTGACAGCACAACAGTGAAGATTAGTGTGTGACAGCACAGCAGTGAAGATTAGTATGTGACAGCATAACAGTGAAGAAGATTAGTGTGTGACAGCACAACAGTGAAGATTAGTGTGTGACAGCACAACAGTGAAGATTAGTATGTGACAGCACAACAGTGAAGAAGATTAGTGTGTGACAGCACAACAGTGAAGAAGATTAGTGTGTGACAGCACAACAGTGAAGATTAGTATGTGACAGCACAACAGTGAAGAAGATTAGTGTGTGACAGCACAACAGTGAAGAAGATTAGTGTGTGACAGCACAACAGTGAAGAAGATTAGTGTGTGACAGCACAACAGTGAAGATTAGTGTTTGACAGCACAGCAGTGAAGATTAGTGTGTGACAGCACAACAGTGAAGATTAGTGTGTGACAGCACAACAGTGAAGATTAGTGTGTGACAGTACAACAGTGAAGAAGATTAGTGTGTGACAGCACAACAGTGAAGAAGATTAGTGTGTGACAGCACAACAGTGAAGATTAGTATGTGACAGCACAACAGTGAAGAAGATTAGTGTGTGACAGCACAACTGTGAAGATTAGTGTGTGACAGCACAACAGTGAAGAAGATTAGTGTGTGACAGCACAACAGTGAAGATTAGTGTTTGACAGCACAGCAGTGAAGATTAGTGTGTGACAGCACAACAGTGAAGATTAGTGTGTGACAGCACAACAGTGAAGATTAGTGTGTGACAGCACAGCAGTGAAGATTAGTGTGTGTGACAGCACAGCAGTGAAGATTAGTGTGTGACAGCACAGCAGTGAAGATTAGTGTGTGTGACAGCACTACAGTGAAGAAGATTAGTGTGTGAGAGCACAGCAGTGAATAAGATTAGTGTGTGACAGCCCTACAGTAAATAAGATTGGTGTGTAACAGCACAACAGTGGATATTAATGTGTGACAGCACAACAGTGAAGATTAGTGTGTGACAGCACAACAGTGAAGAATAGTGTGTGACAGCACAGCAGTGAAGATTAGTGTGTGACAGCACAACAGTGAAGATTAGTGTGTGACAGCACAACAGTGAATAAGATTAGTGTGTGACAGCACAACAGTGAAGATTAGTGTGTGACAGCACAACAGTGAAGATTAGTGTGTGACAGCACAGCAGTGAAGATTAGTGTGTGACAGCACAACAGTGAAGATTAGTGTGTGACAGCTGTTGTGAATTCTGTGGCAGAGCTCCCTCCTGTGGTCACAAGTGGTACTTCGGCTGAGTCTCTCTGTGAGCTTCCGTTGGTGGAGGAAAGTGGTGCTGCGGCTTCTGAGTTTCCTTCCTCAGGTGATGTGGTGAAGTCGTTAGGTGCTGCTCTATTTAACTCCACCTTGTGCATTGATCCTGGCCTCCAGTCAATGTTCTAGTATTGGACCTGTTTCCTCCTGGATCGTTCCTGTGGCCTGCTGCTCTGCATAGCTAAGTTCCGCTTTGCTATTTTGTTTGCTGTTTTTTTCTGTCCAGCTTGTCTATTTGTTTTTTCCTGCTTGCTGGGAGCTCTGGGACGCAGAGGGTGTACCTCCGTGCCGTTAGTTCGGTACGGAGGGTCTTTTTGCCCCCTTTGCGTGGTTTTTGTAGGGTTTTGTGTTGACCGCAAAGTTACATTTCCTTTCCTCGCTCTGTTCAGAAAGTCGGGCCTCACTTTGCTAAATCTATTTCATCTCTACGTTTGTCTTTTCATCTTTATTCACAGTCATTATATGTGGGGGCTTCCTTTTCCTTTGGGGTATTTCTCTGAGGCAAGGTAGGCTTATTTTCTATCTTCAGGCTAGCTAGTTTCTCAGGCTGTGTCGAGTTGCATAGGGAGCGTTAGGCGCAATCCACGGCTGCCTTTAGTGTGCTGGTGAGGATTAGGGATTGCGGTCAGCAGAGTTTCCACGTCTCAGAGTTCGTTCTATGTTTTTGGGTTATTGTCAGGTCACTGTATGTGCTCTGACCTCAATGTCCATTGTGGTACTGAATTACCTTATCATGACAGTACTGGAGGCCAAAAGTACTAATGATTCTCAATAGAGGGAAAAAAGAAGTTATGAGACCATTTTTTTTTCTCTGCACTGTGTTTTGCCTTTTTTTCCCCTAGACATTTGGGTGTTTCAGGACACAGGTGTAGCGATGGACATTAAAGGTCTGTCTTCATGTGTGGATCAGCTCACAGCAAGAGTACAAAATATTCAAGACTTTGTGGTTCAGAATTCTATGTTAGAACCGAGAATTCCTATTCCTGATTTGTTTTTTGGAGATAGAACTAAATTTCTGAGTTTCAAAAATAATTGTAAACTATTTCTGGTTTTGAAACCTCGCTCCTCTGGTGACCCAGTTCAACAAGTTAGGATCATTATTTCTTTTTTACGTGGCGACCCTCAGGACTGGGCATTTTCTCTTGCGTCAGGAGATCCTGCATTAAGTAATATCGATGCGTTTTTCCTGGCGCTCGGATTGCTGTACGATGAACCTAATTCAGTGGATCAGGCAGAGAAAAATTTGCTGGCTCTGTGTCAGGGTCAGGATGAGATAGAGGTATATTGTCAGAAATTTAGAAAGTGGTCCGTACTCACTCAATGGAATGAAGGTGCGCTCGCAGCTATTTTCAGAAAAGGTCTCTCTGAAGCCCTTAAGGATGTCATGGTGGGATTTCCTATGCCTGCTGGTCTGAATGAGTCTATGTCTTTGGCCATTCAGATTGGTCGACGCTTGCGTGAGCGTAAATCTGTGCACCATTTGGCGGTATTACCTGAGCTTAAATCTGAGCCTATGCAGTGCGATAGGACTTTGACCAGAGTTGAACGGCAAGAACACAGACGTCTGAATGGGCTGTGTTTCTACTGTGGTGATTCCACTCATGCTATCTCTGATTGTCCTAAGCGCACTAAGCGGTTCGCTAGGTCTGCCACCATTGGTACGGTACAGTCAAAATTTCTTCTGTCCATTACCTTGATCTGCTCTTTGTCATCGTATTCTGTCATGGCATTTGTGGATTCAGGCGCTGCCCTGAATTTGATGGACTTGGAGTATGCTAGGCGTTGTGGGTTTTTCTTGGAGCCCTTGCAGTGTCCTATTCCATTGAGAGGAATTGATGCTACGCCTTTGGCCAAGAATAAGCCTCAGTACTGGACCCAGCTGACCATGTGCATGGCTCCTGCACATCAGGAGGTTATTCGCTTTCTGGTGTTGCATAATCTGCATGATGTGGTCGTGTTGGGGTTGCCATGGCTACAAGTCCATAATCCAGTATTAGATTGGAAATCCATGTCTGTGTCCAGCTGGGGTTGTCAGGGGTTACATGGTGATGTCCCATTTCTGACTATTTCGTCATCCACCCCTTCTGAGGTTCCAGAGTTCTTGTCTGATTACCGGGATGTATTTGATGAGCCCAAGTCCGATACCCTATCTCCGCATAGGGATTGTGATTGTGCTATCGATTTGATTCCTGGTAGTAAATTCCCAAAAGGTCGACTGTTTAATTTATCTGTGCCTGAGCATGCCGCTATGCGGAGTTATGTGAAGGAGTCCTTGGAGAAGGGGCATATTCGCCCGTCATCGTCGCCATTAGGAGCAGGGTTCTTTTTTGTGGCCAAGAAGGATGGTTCACTGAGACCTTGTATAGATTACCGCCTTCTAAATAAGATCACGGTTAAATTTCAGTACCCTTTGCCGTTGTTATCTGATTTGTTTGCTCGGATTAAGGGGGCTAGTTGGTTCACCAAGATAGATCTTCGTGGTGCGTATAATCTTGTGCGTATTAAGCGAGGCGATGAAAGGAAAACTGCATTTAATACGCCCGAGGGCCATTTTGAGTATCTTGTAATGCCATTCGGACTTGCCAATGCTCCATCAGTGTTTCAGTCCTTTATGCATGACATCTTCCGAGAGTACCTGGATAAATTCCTGATTGTGTACTTGGATGACATTTTGATCTTCTCGGATGATTGGGAGTCTCATGTGAAGCAGGTCAGAACGGTGTTTCAGGTCCTGCGTGCTAATTCTTTGTTTGTGAAGGGATCAAAGTGTCTCTTTGGTGTTCAGAAGGTTTCATTTTTGGGGTTCATCTTTTCCCCTTCTACTATCGAGATGGACCCTGTTAAGGTCCAAGCCATCCATGATTGGACTCAGCCGACATCTCTGAAAAGTCTGCAAAAGTTCCTGGGCTTTGCTAATTTTTATCGTCGCTGCATCTGCAATTTTTCTAGTATTGCTAAACCATTGACCGATTTGACCAAGAAGGGTGCTGATGTGGTCAATTGGTCTTCTGCTGCTGTGGAAGCTTTTCAAGAGTTGAAGCGTCGTTTTTCTTCTGCCCCTGTGTTGTGTCAACCAGATGTTTCACTTCCGTTCCAGGTCGAGGTTGATGCTTCTGAGATTGGAGCAGGGGCTGTTTTGTCGCAGAGAAGTTCTGATTGCTCGGTGATGAAACCATGCGCCTTCTTTTCCAGGAAGTTTTCGCCTACTGAGCGAAATTATGATGTGGGCAATCGAGAGTTGCTGGCCATGAAGTGGGCATTCGAGGAGTGGCGTCATTGGCTTGAAGGAGCTAAGCATCGCGTGGTGGTCTTGACTGATCATAAGAACTTGACTTATCTCGAGTCTGCCAAGCGGTTGAATCCTAGACAGGCTCGTTGGTCGCTGTTTTTTGCCCGTTTTGACTTTGTGATTTCGTACCTTCCGGGCTCTAAAAATGTGAAGGCGGATGCTCTGTCTAGGAGTTTTGTGCCCGACTCTCCGGGTTTATCTGAGCCGGCGGGTATCCTCAAAGAGGGAGTAATTGTGTCTGCCATCTCCCCTGATTTGCGGCGGGTGCTGCAAAAATTTCAGGCTAATAAACCTGATCGTTGCCCAGCGGAGAAACTGTTTGTCCCTGATAGGTGGACGAATAAAGTTATCTCTGAGGTTCATTGTTCGGTGTTGGCTGGTCATCCTGGAATCTTTGGTACCAGAGATTTGGTGGCTAGATCCTTTTGGTGGCCATCTCTGTCGCGGGATGTGCGTACTTTTGTGCAGTCCTGTGGGATTTGTGCTCGGGGTAAGCCCTGCTGTTCTCGTGCCAGTGGGTTGCTGTTGCCCTTGCCGATCCCGAAGAGGCCTTGGACACATATCTCTATGGATTTTATTTCAGATCTTCCCGTCTCTCAAAAGATGTCAGTCATTTGGATGGTCTGTGATCGCTTCTCTAAGATGGTCCATTTGGTACCCTTGTCTAAATTACCTTCCTCCTCTGATTTGGTGCCATTGTTCTTCCAGCATGTGGTTCGTTTACATGGCATTCCAGAGAATATCGTTTCTGACAGAGGTTCCCAGTTTGTTTCAAGGTTTTGGCGAGCCTTTTGTGGTAGAATGGGCATTGACTTGTCTTTTTCCTCGGCTTTCCATCCTCAGACTAATGGCCAGACCGAAAGAACCAATCAGACCTTGGAAACATATCTGAGATGCTTTGTTTCTGCTGATCAGGATGACTGGGTGTCCTTTTTGCCTTTGGCTGAGTTCGCCCTTAATAATCGGGCCAGCTCGGCTACCTTGGTTTTGCCTTTTTTCTGCAACTCTGGGTTCCATCCTCGTTTCTCTTCAGGGCAGGTTGAGTCTTCGGACTGTCCTGGTGTGGATACTGTGGTGGACAGGTTGCAGCAGATTTGGACTCATGTAGTGGACAATTTGACCTTGTCCCAGGAGAAGGCTCAACGTTTCGCTAATCGCAGACGCTGTGTGGGTCCCCGACTTCGTGTTGGGGATTTGGTTTGGTTATCTTCTCGTCATATTCCTATGAAGGTTTCCTCTCCTAAGTTTAAACCTCGTTTCATTGGTCCGTATAGGATTTCTGAGGTTCTTAATCCTGTGTCTTTTCGTCTGACCCTTCCAGATTCTTTTTCCATACATAACGTATTCCATAGGTCATTGTTGCGGAGATACGTGGCACCTAAGGTTCCATCTGTTGATCCTCCTGCCCCGGTTTTGGTGGAGGGGGAGTTGGAGTATATTGTGGAGAAGATTTTGGATTCTCGTGTTTCAAGACGGAAACTCCAGTATCTCGTTAAGTGGAAGGGTTATGCTCAGGAAGATAATTCCTGGGTCTTTGCCTCTGATGTCCATGCTCCCGATCTTGTTCGTGCCTTTCATATGGCTCATCCTGGTCATCCTCGGGGCTCTGGTGAGGGTTCGGTGACCCCTCCTCAAGGGGGGGGTACTGTTGTGAATTCTGTGGCAGAGCTCCCTCCTGTGGTCACAAGTGGTACTTCGGCTGAGTCTCTCTGTGAGCTTCCGTTGGTGGAGGAAAGTGGTACTGTGGCTTCTGAGTTTCCTTCCTCAGGTGATGTGGTGTAGTCGTTAGGTGCTGCTCTATTTAACTCCACCTTGTGCTTTGATCCTGGCCTCCAGTCAATGTTCTAGTATTGGACCTGTTTCCTCCTGGATCGTTCCTGTGGCCTGCTTCTCTGCATAGCTAAGTTCCGCTTTGCTATTTTGTTTGCTGTTTTTTTCTGTCCAGCTTGTCTATTTGTTTTTTCCTGCTTGCTGGGAGCTCTGGGACGCAGAGGGTGTACCTCCGTGCCGTTAGTTCGGTACGGAGGGTCTTTTTGCCCCCTTTGCGTGGTTTTTGTAGGGTTTTGTGTTGACCGCAAAGTTACCTTTCCTTTCCTCGCTCTGTTCAGAAAGTCGGGCCTCACTTTGCTAAATCTATTTCATCTCTACGTTTGTCTTTTCATCTTTATTCACAGTCATTATATGTGGGGGCTGCCTTTTCCTTTGGGGTATTTCTCTGAGGCAAGGTAGGCTTATTTTCTATCTTCAGGCTAGCTAGTTTCTCAGGCTGTGTCGAGTTGCATAGGGAGCGTTAGGCGCAATCCACGGCTGCCTTTAGTGTGTTGGTGAGGATTAGGGATTGCGGTCAGCAGAGTTTCCATGTCTCAGAGTTCGTTCTATGTTTTTGGGTTATTGTCAGGTCACTGTATGTGCTCTGACCTCATTGTCCATTGTGGTACTGAATTACCTTATCATGACAGACAGCACAACAGTGAAGATTAGTGTGTGACAGCACAGCAGTGAAGATTAGTGTGTGTGACAGCAAAGCAGTGAAGATTAGTGTGTGACAGCACAGCAGTGAAGATTAGTGTGTGTGACAGCACTACAGTGAAGAAGATTAGTGTGGGAGAGCACAGCAGTGAATAAGATTAGTGTGTGACAGCACAACAGTGGATATTAATGTGTGACAGCACAACAGTGAAGATTAGTGTGTGACAGCACAACAGTGAAGAATAGTGTGTGACAGCACAGCAGTGAAGATTAGTGTGTGACAGCACAACAGTGAAGATTAGTGTGCGACAGCACAACAGTGAAGATTAGTGTGTGTGACAGCACAGCAGTGAAGATTAGTGTGTGACAGCACAGCAGTGAAGATTAGTGTGTGTGACAGCACTACAGTGAAGACGATTAGTGTGTGAGAGCACAGCAGTGAATAAGATTAGTGTGTGACAGCCCTACAGTAAATAAGATTGGTGTGTAACAGCACAACAGTGGATATTAATGTGTGACAGCACAACAGTGAAGATTAGTGTGTGACAGCACAACAGTGAAGAATAGTGTGTGACAGCACAGCAGTGAAGATTAGTGTGTGACAGCACAACAGTGAAGATTAGTGTGCGACAGCACAACAGTGAAGATTAGTGTGTGACAGCACAACAGTGAAGATTAGTGTGTGACAGCACAGCAGTGAAGATTAGTGTGTGACAGCACAGCAGTGAAGATTAGTGTGTGTGACAGCACTACAGTGAAGAAGATTAGTGTGTGAGAGCACAGCATTGAAGAACACTAGTGTGTGACAGCACAACAGTGAATAAGATTAGTGTGTGACAGCACAACAGTGAAGATTAGTGTGTGACAGCACAACAGTGAAGATTAGTGTGTGACAGCACAGCAGTGAAGATTAGTGTGTGACAGCACAACAGTGAAGATTAGTGTGTGACAGCACAACAGTGAAGATTAGTGTGTGACAGCACAGCAGTGAAGATTAGTGTGTGTGACAGCACTACAGTGAAGAAGATTAGTGTGTGAGAGCACAGCAGTGAATAAGATTAGTGTGTGACAGCACAACAGTGAATAATAATGTGTGACAGCACAACAGTGAAGATTAGTGTGTGACAGCACAACAGTGAAGAATAGCGTGTGACAGCACAGCAGTGAAGATTAGTGTCTGACAGCACAACAGTGAAGATTTGTGTGCGACAGCACAACAGTGAAGATTAGTGTGTGACAGCACAACAGTGAAGATTAGTGTGTGACAGCACAGCAGTGAAGATTAGTGTGTGACAGCACTACAGTGAAGATTAGTGTGTGTGACAGCACTACAGTGAAGAAGATTAGTGTGTGAGAGCACAGCATTGAAGAACACTAGTGTGTGACAGCACAACAGTGAATAAGATTAGTGTATGACAGCACAACAGTAAATAAGATTTGTGTGTAACAGCACAACAGTGAAGATTACTGTGTGACAGCACAGCAGTGAAGAATAGTGTGTGACAGCACAACAGTGAAGAATAGTGTGTGACAGCACAACAGTGAAGATTAGTGTGTGACAGCACAACAGTGAAAAAGATTGGTGTGTAACAGCACAGCAATGAAGATTAGTGCATGATAGCACAGCAATGAAGATTAGTGCATGACAGCACAACAGTGAAGACTAGTCTGTGACAGCACAAGAGTGAAGATTAATGTGTGACTGCACAACAGTGAAGAAGATTAGTGTGTGACAGCACAACAGTAAATACGATTGGTGTGTGACAGCACAGCAGTGAAGATTAGTGTGTCACACCACAACAGTGAAGATTAGTGTGTGACAGCACAACAGTGAAAAAGATTGGTGTGTAACAGCACAACAGTGAAGAAGATTAGTGTGTGACAGCACAACAGTGAAAAAGATTGGTGTGTAACAGCACAGCAATGAAGATTAGTGCATGATAGCACAGCAATGAAGATTAGTGCATGACAGCACAACAGTGAAGACTAGTCTGTGACAGCACAAGAGTGAAGATTAATGTGTGACTGCACAACAGTGAAGAAGATTAGTGTGTGACAGCACAACAGTAAATACGATTGGTGTGTGACAGCACAGCAGTGAAGATTAGTGTGTGACACCACAACAGTGAAGATTAGTGTGTGACAGCACAACAGTGAAAAAGATTGGTGTGTAACAGCACAACAGTGAAGAAGATTAGTGTGTGACAGCACAACAGTAAATACGATTGGTGTGTGACACCACAACAGTAAAGATTAGTGTGTGACAGCACAACAGTGAAAAAGATTGGTGTGTAACAGCACAACAGTGAAAAAGATTGGTGTGTAACAGCACAACAGTGAAGAAGATTAGTTTGTGACAGCACAACAGTGAAGAAGATTAGTGTGTGACAGCACAACAGTGAAGAAGATTAGTGTGTGACAGCACAACAGTGAAGAAGATTAGTGTGTGACAGCACAACAGTGAAGATTAGTGTGTGACAGCACAACAATGAAGATTAGTGTGTGACAGCACAGCAGTGAAGATTAGTGTGTGACAGCACAGCAGTGAAGATTAGTGTGTGACAGCACAGCAGTGAAGATTAGTGTGTGACAGCACAGCAGTGAAGATTAGTGTGTGACAGCACAACAGTGAAGATTAGTGTGTGACAGCACAGCATTGAAGAACACTAGTGTGTGAAAGCACAACAGTAATTAAGATTGGTGTGTAACAGCACAGCAGTGGAGATTAATGTGTGACAGCACAGCAGTGAGGAAGATTGGTGTTTGACAGCACAACAGTGAAGAAGATTAGTGTGTGACAGCACAACAGTGAGGAAGATTAGTGTGTGACAGCACAACAGTGAAGATTACAGTGTGACAGCACTACAGTGAAGATGAGTGTGTGACAGCACAAGAGTGAAGATTAGTGTGTGACAGCAGAAGAGTGAAGATTAGTGTGTGACAGCACAACAGTGAAGATTAGTGTGTGACAGCACAGCAGTGAAGATTAGTGTGTGACAGCACAGCAGTGAAGATTAGTGTGTGACAGCACAACAGTGAAGATTAGTGTGTGACAGCACAACAGTGACGATTAGTGTGTGACAGCACAACAGTGAAGATTAGTGTGTGACAGCACAGCAGTGAAGATTAGTGTGTGACAGCACAACAGTGAAGACTAATGTGTGACAGCACAACAGTGAAGATTAGTGTGTCACAGCACAACAGTGAAGAAGATTAGTGTGTCACAGCATAACAGTGAAGATTAATGTGTGACAGCACAGCAGTGAGGAAGATTAGTGTGTGACAGCACAGCAGTGAAGATTAATGTGTGACAGCACAACAGTGAAGATTAGTGTGTGACAGCACAACAGTGAAGATTAGTGTGTGACAGCACAACAGTGAAGATTAGTGTGTGACAGCACAACAATGAAGATTAGTGTGTAACAGCACAGCAGTGAAGAACTGCTAACATCTTTTTAAACAAAGTCATATGTGTTGTGGTCTTTTAACATTACTAAGGTTCGTCCTCAAAAAGACTCCCACAGGGAAAAGTCGAAGACCATGCCCACTTGGATAAGGAGACAAGAATTACACGCCAGGAAGACATCACTGTATCTCAAGAACAGAGAGGCTCAGAAACAAAAGAAAAGCAGCGCCAGATTAATGAGAACAGCGTCATTTACACTAGGTAAAATGAATTACATATATAAGACAAGTATCAAGTCAACTTTTTTTACTAGAAATGCAGACAAGAAAAGCTTAAAAAGTCAGGCAGCAATCTTGTCGTCCACAGGTTGCCCATACACATTGGATGGTTGAACAGCTAACTCGAATAACTCCGCCATATTTGTAAACACTCCACTCGGTTCACAGTGCCGGTGCTTTCAATGGGGAGAGAGGAGAAAGTTGCTGCCAGACTCATCACATAAAGGATGGCGGGTTTGTATTCAACATGCCTGACCCTTCATTTTCCTGACAACATCAGCCGGGGAAGAACTGTGAAGCCTCCATACACATCGGAGGGTCCGCCGCTCCTGCCGATATTGGCTTTTGTCCTGTTTAGATTTATACGTTTCTTACTTGTAGGAACCAGTATGAATGTTTATGAAGGGGATGGTGATTAGCTGGTAGGCAATCAGAAGACTTGCCTGCATCATCTGCTATTAGGTGGCTTATTTTATTAATTCCAGCTAATTTCCAATTTCCTCTGCCTAATAGGTTTTGTGGCGGGGTCCTTAGTGAAACATAAGCGACTTCACACCTCCCCTTCCATCTGTGTCCTCACGCCACCCCTTCCATCTGTGCACCTTTCCAACATATTCCTCAAGTTTGTGTACCAGCACATGAGTGATCGTCAGCACCTTATCACTGCCAGGGCTGCAAATATTGGATAGGAGATGTGGACAGTGGATTACGAGAGTCAACATTGCCAACATCTACATGGGAGGCTGGGGCATAACTACCACCATAAATGCCAAATTGTCTGCTACCCAATAAGTGCCGGCTGGGGTAACTCATCGCTCCTTATTCTCAGGTCTTCTTCCCCACAATAGAAATTAAGAATACCCAATAGTATGGAGTGGTAAGTATATTTTGGGGTTTAGTCAAGATGTGTTAAGGGGTCTGAGTTAACTCTGGAGCCCTGTCATGAACACTTTTAAGGGGCTCAATAATTCGGAGATCTTGTCTTCACATTGGTGGCAAGTGTGTGCTACAGAATATCTCCAGTGGGGTAATGTTTCTCCTCGTGAAGACCACCTCTGCCCACAGAGAGCGCTGCATAGTCCAAGCAATGCTTACTGGGAAAAAGGGTATGCAAATTAGCTCAAATATCTCTGGGAGCCAATAAGTGCACCAAGAGTGCCCTCAAACTATTATGTTTTTTTTACTGAGGGTCATTAAAAAGTTTTCTATGGGATCCAATAGCTAATTTGCATAGTTTTCCCATGGTGCATTGCTAATAAGATTCCATACTCAGCTGGTTTCCTTAAGGAGTATTAGTTCCTTCCCAAATTTATCGGATCCAGCAATTTCTGGTTCTGCCCTTGATTGGAAATGTAGAGTCCCTAAATTCTACAGCTTTTGTCACTGTGTGTTAAAGTTTTCTCTAATATATATATATTGTTTTACCTGGTGTAAATGCCGCTATTCTCCTGAATCTGGCAATATTTTTCTTTTGTTCCTGCACCTCTCCGTTCCTGAGATATGGCCTCCTCTTCTTTGTCTGTAAATTTAATCTTTTTCGCGGGTGTGGGTATGGCCATGAACTGTGTGGGCGTCTCCATGAGGACCACGCCCTGATGTAGCAATTCAAAATTTACATACAAAGTAAAGGGGGTCATATCTCAGGAATGGAGAGGCACAGAAACAAAAGAAAAACATGTACGGATTCAGGAGAGGAGTGGCATTTACATCAGGTAAGAAAAAATACATATTTATGGCAAGTTATAGATCTCCTGTAAGATTTAACTTTAATTAAGTCAGACTGGGTGTTATTGGATACTTTTCACTAGGAGGCACACTTCTTCTCCCAATATGAGTGTTAGGGGTTGAGTTCTCGCTTCTGCACAGGGGGAATCTCGGGCCGTTTCTGCTGCGGTCTCCCATTCTTCTCCTGCCGCAGTGGAGCCTGCTCAGCGGAGACATCGGTCCTTGCATCTTGCTCAGTCTCACTCTGTGCTTAGGCTTGCTGTTGCTTCTCCAGCTTTTGCCATTAAAGCCAGTGCTGGGCAGCAGCGAGTGGACGCTTTTGAGACTAAGTCCTGCTTTTTCCCTTCTGAGCATGCCCAGGGTGAGATCTCCCGTTGGAGATCGAGGGTCACATGCTCAGATGCTGCAGCGGTTCCCATTGGTCCTCCTGGAGGCTCCTGAAAGGGCTAACTTCTATGGCAGCTTCCCATTGGTCCTTTATTGGAAGGTCCTGAACGTACTGCAGCTATATAAGCTTCGCATGACCGCACGGCCATGCGCTAGTGTACATTTGTATACGTGTGTTTGTTGTGAGTGCAAGTCGTTCATTAAATACCCTTACCCTATTGTATGACTGTTCGTGTAAGGTGTATGGCTGCTATCTAGCGCCCGACTAACCACTCAACGTGTCACACACGAATCAGCGTCTATTGCTGTGACCGCCGGTGCGGCGCCACGCGCCAGTAGTGCGCTTCCTGTCCCACGTCTGGGTGCTTAGTGGTGTCTGCCAGCACGGCACAGTTCGCACTTCGGTGCTCTAACTATCAGTTACCTAACACACCCAGTTGCGGTGTGGTGCGCAAGTAGTCTGAACGGACTTCAAACCTGAGTCTTGGGATTGAGTTCGCCGACTCCTTGCTTGCACTCTTTAGTGCGGTATTGCGGACCTGTGGCTTTACAGGGTTCGCTTCCACCGCCATATAGCGCTGCCATTTACTAGCAGCAGGTTTTCACCTGCACGGTGGACCCCGGACTGCGAACGCACCTATTAAATATTTCATCTTATACTTGATGTGTTCCGCCAGTCCTAACAGAACACTAGCGCCAGGGTCTGCCTAGTAAATGGCGGACGATCAGCGTTTACAGCGGTACATCCAGCAGCTGGAGGGAAGGTTGGCAGCTCTAGAGCGTTCAACCTCAGCTGTGGATGTCACTGCTGTCGCTGTTCAGGCTGCAAGTGTAGCAGCAGCCAGTTTGTCCGCTGCCACCCCTGCTCCGACTTTATCCCGTCTCCCGCTTCCTGACAAGTTTGCTGGTGACACTAAACAATGTCGCGGATTCGTGAGCCAGTGCTCCATACACCTTGAGCTCCTGGCATCACGTTTCCCTACGGAACGGGCGAGAATGGGATTTATTCTATCTCTCTTGTCGGGCAGGGCGTTGGAGTGGGCAACGCTACTTTGGGAGCGAGATGATCATGTGGTACAGAGTGCTCCTCTCTTCCTGGACGCTCTGAAGCAGGTCTTTTTAGGACCTCGTGTTACCCATGATACTGCGCTCCAACTGTTGACTATTACTCAGGGCTCGTACGTGGTCAGCCAGTTTGCCGTCCAGTTCTGGACTCTAGCTTCAGAGTTAGAGTGGCCAAAGTTCTAATTCCGGTGTTCTGGAAGGGACTGGCAGACCACATGAAGGATGCCTTGGCCACCAGGGAGATACCCGCCACACTGGAGGAGCTTATTTCTGTATCAACCCGCATCGACCTCCATTTTCACGAGCGGAGGTTAGAGCGGATCCAGTGTAGGCAGAGGTTTCGGCTGGCTTCCACCTTCGCCAGACCTCTTGAATCTCCTGTCTTGGCATCCGACTCCCATGAGGCCATGGAGGTTTCTCGAGCGGGACCTAAGTCTCATGCCGCTCGAGTACCCGTGGTTTATAAAAACTGTCATCAACTAGGACATTATGCTAATAAATGTCCACGGCGGTCGGGAAACCAATGGGAGAGGTTCACTAGACACAGCTGCATTTTCCTCCAAACTGTCCTTTAAAGGGACAATCCTGTTAGGCTCCTCCACTCTAACAGTCGAGCTTTGTATGGATTCAGGAGCAAAGGGAAACTTCATGTCCTCTGCTTTTGCTCTGCGCCACGCTATACCACTAGTAATGCTCGCCAAACCTGTAACAGTTAGAGTTGTGAATGGGGCGACACTTCCACTGCAAATCACACACCAGACTGTTCCATTCTCATTGTCCATGTCCCCTTCCCACCAGGAGATTATTTCCCTTCTTGTCCTTCCCGAGGGAATGGATGAGATTCTACTGGGAATACCCTGGCTCCGTTTCCACTCCCCACATATTGAGTGGTCCTCAGGGAGAATATTGGGTTGGAGTAAGTCTTGTATGGGCAGGTGTGTGAGTGAGTGTGTACAGGTTTCTACTACCGAGGTACCCGCAGACCTTTCTTCTCTTCCCAAATGCTATTGGTGCTATGCTGACGTATTCTCTAAAAAGGCTGCAGAGACTCTACCGCCTCATCGCCCCTACGACTGTCCTATTGATCTCTTGCCTGGTGCTGAACCTCCTCGGCGAAGGGTATATCCCCTCTCTCTCCCTGAGACGGAGGCTATGTCTCAATACATCCAGGAGAATTTGGCAAGAGGGTTCATTAGGAAGTCGGTGTCTCCTGCAGGGGCGGGATTCTTCTTCGTACAGAAGTAGAACGGGGAATTACGTCCTTGCATCGATTACAGGGGTCTTAACGCTATCACCATTAAAAATAAGTACCCGTTGCCCCTAATTTCTGAGCTCTTTGACAGTCTAAGTGGAGCAAAGGTATTCACCAAACTAGATCTGCGGGGTGCCTACAACTTGATTTGCATCCGTGAGGGGGACGAATGTAAAACGGCTCCAAAGCTCTTCAGCTCCAAGGACGTCCACCCATTTCTTGTGATACATGTTGGCACCAATGACACGGCAAGGAAGGACCTACCGACAATCTGCAAGGACTTTGAAGAGTTGGGGAAGAAAGTAAAGGAACTGGATGCACAGGTAGTTTTTTCTTCTATCCTTCCAGTAGACGGGCATGGCACCAGGAGATGGAACAGGATCCTTGATGCAAACAACTGGCTAAGACGATGGTGCAGACAACAAGGATTTGGATTCCTGGACCACGGTGTGAATTACTGGTATGATGGACTCCTCGCCAGAGACGGACTACACCTCAACAAACCTGGGAAACACACATTCGCCAGAAGACTCGCTACACTCATCAGGAGGGCGTTAAACTAGAAGAAGAGGGGACGGGAAGAAAAACATTAGACTCGAACAAAGACGACCCAGGAAAACATACTCAGAAGGGAGGTAAGAACATTTCTAAAACAATCCACAGTGAGGAGATTGGAACAAAACAAAATCCTCTAAACTGCATGCTCGCAAACGCCAGAAGCCTGACAAACAAGATGGAAGAACTAGAAGCAGAAATATCTACAGGTAACTTTGACATAGTGGGAATAACCGAGACATGGTTAGATGAAAGCTATGACTGGGCAGTTAACTTACAGGGTTACAGTCTGTTTAGAAAGGATCGTAAAAATCGGAGAGGAGGAGGGGTTTGTCTCTATGTAAAGTCTTGTCTAAAGTCCACTTTAAGGGAGGATATTAGCGAAGGGAATGAGGATGTCGAGTCCATATGGGTCGAAATTCATGGAGGGAAAAATGGTAACAAAATTCTCATTGGGGTCTGTTACAAACCCCCAAATATAACAGAAACCATGGAAAGTCTACTTCTAAAGCAGATAGATGAAGCTGCAACCCATAATGAGGTCCTGGTTATGGGGGACTTTAACTTCCCGGATATTAACTGGGAAACAGAAACCTGTGAAACCCATAAAGGCAACAGGTTTCTGCTAATAACCAAGAAAAATTATCTTTCACAATTGGTGCAGAATCCAACCAGAGGAGCAGCACCTTTAGACCTAATACTATCTAATAGACCTGACAGAATAACAAATCTGCAGGTGGTTGGGCATTTAGGAAATAGCGACCACAATATTGTGCAGTTTCACCTGTCTTTCACTAGGGGGACTTGTCAGGGAGTCACAAAAACATTGAACTTTAGGAAGGCAAAGTTTGACCAGCTTAGAGATGCCCTTAATCTGGTAGACTGGGACAATATCCTCAGAAATGAGAATACAGATAATAAATGGGAAATGTTTAAGAACATCCTAAATAGGCAGTGTAAGCGGTTTATACCTTGTGGGAATAAAAGGACTAGAAATAGGAAAAACCCAATGTGGCTAAACAAAGAAGTAAGACAGGCAATTAACAGTAAAAAGAAAGCATTTGCACTACTAAAGCAGGATGGCACCATTGAAGCTCTAAAAAACTATAGGGAGAAAAATACTTTATCTAAAAAACTAATTAACCCCTTAGTGACCGAGCCAAATTTTTGAAATCTGACCAGTGTCACTTTATGTGGTAATAACTCTGCAACGCTTCAACAAATCCCAGTGATTTTGAGATTGTTTTTTCGTGACACATTATACTTTATGATAATGGTAAATTTAGTTCAACATTTTTTGTGTTTATTTATAAAAAATATTAAAAATTTGAGAAAAATGTTACAAAATTAGCAATTTTCTAAATTTGAATGATTATCCCTTTAATCCAGATAGTCATACAACAGCAAACCATTAATAAATAACATTTCCCACATGTCTGCTTTACATCAGCACCATTTGTAAAATGTTATTTTATTTTGTTAGCATTTTAGGAGGTTTAAAAATGTAGCAGCAATTTTTCATTTTTTCAAAGAAATTTACCACATTTATTTTTTTAGGGACTTATCCATGTTTGAAGTGATTTTAGGGGTCCCATATATTGGGAAACCCCCAAACGTGATACCATTTTAGAAACAGCACCCCTAAACATATTGAAAACTGCTGTCAGGTAGTTTATTAACCCTTCAGGTGCTTTACAGGAATTAATGCAAAGTGGTATGACAGAAATGAAAATGTGTATTTTTACCACCTAAATGTTGCTAACTTCTAAACAGATTACTACAGCCGTCAGACTCTAAGGCCGCGATTTGGTCATGAATTGCCATGGCAAACATCAGGACAACAAAATCATGATCTGAGGGCACCAATTGTGACAACGAAGAAGCCCCCACACTCTGTTAACCATTTATAATGATGTAGTCACTATTGACAGCAGCATCTAAGGGGTTAAACAGATTTAGAAGGTGCAAATACTGATCGTGGCTGATACAGCAAGTTGTCAGCTATAGTGTACAACCAACAGATGCTGGATTGTCATCTGTATGGGGAGGCTATTCTCTTATATCTCAGGTCAGTTAAAAGACGTATTGGCGGTCATTAAGGGGTTAAAGCTGCCAAAAAGGAAACAGAGAAGCACATTGCTAAGGAGAGTAAAACTAATCCCAAACTGTTCTTCAACTATATCAATAGTAAAAGAATAAAAACTGAAAATGTAGGCCCCTTAAAAAATAGTGAGGAAAGAATGGTTGTAGATGACGAGGAAAAAGCTAACATATTGAACACCTTCTTCTCCACGGTATTCACGGTGGAAAATGAAATGCTAGGTGAAATCCCAAGAAACAATGAAAACCCTATATTAAGGGTCACCAATCTAACCCAAGAAGAGGTGCGAAACCGGCTAAATAAGATTAAAATAGATAAATCTCCGGGTCCGGATGGCATACACCCACGAGTACTAAGAGAACTAAGTAATGTAATAGATAAACCATTATTTCTTATTTTTAGTGACTCTATAGAGACAGGGTCTGTTCCGCAGGACTGGCGCATAGCAAATGTGGTGCCAATATTCAAAAAGGGCTCTAAAAGTGAACCTGGAAATTATAGGCCAGTAAGTCTAACCTCTATTGTTGGTAAAATATTTGAAGGGTTTCTGAGGGATGTTATTCTGGATTATCTCAATGAGAATAACTGTTTAACTCCATATCAGCATGGGTTTATGAGAAATCGCTCCTGTCAAACCAATCTAATCAGTTTTTATGAAGAGGTAAGCTATAGACTGGACCACGGTGAGTCATTGGACGTGGTATATCTCGATTTTTCCAAAGCGTTTGATACCGTGCCGCACAAGAGGTTGGTACACAAAATGAGAATGCTTGGTCTGGGGGAAAATGTGTGTAAATGGGTTAGTAACTGGCTTAGTGATAGAAAGCAGAGGGTGGTTATAAATGGTATAGTCTCTAACTGGGTCGCTGTGACCAGTGGGGTACCGCAGGGGTCAGTATTGGGACCTGTTCTCTTCAACATATTCATTAATGATCTGGTAGAAGGTTTACACAGTAAAATATCGATATTTGCAGATGATACAAAACTATGTAAAGCAGTTAATACAAGAGAAGATAGTATTCTGCTACAGATGGATCTGGATAAGTTGGAAACTTGGGCTGAAAGGTGGCAGATGAGGTTTAACAATGATAAATGTAAGGTTATACACATGGGAAGAGGGAATCAATATCACCATTACACACTGAACGGGAAACCACTGGGTAAATCTGACAGGGAGAAGGACTTGGGGATCCTAGTTAATGATAAACTTACCTGGAGCAGCCAGTGCCAGGCAGCAGCTGCCAAGGCAAACAGGATCATGGGGTGCATTAAAAGAGGTCTGGATACACATGATGAGAGCATTATACTGCCTCTGTACAAATCCCTAGTTAGACCGCACATGGAGTACTGTGTCCAGTTTTGGGCACCGGTGCTCAGGAAGGATATAATGGAACTAGAGAGAGTACAAAGGAGGGCAACAAAATTAATAAAGGGGATGGGAGAACTACAATACCCAGATAGATTAGCGAAATTAGGATTATTTAGTCTAGAAAAAAGACGACTGAGGGGCGATCTAATAACCATGTATAAGTATATAAGGGGACAATACAAATATCTCGCTGAGGATCTGTTTATACAAAGGAAGGTGACGGGCACAAGGGGGCATTCTTTGCGTCTGGAGGAGAGAAGGTTTTTCCACCAACATAGAAGAGGATTCTTTACTGTTAGGGCAGTGAGAATCTGGAATTGCTTGCCTGAGGAGGTGGTGATGGCGAACTCAGTCGAGGGGTTCAAGAGAGGCCTGGATGTCTTCCTGGAGCAGAACAATATTGTATCATACAATTATTAGGTTCTGTAGAAGGACGTAGATCTGGGTATTTATTATGATGGAATATAGGCTGAACTGGATGGACAAATGTCTTTTTTCGGCCTTACTAACTATGTTACTATGTTACTATGTTACCAGGGATGGGCACTATGAGTATCTGGTGATGCCCTTCAGGCTCTATAATGCCCCAGCCGTTTTTCAGGACTTTGTCAACGATATCTTCCAGGATATGCTTTCCACCTCGGTCATAGTCTATCTGGATGATATTCTCATCTTCTCTCCAGATATTGACTCCCACCGGAGAGATGTTGGCAGAGTCTTCGAACTCTTACGGGCGAATTCCCTTTATGCAAAGTTGGAGCAGTGTGTGTTTGAGCAGGAGTCTTTACCTTTCCTGGGCTATATCATCTCGGCCCAGGGATTGGCTATGGATCCTGCCAAACTACAGGCTGTGATGGACTGGCAAGAACCCCATTCTCTTAAAGCGGTGCAGCGCTTTATGGGGTTCATAAATTACTATCGCCAGTTCATCCCCCACTTCTCAAGTTTGGTAGCTCCCTTGGTATCCCTCACTAAGAAGGGAGCGAATCCCAAATTGTGGTCGGAAGAGGTCTCCAAGGCCTTCACTTCTATAAAGTCCCATTTTGCTAGCGCTCTCATCTTACATCGTCCCGATGTGGATAAGCCATTCCTTATGGAGGTGGATGCCTCATCCATTGGTGCTGGAGCAGTCCTCTATCAAAAGGATGCTCAAGGTCGGAAGCATCCATGCTTCTTCTTCTCAAAGACCTTCACACCAGCAGAGAGAAATTACTCCATCGGGGATAGGGAGTTGCTAGCAATGAAGTTGGCCTTTTCGGAGTGGAGACATCTTTTGGAAGGTGCTCGGTTTCCCTTCCAAGTCTTCACGGACCACAAAAATTTGGTCTATTTGCGTACAGCCCAGCGGCTGAATTCTCGTCAGGCCAGATGGTCCTTGTTCTTCTCCCGGTTCCACTTCACTCTCCATTATCTCGCCGGAGAGAAGAACATTCGTGTTGACGCTCTCTCTCGCTTCCTTGTGTCAACTGAGGAGGAGGAAGAGGAGCCTCGGCTTATTGTCCCTTCAGAGAGTCTGAGAACCGTAGCTCCAGTTTCGCTAGAGTCTGTGCCTCCGGGCAAGACTTTTGTTCCCATCAATTTGCGACCGGAGGTTCTCTATTGGGCTCATTCGTCCAGAGTGGGTGGACACTTTGGGGCAAAGAGGACATCTGAGTTGCTGGCAAGAATGTACTGGTGGCCACATATGGTTTGTGATGTCGGAGACTATGTTCGGGCATGTGTCTCATGTGCCAAAAATAAGTCTCCTCGTCAATGGCCAGCTGGATTGTTATATCCTCTGCCGGTGGCAGACAGGCCCTGGAGATGGTCGGGATGGACTTTGTGGTGGGTTTGCCCAAGTCACGTGGCTGTACTGTCATTTGGGTAATCACCGACCATTTTTCTAAAATGGTGCATTTGATGCCGCTTCCTCGGCTACCTTCTGCACGGGTTTTGGCAGCGTTGTTTATTAAACATATCTTCCGCCTTCACGGTATGTCGGACAAAATTGTCAGCGATCGAGGTCCTCAGTTTGCATCTTGGTTCTGGAGAGAGCTTTGTCATATTCTCAGTATTGAGTTATATCTCTCTTCTGCCTATCATCCCGAGACGAATGGGTTGGTAGAGAGAGCCAACCAGACCTTGGTCACATATCTGTGACATTTTGTCTCTGCCAGGCAGGATGACTGGGCATCCTTGTTACCATGGGCAGAGTTCGCCCTTAACAATGCTGTAGCCGATTCCACCAGTCAGACTCCTTTCCTCCTTAATTACGGCCAACATCCACGGGTTCCAGTGCCTATGCCCGTGTCCTCTGCTGACTCCAGGGTGGCAGACTGGGGAGTGGAGGCACCAGACATTTGGGACCGCACTCAGGATGCCATCCGGGCCTCCAAGGAGAGAATGAGGTCCTGCGCCGATGCACATCGGCGCCCTGCTCCGACCTTTGCTCCTGGCGACTTAGTGTGGCTCTCCGCTTGTAACATCAGGCTGCGTGTTGAGTCCACTAAGTTTGCTCCTTGCTACTTCTCTTCAAGGTCCTCGAACAGGTTAATCCTGTGGTTTACCGTCTAGCCCTTCCTCCACGCCTAGGTATCATCAACACCTTTCATTTGTCCCTCCTTAAGCCCGTGTACATGTCCCGGTTTTCTGAGTCATCTACCGGGACGTCGGGTTCGTCTACGAACGATTACGAGGTGAACGCTATTTTGGGGTGCAAGGTGGTTCGTGGCAAAAAAATTTATTTGGTGGACTGGAGGGGTTACGGTCCTGAGGATAGATCCTGGGAGCCTGCTGAGCACATTCGGGCTCCGCAGCTCATTGCTGCCTTCGAACGTAGCAAGGCCCAAGGAGGGGGGCCATGTTAGGGGTCGAGTTCCCGCTTCTGCACAGGGGGAATCTTGGGCCGTTTCTGCTGCGGTCTCCCATTCTTCTCCTGCTGCAGTGAAACCTGCTCAGCAGAGACGTCGGTCCTTGCGTCTTGCTCAGTCTCACTCTATGCTTAGGCTTGCTGTTGCTTCTCCAGCTTTTGCCATTAAAGCCAGTGCTGGGCAGCAGCGAGTGGACGCTTTTGAGACTAAGTCCTGCTTTTTCCCTTCTGAGCATGCCCAGGGTGAGATCTCCCGTTGGAGATCAAGGGTCACATGCTCAGATGCTGCAGCGGTTCCCATTGGTCCTCCTGGAGGCTCCTGAAAGGGCTAACTTCTATGGCAGCTGCCCATTGGTCCTTTATTGGAAGGTCCTGAACGTACTGCAGCTATATAAGCTTCGCATGACCGCACGGCCATGCGCTAGTGTACATTTGTATACGTGTGTTTGTTGATGAGTGCAAGTCGTTCATTAAATACCCCTACCCTATTGTATGACTGTTCGCGTAAGGTGTATGGCTGCTATCTAGCGCCCGACGTGTCACACACGAATCAGCGTCTATTGCTGTGTCCGCCAGTGCGGCGCCACGCGCCAGTAGTGCGCTTCCTGTCCCACGTCTGGGTGCTTAGTGGTGTCTGCCAGCACGACACAGTTCGCACTTCGGTGCTCTAACTATCAGTTACCTAACGCACCCAGTTGCGGTGTTGTGCGCAAGTAGTCTGAACGGACTTCAACCCTGAGTCTTGGGATTGAGTTCGCCGACTCCTTGCTTGCACTCTTTAGTGCGGTATTGCGGACCTGTGGCTTTACAGGGTTCACTTCCACCACCATATTGCGCTGCCATTTACTAGCAGCAGGTTTTCACCTGCACGGTGGACCCCGGACTGCGAACGCACCGATTAAATATTTCATCTTATACTTGGTGCGTTCCACCAGTCCTAACAATGAGTTGCTATCTGATAACATACACATGGAATTAACAAAAATTAACTAATTAGGTGCCAATACTTTGATTGCTAATATTTCCACAATGGTGAGGTGAAATTAAAAAAAAAAAAGCTTTATTTTCCTCTATAGCCTCCTCTATAACATTGTAAAATTTAATCCTCTTTTAGGATCCATTGCTACTGTCTAACCCACTAACAATCTCTGGAAGCTGCCTGATCAGGCTGGCATGGCTATTGACCCCCCTCGTCATACGATTGTGGGGAGCCTATGGGTTTGGTTTGGCAGCCAAGGATAAGCTGAAGATATTATCAAAGTGTGTAGAACAAGCAATCAAATAATCCTAGGATCAATTGAGGGGACTAAAAAAAAAAGGAAAAAGTGAAAAAAAAAGTTTTGAAAATTATTTAAAAAAAAAAAAAACACCATTAAAGTTTGAACCACCCCCATTTTTTGTCAGTTAAAAAATAATGAAATGAATAAAAAACATAAACATATTTAGCATCATAACATCGGCAAAAGTACAATCTAAGTATAAAATTAATTATCCCGAATGATAAACGCCCTAGGTAAAAATAAAATGCCAGAATTGCATTTTTCGGTCACTGATCCTCCTCTCAATATTGTAATAAAAGCGACCAAAAATATAACAATAAAACTGTCAGCTCGAAACACAAAAGCCAAACCCTCGCATGTTATGAGTCTCGGAAAACTGCAGAAACAATATTTTATTTTACAGATTCATGAATTTTAACCACTAAAATATTAAAAAAAACTATAAAAGTGGGTACTGACCTGGAGAATCATGTTAATAGGTCATTTTTACTGTACTGTGAATGTTGCAAAAAACAAAACAAAAAATGGCAGAATTTTCACCATCTGGAATTTTTTTCCTGTCTTTCAATACATTATTCAGTAAAGTGAATGCTGTCATTTGAAAACCACAACTCGTCCTGCAAAAAAAACAAAAAAACAAGCCCTTGTATGGCTACATCTATGGAAAAAAATAAAAAAATAAAATGTATGGCTCTTGGAAGAAGGGAAGGAAAAATAAAAAAACGAAAGTGCAAAAATGAAAATTGGAAGGGGTTAAATCCAATATATTATTTTTATTTTTATCACTTTCTTCTATGAGATGCACGTTATACCAGAACTTACAACTATGATGAAAAAAAGGAAAATAGTCGGAGTCTTTAATGTCTGATTTAAAAACATGTAAGCAGATTGAAATCTCCTCCATCGCCGGTAACGTGGTGAAATGTGAATCGCTTGAAGTCATTGGTTTGGAATGATGAACTCCGGGAGCAGCGTGCGATGAGCAATGAGACTGCGGCGGGCAGCGGGCAATAAGAGACCAGATTGATTTTCTGAATACTACTGAAAACTAAAATTTGTCTGTTTGCCGGGAGAATGTTATCCATAAGGTGTTAGTGAAATGGGCATAATGCAGTCATACATTATATATTATCTCCCGCCCGGCATCAGAAGTCTGGATAGCAGGTTCTAGAATACTGCTATGGCTTATGTATGTGCACTAGAAAGCACGCACTTCCCGCGCTATACTACTCACTGTAATTGGATATATATTTAGTAGGCATGCGAGCAGCGGCGGCGGCGGCGTTGAGTAGCGCATATTCAGCGATATTATTGCCTACTTCCTACCCCTTCACATTAAATCCATCTCTGACATGGATTGAGGGGCTACCTGGCATTTTAGTGCCCCCTCCAGCGGAGGTCAGTAACATCACTATTCAGATGTGCTGTCATTGCTTGAAGGGTATGGTGACATTAGCAACCAGATTTTATTTTTGCTTCATCAAGGTACCTGTCATGGTACATGACTGTCCAAAATAAGCCATCCTGTGTGCGTACATGAAGAATAACTCTAACTCTGGCCATTAAATTGCTGTATACATCAGTTTTCCACTCTGCAGGGTCTATCTCTAATTTTCAGTTCTCTCTCAGCTACTGGGTGGAGACAAGCTGCTGTGCTGTATCTCACACATGGTGCACACACAGGCATAGGTGGCGGACATAGCATTAATGCAACATGTGTAGTCACACAGGGACCCAAGAGGTAAGGAGGCCAAAACCACATCCAAAGCAGGTGCAGTTCTACATTATGATGACCTATTAGACTGCAAAGGGCCCATGTAATGTTCTTGCACAGGGGCCGTCTTCTGTGTCTGTGTCCACCAGTGCATGCACATGAGGAATACCTGCTCTCTTGTTTCTATGTAGCACACAAACAGAAGAGCAGCTGTATGGAGGACGTTACAGAGAAGTACTGAGCGGTGTAGCTGTGAATCCAGCACTGGAGTGCATTAAACACTTACTAGAAAGCTTTAAACAGTCTGTGGGTGTTTCTATGCCTCTTTCAGTTACTCTGCATAGGTAGATGTAGTCTAACACGTCAGTGAGTTGGCAGTGCATCTTGTTTTAACCTGTATTTCTGAGGAAATTATGAGTTTAGGAGGCAGGGGAGTAAAAGAAAAGGCTGATAAGTGGAGAAGGATGCACATTTCTCTGATAAGACATATTACAACGTTTCCTGCTTGGACCATTGTATCATGCAAAGTTTGTTGAAACGACAGTGGTCTTGATAAAAAAAAAAAATAATTCTACCGTTTTGTGTCCACAGCTCCAGTGCAGGCTTATATGACTATAAGCAGAACCGCAATCTAGTCATGAGAACAAGCTTTGTTCTTTTAGGGTGTGTGCACATGTTAAGTATTTCATGCAGAAATTTCTGCATCTCTTGGCAGGAAAAACGATGCATAAAATAGGCGTTTTTTTTTTTTTGCAGCGTTTTTTATGCTTCTTTTACCTGCATTTTGATGCAGATTTTTCTCCGCTTATTATTATGGGTGAAATCTGCAGCAAAAACGCGACCTGGTAAGGATATAATCTGCACCAAATCTGCAAATAAGCACTGTGTACGTAAGACTTCAGGATTCTCATTCACTTTGCCGGAATCAGGAAACTCTTCAGGTTTTGAGACAAATCTGCGCATAAAAAAAGCTACAAATCTGCAATGTGTCATAGACAAGGAGTACACTAGGAGCATATAGGTAATCAAAAAGTCATCATACTTTATTAAGTTACATATCATAATAAGTGCAGACAGTATACAGAAAACAATATCAAATAAAGTGCTCAAGGATGAGTAAAAACGAATGGGTGTCCCCCGGTGTGCACTGTCCATGAAGCCAACATGCATAATTATAGTAGGGACGTGCTGCTAAGAGTCCATGTGCAACAATGCCAGTGAGTAAGGAATGCCAGACGGTGTTAAATGACAGGTTTATAGAGCAACACTTACCAATGCGAGGCACCAGGACAGAAGACACCGGGTGGGATCCACCAGCACAAACCCCGACGCGCGTTTCGCCCTCGGATGTACTAGCTTTTTCAAGGGGAGATGGTACTGAGTATGCTTGGGACCTTTAAATAGGGCGGGCCGCTGACCATGTGATAAATCACATGCTGGATCTACACCAATGACCGCGGAATGCTCGGCGCATGCGCGTGCCGAACGCCGAGTCCCGCGTCACAGAAGGCGTCATGCATCACGGAGGCGCCTGGGAATGGAAATACCCAGAGCGCATGCGTGAGTCAGGGAAGACGCCGCTACGACGGGGGACGAGGGGAAAGGCACAGCGCATGCGCACTACCGCGGTTCGCCAGCCCAGAGATATAGAGCCTCCCACAGGTACAATCATAGTATCGCCTGAAGAAGGAGGGAAGATCGGCACGGAATCTGCAATGTGTGCACAGGCCCTTTACCTTCCCCCTCATTATGGAAATCCACATACAGTAGAAAGTAGGGAAGGTTATTGATATCAGATTGTGGGGGTCCAACACATGGTACCCCCACAATCAGCTATTAGCATGTCCCATGGCACGCTCACAGAGTATGGAGCTGGAATACAGACCATTCTTGGATACTACAGCTCCTATTGAAGTGATCGGTAACTCAACTGCAGTACCTGAGATCGGCCACTATACAGCGTTCGGAGCTGTTCGAGAACTCATGACAACTAAATAACGGGGTTCCGGGTGTCGGACCCCCCTGATCTATACTGATGGGCATCAATATCTTGATGCAGGGCAACCCCTGTAGGCATGGCATTACTGTTTATATGCCCGGTCTGCCATGTCACTGCAATCCTGCACCTGATAGTTATGGCCAGCAGTGACAATGAATTCAGCTTCTTTTTTTCTTTCCCAATTTCACGTCCTTTCCTCCCCAGAATCAGACATAAAATGCGGAAATGCTTTTCTCCTTGTCCTTTGATTGCCCTCTGCTGCACGGCACCGATACTGCAGACTGTTCTGCATTTCCCGCCAGCACCGCCTGGCACACACTGCACGCAGGATCCTTTAATGGGTTAAATCATTTGCATCCAGTATATAGCAATTGGAAAGCATTGGGCCCAGATGATAAGGGACGGGAAAATTTGTTTTGAACAAACCAAAGCTTTGTAACATAGCTCCGGGTATGTTCCCATAGAGACTGTGCCATCCTGTTTTGGCAAACTTCATCAAATTTAATTGCTTAAAATAATTAGAGTGGCGCGGTGCCCAACGGAGCAGTTTGTGGACGCTATGGGTTAATTATGCCGCGCTGGACAGAGCGTGGTAGTGCCAGGATAAATGATGGATCCGGAGATGCCGGGAGACCATTGCCCACATTGGAAATACACGTAGGTAAAAAAAAAAAAAAGAAGTTTCCGGGATGGAAGAACAATAAATAACACCGCATCAGATAATTATGGAAATGGTTGGAGGTTGGATAACTGCACATAGATGACCCATAGGGGGCGGACAGGATGTGATGAGTAAGTGCTTCTTCTAGATATGTCTTCATAATACAGATATACTCCGGGGAACAATTCAGGAACGTTCAATCGTCAAAGTGCAAGCTCCAACGTTAAAGGGAATCGCCTGATGGATGATCGACACATGCACTTAGTAGTAATCGGGATAGCGGCCATTGTGAATGGGTACGTCAATTACTGTAGGTTCCAGTGCAGACAAGTTGGCCCACCTGTGCCTCTCGAACATCCCCTGAGTACTTTAAATGTCTGATGGATAAAAGTTCTCAAGGAGTGGTGACCCCGGTATTGAAATCCCACTGAGTGATGGCACACTTAGATGCGCTTCTCTTGAGCACCCTTCCCTATATCTATCTGGGACTTCTCTCCAGGATAATTTGACAATTTTTTTTGTAATTTTGGACCAATGCCATAACCATAACACACAAAACAAGTCTACTGTATTTATGTCACTGATTGTTCTCTTCACACTTTTTTTTTTCAAAAGGACTTTTTTGAAGCTGAGGTTTCCTTATGGGTTGTCTAAAGGGGAAGGATGTGGTCATCTGGTTCCTCACCCAACTACAACCCTTGCTTCCTGTACTTGAGGAGCCAAACTTTGAGTTTAGCTCTTGGTAGAGACTAGGATATCTACCTCCATCGAAGTCTGGACGCAAGACAGGTTCTTACTAAACTTCAGTGACCTGGGGCCATTGATCCCTAACTAGATGTCCAAATGGAGAAGAAAAAGACCGACAACTCCACTTGTAGATTAAGAAACAATGCTTCTTTATGTAGTCATTATGCTCCCTAACTAGACAAAGTGTATATTGATTTGCAAGACCCAGTCCAGTGACGGGAGCCCTGCAAACCATCACTCAGCCATCGGCATCAATGGCTCTTCTTTTGATTAATTGGTCTGGCACAAAGTCATTGTCATTGTCATGCCAGGCCGCCTAATCAAAGGTACGAGGCCAATCGCAGTGCTCCCGTCCAGTGACCACAGAATATTGACCAGGCCGTTGGACCAGGGTCATTAAAATTTATTCACTTCTATCTATCTCTATACCCTTGAGGGGCCTTTTGGCACAGAATATTTGATATGATATTCTTCTGTTAGAGGGAATGTCGTAATTGATTGCATTCGTGTGCCTTTTCTTTTTTTTGTAGCCAGCACTTGGCTGAAGAAAGCACAAACTCTGACCATCTGTAGAGAAAAGTACAGGGCCTAGGAGCAAAACTTGTAATAGGGCCACAATGTACCATAACAACCATCAGCAGCAAGTCAAGAAATTGAAAAGTTATTATTGTGATAGTTTCCCTTTGGTCCATTAATCCCTTGATGTGTCATTTTAGGCAAGCAGCCTCGTCTCCAAATAGTCATCTTGTCTTAGACTCAAGTTATAAGCTTGACTCACATTATCGTTGAGGCCATAAAGCCCTTTCAGAGAGGGGCAAGGTGGGCTTTCATAGATTCTGAGCCCATTGCAACTGCTGTACCTGATTCCCTTTCGGCGAAGTGATCTGCCTACTGGGTGCAAAGGATAACAACAACAGAGAATATTATTCGTGTGTAGGAGTGGTGTAGCTGATGGTTTGCTCCCTGATGCTCTAAAGGGTTAAATGTATTTGATGTTTATGTATGTTTGTCACGATATGGTATGAAATATCATAAGTAGTTCTCTTGCTCAAGGCTGTGGGCTAACAAGCCCCCCTTCCCTTTCATTCAGCCAAGAGCTGCTTTGCCCCTGCACTGGGGGAAGTTTTATGGCCGAGAGGAATTTACGGCCAGGGTAGAATCTCGCTCCAGCTAGAACAGGAAAATGGCTCCAAAAATTCATGAAAGATTCTTTGTTTAGTTTTTGTTAGATATTAGGCAAACGATTTAAGCTAGAAATACGAAAATATATATTCTTAGTCTCACTCCGTGTATTTACACATCCCATGAATCTCGGGCTTCTAACTCCATCTGGTAAAGAAGTAGGGTTTTCTCTGTAAATATGTATCCCAGATAGGACATATTTGATCTCATTAGAATGCTCACGTTAATCCGAGATGATTTATGAGTTTGGTATGACTCTGTCATGTTTTGTAGTGAAGTTATAGAAATCAGAGGAAATAGTTTAAAGTTTCCTCAGAATGTAGAGAGAGGAGGGTCTGGATAAGCCAGCCTTTCTGTGATGTCACAGCCTTAATGTTTAAGTGTCTGGCAGGCTCTGAGGAGTCACTTTTTGCTGATTTCTCCTTCTGGACTGCTTTGTCCTATTGTCCTGGAAGAGCTGGTACATCCCATGGACTGGGATGTATGGAAACTGCACTAGCCTGGATGCCTGCAATGCTTTTAATATGTGAGTGTTATCTTTTCTCATTTATTCCCTTTATGTTATAATTACCCTTGTACATATTTGCAATTGTCTCATGTATAACATCTTTATAAACTATTTTTAATAACGCACTGCCTAGTTATTTTGAATGGGATATACTATTATATATTAGTTCGTTCTCCTGCTCTAAACCGTACCCTAAGTCTCTTGAAGGGAAAATACGCTACTGTTACTGTTGTGTTGGGTTAGCTTCGGACCCGTTTAATCGAAGCTGGTGGCAGCGAAAGTGTGCTGACGGTTGGATTATGCTGAAGCAACTGCGGGTTTGATAATTATTGTTCCTGCCTGTGTGGGAGTAGTTATCGCGTCGCTGCAGCGTGCCCAATAGCCAGTACATAGCAGGCAGCCTTTCTGGCGACTAATTACCCAGGGTGCAGTACCTAATCTGACCTGAGAGTAAGGGGGCGCCAGAGAGCTGCAAGTGTTAAGTGGAACTGTAAGCGGGATATACATAAATCCCTGCAGTTCGTGGTATATAGAAAAGCAGTGGGATACCTAGAATAAGCCCCTGCTGTAAACTAAGAGGTCAATAGCCTTGTGTGTGGTTTTTCATCACATTGTTAGCAGTGGAGGGATAACTAAGATAAGCCCCCCTGCACATGTGATAGCCGTCTGTTGGCCTAAAGTCACCCTGATCCGTGACGTAGGGGTGACGGTCACGGTGTGAATCCTGACCCAGTGGTGACAGCGGTCAGGGGAATCGTGACAATGTTATAAAAGGGTAACATTTACTAGGGCTGCAGTTAGCTTAGTCAGGGTGAACCGTAATGGCCAGCCCAGATTGGGGAGGAGGAATGAGAGTTAAGGTACCTTCACACATAACGATATCGTTAAGGATATCGTTGCAACGTCACGCTTTTTGTGACGTAGCAACGATCCCGCTAACGATATCTTTATGTGTGACAGCGACCAACGATTAGGCCCCTGCTGGGAGATCGTTGGTCACTGGGGAATGATCAGGACCTTTTTTAGGTTGCTGATCACCCGCTGTCATCGCTGGATCGGCGTGTGTGACGCCGATCCAGCGATGTGTTCACTTGTAACCAGGGTAAACATCGGGTTACTAAGCGCAGGGCCGCGCTTAGTAACCCGATATTTATCCTGGTTACCATTGTAAAAGTAAAAAAAAAAAAAACACTACATACATTCCGATGTCTGTCAAGTCCCTCGCCGTCAGCTTCCCTGCACTGTGTCAGCACCGGCCGGCCGTAAAGCAGAGCACAGCGGTGACGTCACCGCTCTGCTTTACGGATGGCGCTTACGCAGTGCAGGGAAGCTGACGCCGGGGGACGTGACAGACATCGGAATGTGAGTATGTAGTGTTTTTTTTTTACTTTTACAATGGTAACCAGGGTAAATATCAGGTTACTAAGTGCGGCCCTGCGCTTAGTAACCCGATATTTACCCTGGTTACCCGGGACTACGGCATCGTTGAAGACAGTTTCAACGATGCCGAAGTTGTTCCCCTCATCGTTGGTCGCTGGAGAGAACTGTCTGTGTGACAGCTCCCCAGCGACCACACAACGACTTACCAACGATCACGGCCAGGTCATATCACTGGTCGTGATCGTTGGTAAATCGTTTAGTGTAACGGTACCTTTAGTGTTAAGGACAGGAAGTGACAGGGCCAGTGAGTGAAAAGCAGTAACAAGTGACCAGCTCAGGACAGGGGCTGCGAGGGACAGCGTGAGCACAGCTGTCAGTGGATTGCTAGACAACCCCTCCGCATGAGTCCCCTTTTCCAGCCTGGGAGCTTCTAGACAGATGTCGGGGCTCGGGGGCACGCTCCTTCTGCAAAGCTGTAGGAAAAATTGGACTCAAACCTTTAGAGGTGGAGTGAGATGGAATCCAGATAAACTGCTAGAAAAGGAGAAGATCCCCTAGAACTAGAAGAGATAGTAAAATGGATTTTCTACCTATACTAAGAAGCAGGGCTGAAGTTGTGTCCGGTACCTGTGGGAAAGACGACAACCTGTTGGGCCTTATCCTCTACACGCTGTGTCACAGGTCGGGAAGGGGTTAATATGTGAGTGTTATCTTTTCTCATTTATTCCCTTTATGTTATAATTACCCTTGTACATATTTGCAATTGTCTCATGTATAACATCTTTATAAACTATTTTTAATAACGCACTGCCTAGTTATTTTGAATGGGATATACTATTATATATTAGTTCGTTCTCCTGCTCTAAACCGTACCCTAAGTCTCTTGAAGGGAAAATACACTACTGTTACTGTTGTGTTGGGTTAGCTTCGGACCCGTTTAATCGAAGCTGGTGGCAGCGAAAGTGTGCTGACGGTTGGATTATGCTGAAGCAACTGCGGGTTTGATAATTATTGTTCCTGCCTGTGTGGGAGTAGTTATCGCGTCGCTGCAGCGTGCCCAATAGCCAGTACATAGCAGGCAGCCTTTCTGGCGACTAATTACCCAGGGTGCAGTACCTAATCTGACCTGAGAGTAAGGGGGCGCCAGAGAGCTGCAAGTGTTAAGTGGAACTGTAAGCGGGATATACATAAATCCCTGCAGTTCGTGGTATATAGAAAAGCAGTGGGATACCTAGAATAAGCCCCTGCTGTAAACTAAGAGGTCAATAGCCTTGTGTGTGGTTTTTCATCACATTGTTAGCAGTGGAGGGATAACTAAGATAAGCCCCCCTGCACATGTGATAGCCGTCTGTTGGCCTAAAGTCACCCTGATCCGTGACGTAGGGGTGACGGTCACGGTGTGAATCCTGACCCAGTGGTGACAGCGGTCAGGGGAATCGTGACAATTGGTGGCAAGGCGGTGGGATGTGTTAGAGCATTAGTGATTTGGTTTGAGTAATCATTCCTCTCACTAAAAACTTGCAGAAAGTTCTTGCGAGGACTCTGCGCAAATAAAGTTGGAGAACGAACTCAGTGCTTTTTAGTTGTGAGACAATTGTGTACGGGTAATTATCCCCTCCCTTTCTCTTCGTTTTTCTATCCTATCTTTTATTTGGCAACCATGGTTGTGCTGGGAGAAACCTTCTATGAGCAGCAGACCAGAGACACCCTTGTCGCCTTATGCAAGTCACAGCACATTGACTCTGCAAGCAAAAACAAAGCCCAACTGGTCGCAGATCTGGTGCAATGGGAAGCCGCTCGAGACCAATCTCAGAGCTCAGAGGCCGCAGAAGCCAGCACAAGCGAACATGGTGCTGCAGCAGAGGTCCAACCACTGAATGCTGGCCCTGTTAGCAATCCGGGCGAATTGGACCCCCACCTGCAGGCGGCCTTGAAAGAATTCCCCATTGACGACCATGAGGGACGTCGGCAGCTGATTCAGCAATACCGGCAGGAGGCCCAGGCCCAGCAAGCCGAGAGAGAGGCCCGAGCTGAGAGAGAGGCCCGAGCTGAGAGAGAGGCACAGGCCCAGCGAGCCGAGCGGCAAGCTGAGCGGGAGTACCAGCTGCAGTTAGCCCGACTGCAAATGCAGGGGTTGTCTCAGACCAACCGTGAGCCTAGCAGCGCTCAGACACCGAAGCCCCGGCCTGATCACTTTCCTGTTATGGAGAAGGACGGAGATTTGGACACTTTTCTGCGGGCCTTTGAGAAAGCCTGCAGGCAGTACCAGCTGCCTACAGATGAATGGGCACGATACCTGACACCAGGGCTGAGAGGCAAAGCTCTGGAGGCGTTTGCTGCCCTCCCTCAAGAACAAGATGGTGACTATGAGGCCATCAAAAAGGCTCTGATAGCCAAGTACCAGCTTACACCCGAGGTGTACCGTAGAAAGTTCCGGACCCTCCAACGTGGCCCACACGACAGTTACAGTGATGTGGTGCATGGACTGGGGACCCACTTTGACCAGTGGACCCAAGGACTGTCAGTGACCACCTTTGCGCAGCTGCGAGACCTGATGATCAAAGACCAGTTCTTTCATCTTTGCCCAGCTGAGGTGCGACAGTTCGTGATGGACAGAGAACCCAAAGACGTGACGAAAGCAGCGCAGATTGCCGATGCCTATGAGGCCAACCGTAGATCGGAAGTGCGGAAGCCAGTCACCACCAGCTGGAGAGGGGGTAAGCCTGCAACCAACGCCAGTACCCCTGCCAGCCAGCACACCCGAGGTCCTGGCCCTGTGGCCAACAGCACCAGACCTACCACCGAACCTCGCGCGTGTTACACCTGCAAGCGGCCTGGGCATATCAGTACCTTCTGTCCAGACAGGCCGAAGAACACCCCAGCCAAGGCCCCAGGGCCTAATGCAGCAGTTCTTTTGGTGGGTGGTGTGGTTGGGAGGGTGTGTGACAACGTGCAGCCCGTCACTGTGGGAGGCCATGTTGCTACAGGCCTCAAGGACACCGGGGCTGAACGAACCCTCATCCGACCCGAACTGGCGGCCCCTGAAGAAATCATTCCGGGGAAAACCCTAACTGTCACTGGGATTGGGGGCATCAGCTGTCCCTTACCGATGGCCCGGGTTTTTATTGATTGGGGTGCTGGGAGCGGGGTGAAGGAAGTGGGGCTGTCGGATAATTTGCCCACTGATGTTTTGTTGGGAACTGATTTGGGGAGGATGTTTGCATACTACGTCCCTGACACCCCTCCCCAATCTACTAATAAGGGTGACGTTAACCCTGATGATGATGATGATGATGGGAAATCGCATGTGTTACCTGACCATGCTTTATCTTGTAATGATGCATCTAATAACCATTTTTTCCCTAGGATTGAGGGTGAAAATGTTGTACCTGTGCCAGCGGAACCTGATAATGATTTTTCTGTGAAGGTTAATGTGTCCATAGGTACAGGCGTGCCCAGCCACGTCGCTCTGCGGAGTGAGACGGCTGAGGAACCCCTAACAGGGGCAAGTGTCGGTGCTACAGGAAATGGGGAGATGCATGGGAACCGTGAGGAAGGTGACGCCATGAAAGTGACCAGTGCCACCGAGGAAGGTAACTGGCCCATAAGTAGCACTGCCCCTGGAGTGTTGGGGGTGGATGGGGAGGTAGAGCCCATAGCAGCGCCGGCTGATGGGCCTGTAGAAACCCCCGGGAAGACAGCCTACGTAGCTGCTGTCACCCGCAGTCAGAGTGCCCGGAACGCAGATAACTGTCTGCCTTCCGGACCCTCCTCAGTCATCACTGTGACTGAACCAGAGGTGGACCCAGAGCTGGTCCAAGAGGGTTCCCGTGGGGAAGGGACCCTGACGTCGCTTCTGGCTTCCCCTAGCCAGGAGTTTCAGGCCGCTCTGCACACAGATGCGAGCCTAGAGAGTTTGAGACAACTCGCCGGGACGCGCTTCTCCGAGACTGATAAGGAGAGGGTGTTCTGGGAACAAGGAAGGTTATACCGGGAGACAGTACCCGGAGAATCACAAAAGGAGTGGTTGAGGGAAAGACAGCTGGTCGTCCCGCAGCAATTCCGGGGTGAGTTGTTGCGGATTGCCCATGAGATCCCGCTAGCTGGACACTTGGGGATCAGCAAAACTAAGGCCCGGCTGTCTCAACACTTCTATTGGCCTAAGATGGGGACAGATGTGTCAAACTACTGCCGCTCCTGTGTCACCTGTCAAAGAGTGGGGAAGGCAGGGCCTGCTCTTAAGGCTCCCCTGATCCCTTTGCCAGTGATAGAGGAGCCTTTCCAGAGGATCGCGGTGGACATTGTGGGCCCGCTGGCCGTCCCCAGCAGCTCTGGAAAGCAATACATCCTTACTGTGGTAGACTACGCTACCCGGTACCCAGAGGCAGTAGCTCTGTCCTCAACTAGGGCAGATAAGGTGGCAGATGCCCTGTTGGCCATCTTTTCACGTGTAGGATTTCCCAGGGAAATGCTTACTGATCAAGGGACCCAATTTATGTCTCGCCTAATGGAGGCTCTCTGTAAGAGAATGCAGGTTAAGCACCTGGTATCGAGTGCGTATCACCCACAGACCAATGGCTTGTGTGAACGCTTCAATGGTACCCTCAAACAGATGCTACGCATGCTGGTTGAGACTCAAGGGCGCGACTGGGAGCGGTACCTCCCACACCTGCTGTTCGCTTACCGAGAGGTTCCACAGGCCTCGACGGGGTTCTCCCCCTTCGAGCTCCTGTACGGCAGGCGAGTCCGGGGACCCCTTGGGTTGGTAAGAGAATCCTGGGAAGAGGAGCCGAACCCTTCTGAAGTGTCCATAGTGGAGTATGTCATGCGCTTCCGTGACAAGATGCAGACCTTGACGCAGTTGGTGCATGACAACATGACGCAGGCTCAGGCTGATCAGAAGCACTGGTACGACCAGAACGCCCGGGAGCGGACTTACCACGTGGGTCAAAAGGTGTGGGTGCTGGTCCCCGTACCAACGGATAAGCTTCAGGCAGCCTGGGAGGGCCCGTACGTCGTCCACCAACAGCTCAACCCGGTCACGTACTTGGTCACGCTTGACCACGCTCGGGGTAGGCGAAAGGCCTTTCACGTCAACATGATGAAGGCTCATCACGAACGTGAACCTTTCGTCCTACCGGTCTGCAGCTTGCCCGAAGACGGTGAGGAAGACACCCTCCTGGACTTGCTGGCCCAAGCCAAGGCCAATGGGTCCATCGAGGATGTGGAGGTAAGCGCCTCGTTAACTGAACCCCAGCGGGTGCAGTTGCAAACCACCCTGGAACCTTTCCGGGTCGTGTTCTCCAACCGACCTGGGAGGACTGAGTTAGCAGTCCACGAGGTGGACACCGGGAATCACGCCCCACTACGGCGAGCACCCTATCGAATCTCTGACCAGGTGCAGCAGACTATGCGCCAAGAGATCGATGAGATGTTACAGCTGGGGGTGATTCGACGGTCAAAGAGCGCGTGGGCATCACCTGTAGTTCTCGTGCCAAAGAAGGACCGGACCACCCGGTTCTGCGTGGACTACAGGGGGCTCAACGCCATCACAGCCTCGGATGCGCACCCAATGCCGCGCATCGAGGAGCTGCTTGAGAAGTTAGCTGGCGCAGATTACCTAACAATAATGGATCTGAGTCGAGGATACTGGCAGATTCCCCTGAGCCCTGAGGCGCAGGAGAAGTCCGCCTTTATCACACCCTTTGGACTGTACGAGTCCACGGTCATGCCCTTCGGCATGAAGAATGCCCCTGCCACTTTCCAGCGGATGGTCAACCTCCTGCTTCAGGGACTGGAGACGTACGCCGTGGCGTACTTGGATGACATTGCCATCTTCAGTTCCTCCTGGGAGGAACACCTGCAGCATCTTGAGGAGGTGCTCAGGCGAATTCACCAAGCAGGACTGACTATCAAGCCGGGAAAGTGTCAGATGGGCATGAGGGAGGTTCCCTACCTGGGGCACCGGGTAGGCGAAGGCACCATGGAGCCAGAGCATGGCAATGGTGATGGGTTGGCCCACCAGGGTGAACCTGCTGAGGTGCGCATGGAGGAGAACCATCAGGTCCTGCCTCCCTAGCGCACACCAAAAGGGGGAGGTGTCACGATATGGTATGAAATATCATAAGTAGTTCTCTTGCTCAAGGCTGTGGGCTAACAAGCCCCCCTTCCCTTTCATTCAGCCAAGAGCTGCTTTGCCCCTGCACTTTTTATGGCCGAGAGGAATTTACGGCCAGGGTAGAATCTCGCTCCAGCTAGAACAGGAAAATGGCTCCAAAAATTCATGAAAGATTCTTTGTTTAGTTTTTGTTAGATATTAGGCAAACGATTTAAGCTAGAAATACGAAAATATATATTCTTAGTCTCACTCCGTGTATTTACACATCCCATGAATCTCGGGCTTCTAACTCCATCTGGTAAAGAAGTAGGGTTTTCTCTGTAAATATGTATCCCAGATAGGACATATTTGATCTCATTAGAATGCTCACGTTAATCCGAGATGATTTATGAGTTTGGTATGACTCTGTCATGTTTTGTAGTGAAGTTATAGAAATCAGAGGAAATAGTTTAAAGTTTCCTCAGAATGTAGAGAGAGGAGCGTCTGGATAAGCCAGCCTTTCTGTGATGTCACAGCCTTAATGTTTAAGTGTCTGGCAGGCTCTGAGGAGTCACTTTTTGCTGATTTCTCCTTCTGGACTGCTTTGTCCTATTGTCCTGGAAGAGCTGGTACATCCCATGGACTGGGATGTATGGAAACTGCACTAGCCTGGATGCCTGCAATGCTTTTAACCCCTTCATGACCCAGCCTATTTTGACCTTAATGACCTGGCCGTTTTTTGCAATTCTGACCAGTGTCCCTTTATGAGGTAATAACTCAGGAACGCTTCAACGGATCCTAGCGGTTCTGAGATTGTTTTTTCGTGACATATTGGGCTTCATGTTAGTGGTAAATTTAGGTCAATAAATTCTGCGTTTATTTGTGATAAAAACGGAAATTTGGCGAAAATTTTGAAAATTTCGCAATTTTCACATTTTGAATTTTTATTCTGTTAAACCAGAGAGTTATGTGACACAAAATAGTTAATAAATAACATTTCCCACATGTCTACTTTACACCAGCACAATTTTGGAAACAAAATTTTTTTTTGCTAGGAAGTTATAAGAGTTAAAATTTGACCAGCAATTTCTCATTTTTACAACGAAATTTACAAAACCATTTTTTTTAGGGACCACCTCACATTTGAAGTCAGTTTGAGGGGTCTATATGGCTGAAAATACCCAAAAGTGACACCATTCTAAAAAATGCACCCCTCAAGGTGCTCAAAACCACATTCAAGAAGTTTTTTAACCCTTCAGGTGCTTCACAGCAGCAGAAGCAACATGGAAGGAAAAAATGAACATTTAACTTTTTAGTCACAAAAATTATCTTTTAGCAACATTTTTTTTATTTTCCCAATGGTACAAGGAGAAACTGAACCACGAAAGTTGTTGTCCAATTTGTCCTGAGTACGCTGATACCTCATATGTGGGGGTAAACCACTGTTTGGGCGCACGGCAGGGCTTGGAAGGGAAGGAGCGCCATTTGACTTTTTGAATGAAAAATTGGCTCCACTCTTTAGCGGACACCATGTCACGTTTGGAGAGCCCCCGTGTGCCTAAAAATTGGAGCTTCCCCACACGTGACCCCATTTTGGAAACTAGACGCCCCAAGGAACTTATCTAGATGCATAGTGAGAACTTTGAACCCCCGGGGGCTTCACAAATTGATCCGTAAAAATGAAAAAGTACTTTTTTTTCACAAAAAAATTCTTTTAGCCTCAATTTTTTTCATTTTCACATGGGCAACAGGATAAAATGGATCCTAAAATTTGTTGGGCAATTTCTCATGAGTACACCGATACCTCACATGTGGGGGTAAACCACTGTTTGGGCACATGGTAAGGTTCGGAAGGGAAGGAGCGCCATTTGACTTTTTGAATGAAAAATTATCTCCATCGTTAGCGGACACCATGTCGTGTTTGGAGAGCCCCCGTGTGCCTAAACATTGGAGCTCCCCCACAAATGACCTCATTTTGGAAACTAGACCCCCCAAGGAACTTATCTAGATGCATATTGAGCACTTTAAACCCTCAGGTGCTTCACAAATTGATCTGTAAAAATGAAAAAGTACTTTTTTTTTCACAAAAAAATTCTTTTCGCCTCAGTTTTTCATTTTCACATGGGCAATAGGATAAAATGAATCCTAAAATTTGTTGGGCAATTTCTCCCGAGTACGCCGATACCTCATATGTGGGGGTAAACCACTGTTTGGGCACACGGCAGGGCTCGGAAGGGAAGGCGCGCCATTTGACTTTTTGAATGGAAAATTAGCTCCAATTGTTAGCGGACACCATGTCGCGTTTGGAGAGCCCCTGTGTGCCTATGCATTGGAGCTCCCCCACAAGTGACCCCATTTTGGAAACTAGACCCCCCAAGGAACTTATCTAGATGCATATTGAGCACTTTAAACCCCCAGGTGCTTCACAGAAGTTTATAATGCAGAGCCATGAAAATAAAAAATAATTTTTTTTTCCTCAAAAATGATTTTTAGCCTGGAATTTCCTATTTTGCCAAGGGTAATAGGAGAAATTGGACCGCAAATGTTGTTGTCCAGTTTGTCCTGAGTACGCTGATACCCCATATGTGGGGGTAAACCACTGTTTGGGCGCACGGCAGGGCTCGGAAGGGAAGGCACGCCAATTGGCTTTTTAAATGGAAAATTAGCTCCAATCATTAGCGGACACCATGTCACGTTTGGAGAGCCCCTGTGTGCCTAAACATTGGAGATCCCCCACATATGACCCCATTTTGGAAACTAGACCCCCAAAGGAACTAATCTAGATGTGTGGTGAGGACTTTGAACTTCCAAGTGCTTCACAGAAGTTTATAACGCAGAGCCATGAAAATAAAATAAAAATTTTATTTTCTCTAAAATGATTTTTTAGCCTGCAATTTATTATTTTCCCAAGGGTAACAGGAGAAATTTGACCCCAAAAGTTGTTGTACAGTTTCTCCTGAGTACGCTGATACCCCATATGTGGGGGTAAACCACAGTTTGGGCACATGTCGGGGCTCGGAAGTCAAGTAGTGACATTTTGAAATGCAGACTTTGATGGAATGCTCTGCGGGCGTTACGTTGCGTTTGCAGAGCCCCTGATGTGGCTAAACAGTAGAAACCCCCCACAAGTGACCCCATTTTAGAAACTAGACCCCGAAAGGAACTTATCTAGATGTGAGGTGAGCACTTTGAACCCCCAAGTGCTTCACAGAAGTTTATAACACAGAGCAGTGAAAATAATAAATACGTTTTCTTTCCTCAAAAATAATTTTTTAGCCCAGAATTTTTTATTTTCCCAAGGGTTACAGGAGAAATTGGACCCCAAAAGTTGTTGTCCAGTTTCTCCTGAGTACGCTGATACCCCATATGTGGGGGTAAACCACTGTTTGGGCACATGTCGGGGCTCAGAAGGGAAGTAGTGACTTTTGAAATGCAGACTTTGATGGAATGGTGTCACGTTGCGTTTGCAGAGCCCCTGGTGTGCCTAAACAGTAGAAACCCCCCACAAGTGACCCCATTTTGGAAACTAGACCCCCCAAGGAACTTATCTAGATATGTGGTGAGCACTTTGAACCCCCAAGTGCTTCACAGACGTTTACAACGCAGAGCCGTGAAAATAAAAAATCATTTTTCTTTCCTCAAAAATGATGTTTTAGCAAGCAATTTTTTATTTTCTCAAGGGTAACAGGAGAAATTGGACCCCAGTAATTGTTGCCCAGTTTGTCCTGAGTACGCTGATACCCCATATGTGGGGGTAAACCACTGTTTGGGCACATGTCGGGGCTCGGAAGTCAAGTAGTGACGTTTTGAAATGCAGACTTTGATGGAATGGTCTGCGGGCGTCACGTTGCGTTTGCAGAGCCCCTGGTGTGCCTAAACAGTAGAAACCCCCCACAAGTGACCCCATTTTGGAAACTAGACCCCCCAAGGAACTTATCTAGATATGTGGTGAGCACTTTGAACCCCCAAGTGCTTCACAGACGTTTACAACGCAGAGCCGTGAAAATAAAAAATCATTTTTCTTTCCTCAAAAATGATGTTTTAGCAAGCAATTTTTTATTTTCTCAAGGGTAACAGGAGAAATTGGACCCCAGTAATTGTTGCCCAGTTTGTCCTGAGTACGCTGATACCCCATATGTGGGGGTAAACCACTGTTTGGGCACATGTCGGGGCTCGGAAGTCAAGTAGTGACGTTTTGAAATGCAGACTTTGATGGAATGGTCTGCGGGCGTCACGTTGCGTTTGCAGAGCCCCTGGTGTGCCTAAACAGTAGAAACCCCCCACAAGTGACCCCATTTTGGAAACTAGACCCCCCAAGGAACTTATCTAGATATGTGGTGAGCACTTTGAACCCCCAAGTGCTTCACAGACGTTTACAACGCAGAGCCGTGAAAATAAAAAATCATTTTTCTTTCCTCAAAAATGATGTTTTAGCAAGCAATTTTTTATTTTCTCAAGGGTAACAGGAGAAATTGGACCCCAGTAATTGTTGCCCAGTTTGTCCTGAGTACACTGATACCCCATATGTGGGGGTAAACCACTGTTTGGGCACACGTCGGGGCTCGGAAGGGAAGGAGCACCATTTGACTTTTTGAATAAAAGATTGGCTGGAATCAATGGTGGCGCCATGTTGCGTTTGGAGACCCCCTGATGTGCCTAAACAGTGGAAACCCCTCAATTCTAACGCCAACACACCCCTAACCCTTATCCCAACTGTAGCCGTAACCCTAACCACAACCCTAACCGCAACACACCCCTAACCACAACCCTAACCCCAACACACCCCTAACCCTAACCACAACCCTAATTCCAACCCAACCCTAACCCTAAGGCTATGTACCCACGTTGCGGATTCGTGTGAGATTTTTCCGCACCATTTTTGAAAAATCCGCGGGTAAAAGGCACTGCGTTTTACCTGCGGATTTACTGCGGATTTCACCTGCGGATTCCTATTGAGGAATAGGTGTAAAACGCTGCGGAATCCGCACAAAGAATTGACATGCTGCGGAAAATACAACGCAGCGTTTCCGTGCGGTATTTTCCGCACCATGGGCACAGCGGATTTGGTTTTCCATAGGTTTACATGGTACTGTAAACCTGATGGAACACTGCTGCGGATCCGCAGCCAAATCCGCACCGTGTGCACATAGCCTAATTCTAAAGGTATGTGCACACGCTTCGGAAAACGCTGCGGATCCGCAGCAGTTTCCCATGAGTTTACATTTCAATGTAAACTTATGGGAAACAAAAATCGCTGTACACATGCTGCGGAAAAACTGCACGGAAACGCAGCGGTTTACATTCCGCAGCATGTCACTTCTTTCTGCGGATTCCACAGCGGTTTTACAACTGCTGCAATAGAAAATCGCAGTTGTAAAACCGCAGTGAAATGCGCAGAAAAACCGCGGTAAATCTGCCATAAATCCGCAGCGGTTTAGCACTGCGGATTTATCAAATCCGCTGCGGAAAAATCCGCAGAGGACCAGAATACGTGTGCACATACCGAAACCCTAACCCTAACCCTACCCCTACCCCTACCCCTAACCCTACCCCTACCCCTAACCCTACCCCTAACCCTACCCCTACCCCTAACCCTACCCCTAACCCTACCCCTACCCCTAACCCTACCCCTAACCCTAACCCTAGTTCTAACTCCAACCTTAGTGGAAAAAAAAAAAAATTCTTTATTTTATTATTGTCCCTATCTATGGGGGACAAATGGGGGGGGTCATTTACTGTTTTTTTATTTTGACCACTGTGATAGATTATATCACAGTGATCAAAATTCACATTGGAACGAATCTGCCGGCCGGCAGATTCGGCGGGCGCACTGCGCATGCGCCCGCCATTTTGGAACATGGCGGCGCTCGGGGAAGAAGACGGACGGACCCCGCCAGGATCGGTAAGTATAAGGGGGGGAGATCAGGGCACAGGGGGGGAGATCAGGGCACGGGGGGGCGTCGGAGCACGGGGGGGGAGGGATCGGAGCATGGGGGAGAGTGATCGGTGTGCGGGCGGGTGGATCGGTGTGCAGGGGGGGTGGATCGGTGTGCAGGGGGGGTGGATCGGAGCACGGGGGGGGGATCGGAGTGCGGGGGGGTTTGATTGGAGCACGGGGGGGTGTGATTGGAGCACGGGGGGAGCGGACAGGAGGACGGGGGAGCGGAGCACAGGACGGAGGGGAGCGGGCCACAGATCGGGGGGCTGGGGGGGCGATCGGTGGGGTGGGGTGGGGGCACATTAGTATTTCCAGCCATGGCCGATGATATTGCAGCATCGGCCATGGCTGGATTGTAATATTTCACCATTTTTTTAGGTGAAATATTACAAATCGCTCTGATTGGCAGTTTCACTTTCAACAGCCAATCAGAGCGATCGTAGCCACGAGGGGGTGAAGCCACCCCCCCTGGGCTAAACTACCACTCCCCCTGTCCCTGCAGATCGGGTGAAATGGGAGTTAACCCTTTCACCCGATCTGCAGGGACGCGATCTTTCTGTGACACAGCATATGCGTCACAGGTCGGATTGGCACCGACTTTCATGACGCATACGCTGTGTCACAGGTCGGGAAGGGGTTAATATGTGAGTGTTATCTTTTCTCATTTATTCCCTTTATGTTATAATTACCCTTGTACATATTTGCAATTGTCTCATGTATAACATCTTTATAAACTATTTTTAATAACGCACTGCCTAGTTATTTTGAATGGGATATACTATTATATATTAGTTCGTTCTCCTGCTCTAAACCGTACCCTAAGTCTCTTGAAGGGAAAATACGCTACTGTTACTGTTGTGTTGGGTTAGCTTCGGACCCGTTTAATCGAAGCTGGTGGCAGCGAAAGTGTGCTGACGGTTGGATTATGCTGAAGCAACTGCGGGTTTGATAATTATTGTTCCTGCCTGTGTGGGAGTAGTTATCGCGTCGCTGCAGCGTGCCCAATAGCCAGTACATAGCAGGCAGCCTTTCTGGCGACTAATTACCCAGGGTGCAGTACCTAATCTGACCTGAGAGTAAGGGGGCGCCAGAGAGCTGCAAGTGTTAAGTGGAACTGTAAGCGGGATATACATAAATCCCTGCAGTTCGTGGTATATAGAAAAGCAGTGGGATACCTAGAATAAGCCCCTGCTGTAAACTAAGAGGTCAATAGCCTTGTGTGTGGTTTTTCATCACATTGTTAGCAGTGGAGGGATAACTAAGATAAGCCCCCCTGCACATGTGATAGCCGTCTGTTGGCCTAAAGTCACCCTGATCCGTGACGTAGGGGTGACGGTCACGGTGTGAATCCTGACCCAGTGGTGACAGCGGTCAGGGGAATCGTGACAATGTTATAAAAGGGTAACATTTACTAGGGCTGCAGTTAGCTTAGTCAGGGTGAACCGTAATGGCCAGCCCAGATTGGGGAGGAGGAATGAGAGTTAAGGTACCTTCACACATAACGATATCGTTAAGGATATCGTTGCAACGTCACGCTTTTTGTGACGTAGCAACGATCCCGCTAACGATATCTTTATGTGTGACAGCGACCAACGATTAGGCCCCTGCTGGGAGATCGTTGGTCACTGGGGAATGATCAGGACCTTTTTTAGGTTGCTGATCACCCGCTGTCATCGCTGGATCGGCGTGTGTGACGCCGATCCAGCGATGTGTTCACTTGTAACCAGGGTAAACATCGGGTTACTAAGCGCAGGGCCACGCTTAGTAACCCGATATTTATCCTGGTTACCATTGTAAAAGCAAAAAAAAAAAAAACACTACATACATTCCGATGTCTGTCAAGTCCCTCGCCGTCAGCTTCCCTGCACTGTGTCAGCACCGGCCGGCCGTAAAGCAGAGCACAGCGGTGACGTCACCGCTCTGCTTTACGGATGGCGCTTACGCAGTGCAGGGAAGCTGACGCCGGGGGACGTGACAGACATCGGAATGTGAGTATGTAGTGTTTTTTTTTTACTTTTACAATGGTAACCAGGGTAAATATCAGGTTACTAAGTGCGGCCCTGCGCTTAGTAACCCGATATTTACCCTGGTTACCCGGGACTACGGCATCGTTGAAGACAGTTTCAACGATGCCGAAGTTGTTCCCCTCATCGTTGGTCGCTGGAGAGAACTGTCTGTGTGACAGCTCCCCAGCGACCACACAACGACTTACCAACGATCACGGCCAGGTCATATCACTGGTCGTGATCGTTGGTAAATCGTTTAGTGTAACGGTACCTTTAGTGTTAAGGACAGGAAGTGACAGGGCCAGTGAGTGAAAAGCAGTAACAAGTGACCAGCTCAGGACAGGGGCTGCGAGGGACAGCGTGAGCACAGCTGTCAGTGGATTGCTAGACAACCCCTCCGCATGAGTCCCCTTTTCCAGCCTGGGAGCTTCTAGACAGATGTCGGGGCTCGGGGGCACGCTCCTTCTGCAAAGCTGTAGGAAAAATTGGACTCAAACCTTTAGAGGTGGAGTGAGATGGAATCCAGATAAACTGCTAGAAAAGGAGAAGATCCCCTAGAACTAGAAGAGATAGTAAAATGGATTTTCTACCTATACTAAGAAGCAGGGCTGAAGTTGTGTCCGGTACCTGTGGGAAAGACGACAACCTGTTGGGCCTTATCCTCTACATCTGCCTGTAAATATTGCCATTCACCAAGTAAAAGTTTGGATGTTTTTATGAACCTTGTATCTCCTGGATTGATTGCTGCCCTGGTTCCAGAAGAGGGATTCCTGGAATCAGAAGAGGCCTGAGGCCATGAAGTAAGTGTGATGCACCTCACACACAGCAGCACACCGGGACTGGAGAACAAGATGTCTGTAGGATGCCAAAGCGAGTGGGAACAGAAGCTCGCCCACGACCATCTTGCTAGGGCATTTTACTCATGTGTAACCAGCATTGTCACCCACCAGTCTGCTGAATCTCTCAAAAGAGGATGACCGCTGGTATCCAGCCTAGTCAGGAAAGCCGAGATTTTATTAAAGGTTTCTCACTGGAGCCAATTTGAAGAGATCTATAATATAGCAGGTGATCATTACACAGAGAAGTACAAAAGAATAATTGTCTGTCATTTCTTTCCCAAAACTCTAAAAATCATGAGGTGACCCACGAGTACTAAGAGAACTAAGTAATGTAATAGATAAACCATTATTTCTTATTTTTAGGGACTCTATAGCGACGGGGTCTGTTCCGCAGGACTGGCGCATAGCAAATGTGGTGCCAATATTCAAAAAGGGCTCTAAAAGTGAACCTGAAAATTATAGGCCAGTAAGTCTAACCTCTATTGTTGGTAAAATATTTAAACAGGAACATATTTGAAGGGTTTCTGAGGGATGTTATTCTGTATTATCTCAATGAGAATAACTGTTTAACTCCATATCAGCATGGGTTTATGAGAAATCGCTCCTGTCAAACCAATCTAATCAGTTTTTATGAAGAGGTAAGCTATAGGCTGGACCACGGTGAGTCATTGGACGTGGTATATCTCGATTTTTCCAAAGCGTTTGATACCGTGCCGCACAAGAGGTTGGTACACAAAATGAGAATGCTTGGTCTGGGGGAAAATGTGTGTAAATGGGTTAGTAACTGGCTTAGTGATAGAAAGCAGAGGGTGGTTATAAATGGTATAGTCTCTAACTGGGTCGCTGTGACCAGTGGGGTACCGCAGGGGTCAGTATTGGGACCTGTTCTCTTCAACATATTTATTAACGATCTGGTAGAAGGTTTACACAGTAAAATATCAATATTTGCAGATGATACAAAACTATGTAAAGCAGTTAATACAAGAGAAGATAGTATTCTGCTACAGATGGATCTGGATAAGTTGGAAACTTGGGCTGAAAGGTGGCAGATGAGGTTTAACAATGATAAATGTAAGGTTATACACATGGGAAGAAGGAATCAATATCACCATTACACACTGAACGGGAAACCACTGGGTAAATCTGACAGGGAGAAGGACTTGGGGATCCTAGCTAATGATAAACTTACCTGGAGCAGCCAGTGCCAGGCAGCAGCTGCCAAGGCAAACAGGATCATGGGGTGCATTAAAAGAGGTCTGGATACACATGATGAGAGCATTATACTGCCTCTGTACAAATCCCTAGTTAGACCGCACATGGATTACTGTGTTCAGTTTTGGGCACCGGTGCTCAGGAAGGATATAATGGAACTAGAGAGAGTACAAAGGAGGGCAACAAAATTAATAAAGGGGATGGGAGAACTACAATACCCAGATAGATTAGCGAAATTAGGATTATTTAGTCTAGAAAAAAGACGACTGAGGGGCGATCTAATAACCATGTATAAGTATATAAGGGAACAATACAAATATCTCGCTGAGGATCTTTTTATACCAAGGAAGGTGACGGGCACAAGGGGGCATTCTTTGCGTCTGGAGGAGAGAAGGTTTTTCCACCAACATAGAAGAGGAATCTTTACTGTTAGGGCAGTGAGAATCTGGAATTGCTTGCCTGATGAGGTGGTGATGGCGAACTCAGTCGAGGGGTTCAAGAGAGGCCTGGATGTCTTCCTGGAGCAGAACAATATTGTATCATACAATTATTAGGTTCTGTAGAAGGACGTAGATCTGGGGATTTATTATGATGGAATATAGGCTGAACTAGATGGACAAATGTCTTTTTTCGGCCTTACTAACTATGTTACTATGTTACTATGTTACTATGACTCTGAGTAGCTGTCAAAGTCTACACAGCAAAGCTAAGGATCAATCATCATACAAGAGTTGTCAGTATAACGGATGCGCTCTAGCAGCCAGTATGAAAAATTGGAATATGTTTGGATTTCTCATTTTATATTCGGTCACAAAAACGTTGTTAAAATTGAAATCCTCTCAAGTAGTCAGGATAGCACTTTGAAAGGATGAAGTTTAGTTCTTTTGTATAACTTCCCCTCCACTGGTGTCCAATTAACCTACTGAACAAACCACTGCACAGGAAATAGATACAAATAGACCACATTATAAGCAGACAGCAAGGAAGCGAGCATAAATTATAATTATCGATGGCCACAGCGGTAAGATTCTTCTAAAATTATCTTTCGTCTGCATGAAGTCAGCCATCTGCCAGGCTTCTATGAAAATTTATGAGTGGCCAGTCCATGTACCTGCAGTTCAAAACTGTTTGCAAAAAGGTCAAGCAATCCCAAACATTGGAAGAATGGCGTTTAGGTAGGAATATACCCACATGTGTTTGTAATTCTTAGAATGTATTTGGAGTGGACCAGCTTCCCAAAATATTTTCTCTGAAATGCCAGAGCATTTTGGAGAATAACATTACCTTGCTGCAATTCATGTTGTCCGTGGTTTGGGCAGCATGAATCAGATGAGAGAATTTTGAGCACAACTGTACAGCATTATAGAACGCTGTATGTTCTGAAAGGTGGTGGCCTTACCTTATATCGATCAAACCTGGTGACAGGTTCCCTTTAAGGATTGTTTTGGAGCAGGTCCACCCCGAAAAATGTCTGGAGAATGGCTGAAAAAATGATTGAAAGAAACTTCCAATTAATTTCTATTGTAAAAAAACTTGCTGTTCATATGTTCAGTCTTTTTCTGCTTCAGGTTTTAAATAACGCCTGGGGGGTAGAAAGGAAAGTGCTTGTTACTTTTTTGAAGACGTTCCTAATGGAATCTGCTCTAAACTAAGTGCTGTCCAATCAGGAGGCTACAAAAAAAAAACACTTCAGGAAAAAAAAAACTCTTCTAAAGCCATTTTAATAAATGAACAACTACTTACCATAAATTTGGTGTCCACTAGAAAGCTTGTTATTTTTTACCTCCTCAAAAAAACTCATGATGCACATACTAGAACCTACGATCTCCAATTACTATAGAACCTATGACCTCCAATTACCATAGAACCTATGATCTACAATTACCAGAGAACCTACGACCTCCAATCACCAGAGAACCTATGACTTCCAAATACCAGAGAACCTATGACCTCCAATTACCAGAGAACCTACGACCTCCAATTATCAGAAAACATATGACCTCCAATTATCAGAGAACCACAACCTCCAATCATCAGAGAACATATGACTTCCAACCACCCGAGAACCTACAACCTCCAATTACCAGAGAACCTACGACTTCCAACCACCAGAGAACCTACGACCTCCAATTACCATAGAACGTACAACCTCCAATTACCAGAGAATCTACGACCTCCAATTACCAGAGAACCTATGACCTCCAATTACCAGTGAACCTACGACTTCCAACCACCAGAGAACCTACGACCTCCAATCACCAGAGAACCTACGACCTCCAATTACCAGAGAACCTACAACCTCCAATTACCAGAGAACCTACGACTTCCAACCACCAGAGAACCTAGGACCTCCAATTACCATAGAACCTATGATCTCCAATTACCAGAGAGCCTAAGACCTCTAACCACCAGTGAACCTACGACTTCCAACCACCAGAGAACCTACGACCTCCAATTACCAGAGAACCTATGACTTCCAACCACCAGAGAACCTACGACCTCCAATTACCATAGAACGTACAACCTCCAATTACCAGAGAATCTATGACCTCCAATTACCAGAGAACCTATGACCTCCAATTACCAGCGAACCTACGACTTCCAACCACCAGAGAACCTACGACCTCCAATTACCAGAGAACCTACGACCTCCTGTCACGATTCCCCCTGACCGCTGTCACCAATGGGTCAGGATTCCCACCGTGACCGTCACCCCTACGTCACGGATTGAGGTGACTTTAGGCCAACAGACGGCTATCACATGTGCAGGGGGCTTATCTTAGTTATCCCTCCACTCCACGATGTGATGAAAAAAACCACACAAGGCTATTGACCTCTTAGTTTACAGCAGGGGCTTATTCTAGGTATCCCACTGCTTTCAATATACCACAAACTGCAGGGATTTATGTATATCCCGCTTACAGTTCCACTTAACACTTGCAGTTCTCTGGCGCCCCCTTACTCTCAGGTCAGATTAGGTACTGCACCCTGGGTAATTAGTCGCCAGAAAGGCTGCCTGCTATGTACTGGCTATTGGGCACGCTGCAGCGATGCGATAACTACTCCCACTCAGGCAGGAACAATAATTATCAAACCCGCAGTTGCTTCAGCATAATCCAACAGTCTGCACACTTTCGCTGCCACCAGCTTCGATTAAACGGGTCCGAAGCTAACCCAACACAACAGTAACAGTAGCGTATTTCCCTTCAGAAGACAGGGTAAGTTTAGAGCATGGATGAACGAACTAATATATAATAGTATATTCCATTGAAATTAATTAGGCAGTGCTTTACCAAAAATATTTTATAAAGAAGTTACAAATGAGACAATTGCAAATATGTACATGGGTAATTATAACATAAAGGGAATAAATGAGAAAAAGCAACACTTACATGTTCAAAGCATGACAGGCAACCAGACTAGTGGAGTTTTTCCATACGTCCCAGCTCATTGGGACGTGAGCAGGGCTCTTCCAGGACAGGACAAGAAATCCAGCAGCAAGTCACTCCTCAGAGCCTGCCAGACACTTAAAACATTAAGGCTGTGACATCACAGAAAGGCTGGCTTATCCAGACCCTCCTCTCTCTACATTCTGCCTAAACTTTAAACTATTCTCTCTAGTTTCTATAACTTCACTACAAAACATGTCAGCGTCCTAAAAAGCTCATCATTCATCTCAGATTAACGTGAGCATTCTAATGAGATCAAATATGTCCTAACTGGGATACATATTTACAGAGAAATCCCTACTTCTTTACCAGATGGAGTTAGAAGCCCGAGTGTCATGAGATGTGTAGCTACACCGAGTGAGACCACGAATATATATTTTCGTATTTCCAGCTTAAATCGTTTGCCTAATATCTAACAAAAACTAAACAAAGAATCTTTCATGAATTTTTGGAGCCACTTTTCCTTATAGCTGAACAAGAGCTTACACAGGAAATGCTAGTCGTAAATTCCATTCGGCAATAAAACCTCTCTTCCCCCATACTCTCAGAGAAGGAAAGCCAGGAATTTGCAGCTACAAACTGTTACTCCAAGAAGGGGGGGCTTAGCCCACTCAGGCTAGCAAGAGAACTACTTATGATATTTCATACCATATCGTTACACCTCCAATCACCAGAGAACCTACGACCTCCAATTACCAGAGAACCTACGACTTCCAACCACCAGAGAACCTACGACCTCCAATTACCAGAGAACCTACGACCTCCAACCACCAGAGAACCTATGACCTCCAATTACCAACAAACCTACTACTTCCAACCACCAGAGAACCTACGACCTCCAACCACCAGAGAACCTACGACCTCCAATCACCAGAGAACCTACGGCATCCAATTGCCATCCATTACAACCACATTACAAATCCATTACAACATCGTGACATGCTATCAAAATCCTCCAAAAGACGTAATACACATCACAACAACTGAATGAATTCATTTCACATAAACATCTCCCGACATAGTGTCATGAAGTCATGTTTATTTTATTAGTTGGTCATCTTCGGAATCATATCTTGGAACATGTTGAGTGGAAAAAAAAAACGGTACGGAAGAAAATGTCTGGTGGTGGTCAATCTAGCACATTATGGCGGGGCTCCAGATTTACTCTTGAACCATCAGAGAAATGCAAATGCATTTCGTGACCTGCTTATTGCTGTCATCAATAGTTTCTGGGCACCATGCAAACACATTATTTTGGCATCTGGGGTTTTTATATCTTCCTTGACTCTAAAAATTTGAATAAAAAGGTTGGAAATAAACGAAGGCTGATGTCGTGACAGGTGAGACAGGAGGTAGCTAGCTTCTTCTCCTACTTGGATTTTTGTAGGAACCAATGGAGCTGAGACATATCTACAAGAAAAGAAAGTTATGGAATTGTTTACAAATATACAGTTCTCCCATTTTTATGGGCTTAGAATCGACTGAAGGCAATGGAGTAACTTTTCGAGGGGTGCAAAGGCAGCAGTTGCAACTTCAGCCTCATGGGTTGCCTGGTTATAATTGGCCATATTATAGATCTTGTATGTACAAGTCCCCTCTATAATTTGTAAAGCGCTGCGGAATATGTTGGCGCTATATAAATAAAAATTATTATTATTATTATTATCTTGCAGTGGGCTCCAGGGGCTTCTAATTCACCTTTGGATTCTGGATGAGTTCCTTTATAGAGCAAATCACCATATTATAGACACAACCTTGGTTCTTGGTCTTTGGGATACATCTGCTCTCTCAATAATACTCATTATAATCTTATTTTTTCTTACATATTTCCACTGTCTTGTCTTAATCTTCCCTTTCAGAGCTCAGGACATTTCCTAATGATTTTCTTCTGGACACAGCATAAATGTGGATTAATTAGCCCCTTGTGGATGGACTGAGTTTTATTATCTTTTTCACATAAGTGTTTCCAGCTGCTGAACGTTCTGCTCTAATTAACTATTGATCTGATTACAATAAATGTTTCAATCAATCGAAATCTATGTGTTCTCTACAAATTCACTTGTTATTATCAGCGTACGGAGACATAAAGGAGCCGCTATGTGGCTGAGACGTTGTCTAGATGTGACCACCAAAATTATTCACCTGTGAAATTACGCTTAATGGCTGCACGACTTTATAGGTTAAAGTGAAAAACTGAGGAGCCATTGGTAATATCATTGAAGACAACAGAAGTTTAGCACAGTTTTAGCCATTCGGCAGCCAAATCTTTACTCGGCCTATCCTAAGCTGGACTCTAAGAATTGGCCATTGTGGGGTTCTGGTAAACGTAACAGTTTGTGTCTTACATTTTGCAGGACTTTGCCGGCAAAACCTAGGCTTTAAGTAAGTATAAAAAACTGACAATTTCCTGGCATTCACAACGACGTCACAGTACAGAGATAATAAGCGCAGTGATGTCACAGTACAGAGATAATAAACACAGTGATGTCACAGTACAGAGATAATAAACACAGTGATGTCACAGTACAGGGATAATGAGCACAGAGATATCACAGTACAGGGGTAATAAACAGTGATGTCACAGTACAGGGATAATACACAGTGATGTCACAGTACAGGGATAATACACACAGTGATGTCACAGTACAGGGATAATAAACAGAGTGATGTCACAGTACAGGGATAATAAACACAGTGATGTCACAGAACAGGGATAATAAACACAGTGATGTCACAGTACAGGGATAATAAACACAGTGATGTCACAGAACAGGGATAATACACACAGTGATGTCACAGTACAGGGATAATACACACAGTGATGTCACAGTACAGGGATAATAAACACAGTGATGTCACAGTACAGGGATAATAAACACAGTGATGTCACAGAACAGGGATAATAAACACAGTGATGTCACAGTACAGGGATAATAAACACAGTGATGTCACAGAACAGGGATAATATACACAGTGATGTCACAGTACAGGGATAATACACACAGTGATGTCACAGAACAGGGATAATAAACACAGTGATGTCACAGTACAGGGATAATACACACAGAGATATCACAGTACAGGGGTAATAAACACAGTCATGTAACAGTACAGGGATAATACACACAGTGATGTCACAGAACAGGGATAATAAACACAGTGATGTCACAGTACAGCGATAATACACACAGTGATGTCACAGTACAGGGATAATAAACACAGTGATGTCACAGTGCAGGGATAATACACACAGAGATATCACAGTACAGGGTGTTATGATAAGGTAATTCAGTTCCACAATGGACATAGAAGTCAGAGCACATACAGTGACCTGACAATAACCCAAAAACATAGAACGAGCTCTGAGACGTGGGAACTCTGCTGACCGCAATCCCTAATCCTCTCCAACCACACTAGAGGCAGCCGTGGATTGCGCCTAACGCTCCCTATGCAACTCGGCACAGCCTGAGAAACTAGCTAGCCTGAAGATAGAAAACAAGCCTACCTTGCCTCAGAGAAATACCCCAAAGGAAAAGGCAGCCCCCACATATAATGACGGAGGGTCAGCCAACACCGAACAATGAACCTCAGAGATAACTTTATTCGTCCACCTATCAGGGACAAACAGTGTCTCCGCTGGGCAACGATCAGGTTTATTAGCCTGAAATTTTTGCAGCACCCGCCGCAAATCAGGGGAGATAGCAGACACAATTACTCCCTCTTTGAGAATACCCGCCGGCTCAGATAAACCCGGAGAGTCGGGCACAAAACTCCTAGACAGAGCATCCGCCTTCACATTTTTAGAGCCCGGAAGGTACGAAATCAAGTCAAAATGGGCAAAAAACAGCGACCAACGAGCCTGTCTAGGATTCAACCGCTTGGCAGACTCGAGATAAGTCAAGTTCTTATTATCAGTCAAGACCACCACGCGATGCTTAGCTCCTTCAAGCCAATGACGCCACTCCTCGAATGCCCACTTCATGGCCAGCAACTCTCGATTGCCAACATCATAATTACGCTCAGCAGGCGAAAACTTCCTGGAAAACAAGGCGCATAGTTTCATCACCAAGCAATCAGAACTTCTCTGCGACAAAACAGCCCCTGCTCCAATCTCAGAAGCATCAACCTCGACCTGGAATGGAAGCGAAACATCTGGTTGACACAACACAGGGGCAGAAGAAAAACGATGCTTCAACTCTTGAAAAGCTTCCACAGAAGCAGAAGACCAATTGACCACATCAGCACCCTTCTTGGTCAAATCGGTCAATGGTTTAGCAATACTAGAAAAATTGCAGATGAAGCGACGATAAAAATTAGCAAAGCCCAGGAACTTTTGCAGACTTTTCAGAGATGTCGGCTGAGTCAAATCATGGATGGCTTGGACCTTAACAGGGTCCATCTCGATAGTAGAAGGGGAAAAGATGAACCCCAAAAATGAAACCTTCTGAACACCAAAGAGACACTTTGATCTCTTCACAAACAAAGAATTAGCACGCAGGACCTGAAACACCGTTCTGACCTGCTTCACATGAGACTCCCAATCATCCGAGAAGATCAAAATGTCATCCAAGTACACAATCAGGAATTTATCCAGGTACTCTCGAAAGATGTCATGCATAAAGGACTGAAACACTGATGGAGCATTTGCAAGTCCGAATGGCATTACTAGATACTCAAAATGGCCCTCGGGCGTATTAAATGCAGTTTTCCATTCATCGCCTCGCTTAATACGCACAAGATTATACGCACCACGAAGATCTATCTTGGTGAACCAACTAGCCCCCTTAATCCGAGCAAACAAATCAGATAACAACGGCAAGGGGTACTGAAATTTAACCGTGATCTTATTTAGAAGGCGGTAATCTATACAAGGTCTCAGTGATCCATTCTTCTTGGCCACAAAAAAAGAACCCTGCTCCTAATGGCGACGATGACGGGCGAATATGCCTTTTCTCCAAGGACTCCTTCACATAACTCCGCATAGCGGCGTGCTCAGGCACAGATAAATTAAACAGTCGACCTTTTGGGAATTTACTACCAGGAATCAAATTGATAGCACAATCACAATCCCTATGCGGAGGTAGGGTATCGGACTTGGGCTCATCAAATACATCCCGGTAATCAGACAAGAACTCTGGAACCTCAGAAGGGGTGGATGACGAAATAGACAGAAATGGGACATCACCATGTACCCCCTGACAATCCCAGCTGGACACAGACATGGATTTCCAATCTAATACTGGATTATGGACTTGTAGCCATGGCAACCCCAACACGACCACATCATGCAGATTATGCAACACCAGAAAGCGAATAACCTCCTGATGTGCAGGAGCCATGCACATGGTCAGCTGGGTCCAGTACTGAGGCTTATACTTGGCCAAAGGCGTAGCATCAATTCCTCTCAATGGAATAGGACACTGCAAGGGCTCCAAGAAAAACCCACAACGCCTAGCATACTCCAAGTCCATCAAATTCAGGGCAGCGCCTGAATCCACAAATGCCATGACAGAATAAGATGATAAAGAGCAGATCAAGGTAACGGACAAAAGAAATTTTGACTGTACCATACCAATGGTGGCAGACCTAGCGAACCGCTTAGTGCGCTTAGGACAATCAGAGATAGCATGAGTGGAATCACCACAGTAGAAACACAGCCCATTCAGACGATGTGTTCTTGCCGTTCAACTCTGGTCAAAGTCCTATCGCACTGCATAGGCTCAGGTTTATGCTCAGATAATACCGCCAAATGGTGCACAGATTTACGCTCACGCAAGCGTCGACTGATCTGAATGGCCAAAGACATAGACTCATTCAGACCAGCAGGCATAGGAAATCCCACCATGACATCCTTAAGGGCTTCAGAGAGACCCTTTCTGAAAATAGCTGCAAGCGCACCTTCATTCCATTGAGTGAGTACTGACCATTTTCTAAATTTCTGACAATATACCTCTATCTCATCCTGACCCTGACACAGAGCCAGCAAATTTTTCTCTGCCTGATCCACTGAATTAGGTTCATCGTACAGCAATCCGAGCGCCAGGAAAAACGCATCGATATTACTTAATGCAGGATCTCCTGACGCAAGAGAAAATGCCCAGTCCTGAGGGTCGCCACGTAAAAAAGAAATAATGATCCTAACTTGTTGAACTGGGTCACCTGAGGAGCGAGGTTTCAAAGCCAGAAATAGTTTACAATTATTTTTGAAACTCAGAAATTTAGTTCTATCTCCAAAAAACAAATCAGGAATAGGAATTCTTGGTTCTAACATAGAATTCTGAACCACAAAGTCTTGAATATTTTGTACTCTTGCCGTGAGCTGATCCACACATGAAGACAGACCTTTAATGTCCATCGCTACACCTGTGTCCTGAACCACCCAAATGTCTAGGGGAAAAAAAAGGCAAAACACAGTGCAGAGAAAAAAAAATGGTCTCAGAACTTCTTTTTTCCCTCTATTGAGAATCATTAGTACTTTTGGCCTCCAGTACTGTTATGATAAGGTAATTCAGTACCACAATGGACATAGAAGTCAGAGCGCACATACAGTGACCTGACAATAACCCAAAAACATAGAACGAGCTCTGAGACGTGGGAACTCTGCTGACCGCAATCCCTAATCCTCTCCAACCACACTAGAGGCAGCCGTGGATTGCGCCTAACGCTCCCTATGCAACTCGGCACAGCCTGAGAAACTAGCTAGCCTGAAGATAGAAAACAAGCCTACCTTGACTCAGAGAAATACCCCAAAGGAAAAGGCAGCCCCCACATATAATGACTGTGAGTTAAGATGAAAAGACAAACGTAGAGATGAAATAGATTTAGCAAAGTGAGGCCCGACTTTCTGAACAGAGCGAGGATAGGAAAGGTAACTTTGCGGTCAACACAAAACCCTACAAAAACCACGCAAAGGGGGCAAAAAGACCCTCCGTACCGAACTAACGGCACGGAGGTACACCCTCTGCGTCCCAGAGCTTCCAGCAAGCAAGAAAACAATATTAAGCAAGCTGGACAGAAAAAATAGCAAACAAAATAGCAAAAGCGGAACTTAGCTATGCAGAGCAGCAGGCCACAGGAACGATCCAGGAGGAAACAGGTCCAATACTAGAACATTGACTGGAGGCCAGGATCAAAGCACTAGGTGGAGTTAAATAGAGCAGCACCTAACGACATCACCACATCACCTGAGGAAAGAAACTCAGAAGCCGCAGTACCACTCTCCTCCACCAACGGAAGCTCACAGAGAGAATCAGCCGAAGTACCACTTGTGACCACAGGAGGGAGTTCTGCCACAGAATTCACAACAACAGGGGTAATAAACACAGTCATGTCACAGTACAGGGATAATACACATAGTGATGTCACAGAACAGGGATAATAAACACAGTGATGTCACAGTACAGGGATAATACACACAGTGAAGTCACAGAACAGGGATAATAAACATAGTGATGTCACAGTACAGGGATAATACACACAGTGATGTCACAGAACAGGGATAATAAACACAGTGATGTCACAGTACAGGGATAATACACACAGTGATGTCACAGTACAGGGATAATAAACACAGTGATGTCACAGTACAGGGATAATAAGCACAGAGATATCACAGTACAGGGGTAATAAACACAGTCATGTCACAGTACAGGGATAATACACACAGTGATGTCACAGAACAGGGATAATAAACATAGTGATGTCACAGTACAGGGATAATACACACAGTGATGTCACAGAACAGGGATAATACACACAGTGATGTCACAGTACAGGGATAATAAACACAGTGATGTCACAGTACAGGGATAATACACACAGTGATGTCACAGAACAGGGATAATAAACACAGTGATGTCACAGTACAGGGATAATACACACAGTGATGTCACAGAACAGGGATAATAAACACAGTGATGTCACAGTACAGGGATAATACACACAGTGATGTCACAGAACAGGGATAATAAACAAAGTGAGGTCACAGTACAGGGATAATACACACAGTGATGTCACAGTACAGGGATTATACACACAGGGATGTTACAGTACAGGGATAATAAACACAGTGATGTCACAGTACAGATATTATACACACAGTGATGTCACAGCACAGATATTATACACACAGGGATGTCACAGTACAGATATTATACACACAGTGATGTCACAGTACAGTGATAATAAAAACAGGGATGTAACAGTACAGAGATAATACACACAGTGATGTCACAGTACAGGGAATATATACACAGGGATGTCACAGTACAGGGATAATAAACACAGTGATGTCACAGTACAGGGATAATACACACAGTGATGTCACAGTACAGGGATAATACACACAGCGATGTCACAGTACAGGGATTATACACACAGGGATGTCACAGTACAGGGATAATACACACAGTGATGTCACAGTACAGGGATAATAAACACAGTGATGTTACAGTACAGAGATAATAAACACAGTGATGTCACAATACAGATATTATACACACAGGGATGTCACAGTACAGAGATAATAAACACAGTGATGTCACAGTACAGATATTATACACACAGTGATGTCACAGTACAGGGATTATACACACAGGGATGTCACAGTACAGAGATAATACACACAGTGATGTCACAGTACAGGGATTATACACACAGGGATGTCACAGTACAGGGATAATAAACACAGTGATGTCACAGTACAGGGATAATAAACACAGTGATGTCACAGTACAGATATTATACACACAGTGATGTCACAGTACAGGGATTATACACACAGGGATGTCACAGTACAGAGATAATACACACAGTGATGTCACAGTACAGGGATTATACACACAGGGATGTCACAGTACAGAGATAATAAACACAGTGATGTCACAGTACAGATATTATACACACAGTGATGTCACAGTACAGGGATGATAAACACAGTGATGTCACAGTACAGAGATAATACACACAGTGATGTCACAGTACAGGGATTATACACACAGGGATGTCACAGTACAGGGATAATAAACACAGTGATGTCACAGTACAGGGATAATACACACAGTGATGTCACAGTACAGGGATAATACACACAGTGATATCACAGTACAGGGATTATACACACAGGGATGTCACAGTACAGGGATAATACACACAGTGATGTCACATTACAGGGATAATAAACACAGTGATGTCACAGTACAGAGATAATACACACAGTGATGTCACAATACAGTGATAATACACACAGTGATGTCACATTACAGGGATAACACACACAGTGATGTCACAGTACAGTGATAATACACACAGTGATGTCACAATACAGGGATAATACACACAGTGATGTCACAGTACAGGGATAGTACACACAGTGATGTCACAGTACAGGGATAACACACACAGTGATGTCACAGTACAGTGATAATACACACTGTGATGTCACAGTACAGGGATAATACACACAGTGATGTCACAGTACAGGGATAATAAACACAGTGATGTCACAGTACAGAGATAATAAACACAGTGATGTCACAATACAGTGATAATACACACAGTGATGTCACAATACAGGGATAATACACACAGTGATGCCACAGTACAGGGATAGTACACACAGTGATGTCACAGTACAGGGATAATACACACAGTGATATCACAGTACAGGGATAATACACACAGTGATGTCACAATACAGGGATAATAGACACAGTGATGTCACAGTACAGGGATAATACACACAGTGATGTCACAGTACAGGGATAATACACACAGTGATATCACAGTACAGGGATAATACACACAGTGATGTCACAGTACAGGGATAATAAACACAGTGATGTCACAGTACAGGGATAATAAACACAGTGACGTCAGAGTACAGATATAATAAACACAGTGATGTCACAGTACAGAGATAATAGACACAGTGATGTCACAGTACAGGGATAATGAATACAGTGATGTCACAATACAGTGATAATACACACAGTGATGTCACAGTACAGGGATAATAAACACAGTGATGTCACAGTACAGAGATAAAACACACAGTGATGTCACAGTACAGGGATAATACACACAGTGATGTCAGAGTACAGAGATAATAAACACAGTGATGTCACAGTACAGGGATAATAAACACAGTGACGTCAGAGTACAGATATAATAAACACAGTGATGTCACAGTACAGAGATAATACACAGTGATGTCACAGTACAGAGATAATAGACACAGTGATGTCACAGTACAGGGATAATACACACAGTGATGTCACAGTACAGGGATAATAAACACAGTGATGTCACAGTACAGAGATAATACACAGTGATGTCACAGTACAGAGATAATAGACACAGTGATGTCACAGTACAGGGATAATACACACAGTGATGTCACAGTACAGGGATAATACACACAGTGATATCACAGTACAGGGATAATACACACAGTGATGTCACAGTACAGGGATAATGAACACAGTGATGTCACAGTACAGGGATAATAATCACAGTGATGTCACAGTACAGAGATAATACACAGTGATGTCACAGTACAGAGATAATAGACACAGTGATGTCACAGTACAGGGATAATACACACAGTGATGTCACAGTACAGGGATAATAAACACAGTGATGTCACAATACAGGGAAAATAGACACAGTGATGTCACAGTACAGTGATAATACACACAGTGATGTCACAGTACAGGGATAATACACACAGTGATATCACAGTACAGGGATGATACACACAGTGATGTCACAGTACAGGGATAATACACACAGTGATATCACAGTACAGGGATAATGAACACACTGATGTCACAATACAGTGATAATACACACAGTGATGTCACAGTACAGGGATAATACACACAGTGATGTCACAGTACAGAGATTATACACAGTGATGTCACAGTACAGAGATAATACACACATTGATGTCACAGTACAGAGATAATAGACACAGTGGTGTCACAGTACAGGGATAATACACACAGTGATGTCACAGTACAGAGATAATACACAGTGATGTCACAGTACAGGGATAATACACAGTGATGTCACAGTACAGAGATAATAGACACAGTGGTGTCACAGTACAGGGATAATACACACAGTGATGTCACAGTACAGGGATAATGAACACAGTGATGTCACAGTACAGATATAATACACACAGTGATGTCACAGTACAGGGATAATACACAGTGATGTCACAGTACAGGGATAATAAACACAGTGATGTCACAGTACAGGGATAATACACAAGGTGATGTCACAGTACATGGATAATAAACACAGTGATGTCACAGTACAGGGATAATACACAGTGATGTCACAGTACAGGGACAATATACACAGTGATGTCACAGTACAGGGATAATACACACAGTGATGTCACAGAACAGGGATAATAAACACAGTGATGTCACAGTACAGGGATAATAAACACAGTGATGTCACAGTATAGGGATAATAAACACAGTGATGTCACAGTACAGGAATAATATACACAGTGATGTCACAATACAGTGATAATACACACAGTGATGTCACATTACAGGGATAACACACACAGTGATGTCACAGTACAGAGATAATATACACAGTGATGTCACAGTACAGGGATAATATACACAGTGATGTCAAAGTACAGAGATAATACACACAGTGATGTCACAGTACAGGGATAATAGACACAGTGATGTCACAGTACAGGGATAATACACACAGTGATGTCACAGTACAGGGATAATAGACACAGTGATGTCACAGTACAGGGATAATACACACAGTGATGTCACAGTACAGGGATAATACACACAGTGATGTCACAATACAGGGATAATAGACACAGTGATGTCACAGTACAGGGATAATACACACAGTGATGTCACAGTACAGGGATAATAGACACAGTGATGTCACAGTACAGGGATAATACACACAGTGATGTCACAGTACAGAGATAATACACACAGTGATGTCACAGTACAGGGATAATAGACACAGTGATGTCACAGTACAGGGATAATACACACAGTGATGTCACAGTACAGGGATAATACACACAGTGATATCACAGTACAGGGATAATACACACAGTGATGTCACAGTACAGGGATAATGAACACAGTGATGCCACAGTACAGTGATAATATACACAGTGATGTCACAGTACAGAGATAATAGACACAGTGATGTCACAGTACAGGGATAATACACACAGTGATGTCACAGTATAGGGATAATAAACACAGTGATGTCACAGTACATGGATAATAAACACAGTGATGTCACAGTACAGGGATAATATACACAGTGATGTCACAGTACAGGGATAATAAACACAGTGATGTCACAGTACAGGGATAATATACACAGTGATGTCACAGTACAGGGATAATACACACAGTGATGTCACAGTACAGGGATAATGAACACAGTGATGTCACATTACAGGGATAATACACACAGTGATGTCACAGTACAGAGATAATACACAGTGATGTCACAGTACAGAGATAATGAACACAGTGATGTCACAGTACAGGGATAATACACACAGTGATGTCACAGTACAGAGATAATACACAGTGATGTCACAGTACAGAGATAATAAACACAGTGATGTCACAGTACAGGGATAATACACACAGTGATGTCACAGTACAGAGATAAAACACACAGTGATGTCACAGTACAGGGATAATACACACAGTGATGTCACAGTACAGAGATTATACACAGTGATGTCACAGTACAGAGATAATACACACAGTGATGTCACAGTACAGGGATAATACACACAGTGATGTCACAGTACAGAGATTATACACAGTGATGTCACAGTACAGAGATAATAGACACAGTGATGTCACAGTACAGGGATAATACACACAGTGATGTCACAGTACATGGATAATAAACACAGTGATGTCACAGTACAGGGATAATAAACAGTGATGTCACAGTACAGGGATAATAAACAGTGATGTCACAGTACAGGGATAATACACACAGTGATGTCACAGTACAGGGATAATGAACACAGTGATGTCACATTACAGGGATAATACACACAGTGATGTCACAGTACAGAGATAATACACAGTGATGTCACAGTACAGAGATAATGAACACAGTGATGTCACAGTACAGGGATAATACACACAGTGATGTCACAGTACAGAGATAATACACAGTGATGTCACAGTACAGAGATAATAAACACAGTGATGTCACAGTACAGGGATAATACACACAGTGATGTCACAGTACAGGGATGATAGATAAATAGAACCCGGCACTCAACTTGAGTCAAACTGGTGGTATTTTATTTCGTAGTATGAAAAACGTTTCGGCCTGGTCTGGCCTTCGTCAGTTACTACAATATTATAAAGAAAAGGAATGATACATACATCCGTGACTACATCTGTAAATACATCCGTAAGTACATGCAGTGTGAAATGAATCAATTAACCAAACAGAAAAAAGAAAAAACAGAATAAACAACAAAAGTATATACAATGTGTCAATTGGTCATGATATGGCGATGTGAAAAACAAATATTGGTAAGAGCCATCTAGTATATCCCAGCCCTCCCAGATGGTGAGTAGAATGTGAAGAGCAAGATAACACCAACCGTACCGTACTAAGAAGAGTTTAGGAGAACCGCTGAGGAAATGCTACTGTAAGCGAGGTAAATCGCAGGGAATTCCCTGCAGGCAAAAGAAAAAGGGCCTATAATATGGGTTACCAGCGAAAATCTGCTGTAGTAAAACAGTGCCAAAGGTGTAAGGGGCCCCACTAAGTGTTAATACCTTAGGAGATGTCTGTCTCCGATCAATGCCGCGGCTGCGGGCTGTGGAGGAAGAGGGGGTGATGTCAGCGTACATGCAGAATGGCATACTGGCCAGGCAATGTGTGATGCTAAGCGACGACATCGCTCCTAAGAGCGGGGGCTGAGAGGAGGGTAAGGCGGTTACCTGTAGTAGAGGCGGGTCAGGACGCGGTGTCCACCGCTGTCAAGGAGGATGCCCGAGTGAAGGGACGCCAGTGCGGCGTTCCTTATGTGCGCGCCCGCCGAACCGGATGTGACGTACCCGGAAGTGACCGCTTGTTGTGGCCTGTGATGGACAGGAGAGAGCCGGCCAATCGTATGACTCCCCTGAGGGGGGGGGCGGGACAAAACGAGGTGTGCACTGTGTTTACAAAACAGATGAGCGACCTCAGCTAGTATGGACACGGTGATGGTGGTGCTGAAAAGGTGGGGGTGATGGTAGTTCATATCCTAAGAGCTGTGACCCCCGTGGATTGGCAGGAGAGTCCTGGTGGTTCAATATAGACGGCTCTAGGAAGACAGATAAATATATTAGAGACATAGACATGATGAGAATACAATGATGATTAAATGAAGTCATGATAAGTATACAGTTATTGCAATTAGCACCCTAGATAGAGAGTACATATAAATGCATAAATACCCACTAGAAATATTCTGAGGTGAGAGCCCATAAGATAGAAACGGACCCGTGGGATTTAAGTAAAGGAGACAAGGTCGTAGTCCCTATTTAGACCTTTGGGGTGTAAGGTATCCAAAGTATGGATCCAGAAAGCCTCCCTACGTTTTAGGGAGGCTAATCTATCACCCCCCCGTCTGGGCGCTGAGACCTGCTCAATTACTTGAAACATGAGCTGGGAAATGTTGTTGCCTTTAGATATAAAATGTTGTGGAATGGGTAGGAGCGTGTTGCCACACCTAATCGTGGACTTATGCTTAGAGATCCGTTCCCGAATGGATCGGGTTGTCTCTCCCACATAGAGCATGCCGCAGGGGCATTTGATGAGGTAAACCACATAGGCCGAGTCGCAGTTAAAGTAGTTCTTAATAGAAAAGGCCCTACCAGAACGTGGATGGTGAAATGAGCTGCCCTTGAGAACATTATTGCATTGGGTGCAGTGGAGACAGGGGAAGGTGCCGAGACGGGGATTCTGAAGGAACCGTTGGAGGGGTGCCCTTTTGTCTGGTCCTATATCAGCTCTTACCAGTGTATCTCTTAAGTTACGTGGTCTCCTAAAGCACGGTAGAAAAGGTTCCCTGAACTCTGGTACGTCTGGATGGGCAGTACTGAGTAGATGCCAGTGTTGGCGTATATTTTTATGGAGGATATATGCAAAAGGGTGGAAGGAATGGACGAATGGAATACGATTCTTTGACTTCGATCTGTTGTTTGGGCCGGATGTCCGAGATTCTTGAAGGAACGAGCTAGGGTAACCTCGTGCCTGAAACTTGGCTTCCATTTCTGATACTCTCTGTGATCGTAACTCATTATCCGAGACTATGCGGGTTACCCGTTGTATTTGGGATTTAGGAATTGCTTTTTTGATGGCGTGGGGGTGTAAACTGTCAAAATGCAATAGGCTGTTCCGGTCGGTGTTCTTTATGTGGATATCGGTGCTTAATCTGCCAGTGTGGTCTTTAATGACCATAGTGTCCAGAAAATTCATTCTGTGTAGGTCATGAGTCATGGTAAAGGAGATACCAGGCCAAGCAGTGTTAAGAGAATCCACAAAGGACCGGAAGGACTCCAACGTGCCGCCCCAGACGCAGAAAATATCGTCTATGTAGCGTTTCCAGAGTAAAACGTTCTCTCTGAAACGCAAGTCAGGGTAGATGGCACTCTCTTCGAAATCCGCCATATAGCAATTGGCGTAGGGGGGCGCCACGTTGAGGGGCACACACAGTGATGTCACAGTACAGTGATAATACACACAGTGATGTCACAATACAGGGAAAATAGACACAGTGATGTCACAGTACAGTGATAATACACACAGTGATGTCACAGTACAGGGATAATACACACAGTGATATCACAGTACAGGGATGATACACACAGTGATGTCACAGTACAGGGATAATACACACAGTGATATCACAGTACAGGGATAATGAACACACTGATGTCACAATACAGTGATAATACACACAGTGATGTCACAGTACAGGGATAATACACACAGTGATGTCACAGTACAGAGATTATACACAGTGATGTCACAGTACAGAGATAATACACACATTGATGTCACAGTACAGAGATAATAGACACAGTGGTGTCACAGTACAGGGATAATACACACAGTGATGTCACAGTACAGAGATAATACACAGTGATGTCACAGTACAGGGATAATACACAGTGATGTCACAGTACAGAGATAATAGACACAGTGGTGTCACAGTACAGGGATAATACACACAGTGATGTCACAGTACAGGGATAATGAACACAGTGATGTCACAGTACAGATATAATACACACAGTGATGTCACAGTACAGGGATAATACACAGTGATGTCACAGTACAGGGATAATAAACACAGTGATGTCACAATACAGGGATAATACACAAGGTGATGTCACAGTACATGGATAATAAACACAGTGATGTCACAGTACAGGGATAATACACAGTGATGTCACAGTACAGGGACAATATACACAGTGATGTCACAGTACAGGGATAATACACACAGTGATGTCACAGAACAGGGATAATAAACACAGTGATGTCACAGTACAGGGATAATAAACACAGTGATGTCACAGTATAGGGATAATAAACACAGTGATGTCACAGTACAGGAATAATATACACAGTGATGTCACAATACAGTGATAATACACACAGTGATGTCACATTACAGGGATAACACACACAGTGATGTCACAGTACAGAGATAATATACACAGTGATGTCACAGTACAGGGATAATATACACAGTGATGTCAAAGTACAGAGATAATACACACAGTGATGTCACAGTACAGGGATAATAGACACAGTGATGTCACAGTACAGGGATAATACACACAGTGATGTCACAGTACAGGGATAATAGACACAGTGATGTCACAGTACAGGGATAATACACACAGTGATGTCACAGTACAGGGATAATACACACAGTGATGTCACAATACAGGGATAATAGACACAGTGATGTCACAGTACAGGGATAATACACACAGTGATGTCACAGTACAGGGATAATAGACACAGTGATGTCACAGTACAGGGATAATACACACAGTGATGTCACAGTACAGAGATAATACACACAGTGATGTCACAGTACAGGGATAATAGACACAGTGATGTCACAGTACAGGGATAATACACACAGTGATGTCACAGTACATGGATAATAAACACAGTGATGTCACAGTACAGGGATAATATACACAGTGATGTCACAGTACAGGGATAATAAACACAGTGATGTCACAGTACAGGGATAATATACACAGTGATGTCACAGTAGAGGGATAATACACACAGTGATGTCACAGTACAGGGATAATGAACACAGTGATGTCACATTACAGGGATAATACACACAGTGATGTCACAGTACAGAGATAATACACAGTGATGTCACAGTACAGAGATAATGAACACAGTGATGTCACAGTACAGGGATAATACACACAGTGATGTCACAGTACAGAGATAATACACAGTGATGTCACAGTACAGAGATAATAAACATAGTGATGTCACAGTACAGGGATAATACACACAGTGATGTCACAGTACAGAGATAAAACACACAGTGATGTCACAGTACAGGGATAATACACACAGTGATGTCACAGTACAGAGATTATACACAGTGATGTCACAGTACAGAGATAATACACACAGTGATGTCACAGTACAGGGATAATACACACAGTGATGTCACAGTACAGAGATTATACACAGTGATGTCACAGTACAGAGATAATACACACATTGATGTCACAGTACAGGGATAATAAACACAGTGATGTCACAGTACAGGGATAATACACACATTGATGTCACAGTACAGGGATAATACACACAGTGATGTCACAGTACAGTGATAATATACACAGTGATGTCACAGTACAGAGATAATAGACACAGTGATGTCACAGTACAGGGATAATACACACAGTGATGTCACAGTACATGGATAATAAACACAGTGATGTCACAGTACAGGGATAATAAACAGTGATGTCACAGTACAGGGATAATAAACAGTGATGTCACAGTACAGGGATAATACACACAGTGATGTCACAGTACAGGGATAATGAACACAGTGATGTCACATTACAGGGATAATACACACAGTGATGTCACAGTACAGAGATAATACACAGTGATGTCACAGTACAGAGATAATGAACACAGTGATGTCACAGTACAGGGATAATACACACAGTGATGTCACAGTACAGAGATAATACACAGTGATGTCACAGTACAGAGATAATAAACACAGTGATGTCACAGTACAGGGATAATACACACAGTGATGTCACAGTACAGGGATGATAGATAAATAGAACCCGGCACTCAACTTGAGTCAAACTGGTGGTATTTTATTTCGTAGTATGAAAAACGTTTCGGCCTGGTCTGGCCTTCGTCAGTTACTACAATATTATAAAGAAAAGGAATGATACATACATCCGTGACTACATCTGTAAATACATCCGTAAGTACATGCAGTGTGAAATGAATCAATTAACCAAACAGAAAAAAGAAAAAACAGAATAAACAACAAAAGTATATACAATGTGTCAATTGGTCATGATATGGCGATGTGAAAAACAAATATTGGTAAGAGCCATCTAGTATATCCCAGCCCTCCCAGATGGTGAGTAGAATGTGAAGAGCAAGATAACACCAACCGTACCGTACTAAGAAGAGTTTAGGAGAACCGCTGAGGAAATGCTACTGTAAGCGAGGTAAATCGCAGGGAATTCCCTGCAGGCAAAAGAAAAAGGGCCTATAATATGGGTTACCAGCGAAAATCTGCTGTAGTAAAACAGTGCCAAAGGTGTAAGGGGCCCCACTAAGTGTTAATACCTTAGGAGATGTCTGTCTCCGATCAATGCCACGGCTGCGGGCTGTGGAGGAAGAGGGGGTGATGTCAGCGTACATGCAGAATGGCATACTGGCCAGGCAATGTGTGATGCTAAGCGACGACATCGCTCCTAAGAGCGGGGGCTGAGAGGAGGGTAAGGCGGTTACCTGTAGTAGAGGCGGGTCAGGACGCGGTGTCCACCGCTGTCAAGGAGGATGCCCGAGTGAAGGGACGCCAGTGCGGCGTTCCTTATGTGCGCGCCCGCCGAACCGGATGTGACGTACCCGGAAGTGACCGCTTGTTGTGGCCTGTGATGGACAGGAGAGAGCCGGCCAATCGTATGACTCCCCTGAGGGGGGGGGCGGGACAAAACGAGGTGTGCACTGTGTTTACAAAACAGATGAGCGACCTCAGCTAGTATGGACACGGTGATGGTGGTGCTGAAAAGGTGGGGGTGATGGTAGTTCATATCCTAAGAGCTGTGACCCCCGTGGATTGGCAGGAGAGTCCTGGTGGTTCAATATAGACGGCTCTAGGAAGACAGATAAATATATTAGAGACATAGACATGATGAGAATACAATGATGATTAAATGAAGTCATGATAAGTATACAGTTATTGCAATTAGCACCCTAGATAGAGAGTACATATAAATGCATAAATACCCACTAGAAATATTCTGAGGTGAGAGCCCATAAGATAGAAACGGACCCGTGGGATTTAAGTAAAGGAGACAAGGTCGTAGTCCCTATTTAGACCTTTGGGGTGTAAGGTATCCAAAGTATGGATCCAGAAAGCCTCCCTACGTTTTAGGGAGGCTAATCTATCACCCCCCCGTCTGGGCGCTGAGACCTGCTCAATTACTTGAAACATGAGCTGGGAAATGTTGTGGCCTTTAGATATAAAATGTTGTGGAATGGGTAGGAGCGTGTTGCCACACCTAATCGTGGACTTATGCTTAGAGATCCGTTCCCGAATGGATCGGGTTGTCTCTCCCACATAGAGCATGCCGCAGGGGCATTTGATGAGGTAAACCACATAGGCCGAGTCGCAGTTAAAGTAGTTCTTAATAGAAAAGGCCCTACCAGAACGTGGATGGTGAAATGAGCTGCCCTTGAGAACATTATTGCATTGGGTGCAGTGGAGACAGGGGAAGGTGCCGAGACGGGGATTCTGAAGGAACCGTTGGAGGGGTGCCCTTTTGTCTGGTCCTATATCAGCTCTTACCAGTGTATCTCTTAAGTTACGTGGTCTCCTAAAGCACGGTAGAAAAGGTTCCCTGAACTCTGGTACGTCTGGATGGGCAGTACTGAGTAGATGCCAGTGTTGGCGTATATTTTTATGGAGGATATATGCAAAAGGGTGGAAGGAATGGACGAATGGAATACGATTCTTTGACTTCGATCTGTTGTTTGGGCCGGATGTCCGAGATTCTTGAAGGAACGAGCTAGGGTAACCTCGTGCCTGAAACTTGGCTTCCATTTCTGATACTCTCTGTGATCGTAACTCATTATCCGAGACTATGCGGGTTACCCGTTGTATTTGGGATTTAGGAATTGCTTTTTTGATGGCGTGGGGGTGTAAACTGTCAAAATGCAATAGGCTGTTCCGGTCGGTGTTCTTTATGTGGATATCGGTGCTTAATCTGCCAGTGTGGTCTTTAATGACCATAGTGTCCAGAAAATTCATTCTGTGTAGGTCATGAGTCATGGTAAAGGAGATACCAGGCCAAGCAGTGTTAAGAGAATCCACAAAGGACCGGAAGGACTCCAACGTGCCGCCCCAGACGCAGAAAATATCGTCTATGTAGCGTTTCCAGAGTAAAACGTTCTCTCTGAAACGCAAGTCAGGGTAGATGGCACTCTCTTCGAAATCCGCCATATAGCAATTGGCGTAGGGGGGCGCCACGTTGGAGCCCATAGCGGTCCCACCTTTACTATCCCCCCAATTTAACGGTAAGTGAACGCCAGTCGCTACAATCACTTCAATCTGACTCCAGCATAATAATTAAACCAGCAGACAAGGGGGGCGCCATTGTGATCATGGATAAGAGTGATTACTTAAAAGAAATCAGGAGACAGCTGGACAATACCACCATATACCAGAAATTGGATTCCAACCCCATCCATACCATTAGAAGTAGAATCTCGGGCATATTACAGGAATACACGACGCTAGGGGTCCTAGACCTCAAAACTTGCAATTACCTCACCAATGAACATCCGGTTACCCCAGTTTTTTACACACTTCCTAAAATCCATAAGAACCTTGAACATCCCCCCGGACGACCAATAGTGGCAGCCACTAACTCTATATTGTCCCCAATAGCTATTTTCCTAGAAAAAATTCTAACCCCACATATCCAGTCCACCAGATCATTCTTGCTGGATACAGGGGCCTTCCTGGGCATAATACGGGACCTGGATAGAGTACCAGCTGACGCCATATTGGCATCACTGGACGTAAAAGATTTATACACTTCCATCCCACATGGGGAAGGTATCAATTCCATTAGGAAACTCCTATCAACCACAGGGACACACAAGTTACAAATCGACTTGGTGGTGGAATTACTCACACTGGTTCTGGATTCAAATCACTTCTTGTTCCAGGACCAATATTACTTACAGATACGGGGGACCGCTATGGGCTCCAACGTGGCGCCCCCCTACGCCAATTGCTATATGGCGGATTTCGAAGAGAGTGCCATCTACCCTGACTTGCGTTTCAGAGAGAACGTTTTACTCTGGAAACGCTACATAGACGATATTTTCTGCGTCTGGGGCGGCACGTTGGAGTCCTTCCGGTCCTTTGTGGATTCTCTTAACACTGCTTGGCCTGGTATCTCCTTTACCATGACTCATGACCTACACAGAATGAATTTTCTGGACACTATGGTCATTAAAGACCACACTGGCAGATTAAGCACCGATATCCACATAAAGAACACCGACCGGAACAGCCTATTGCATTTTGACAGTTTACACCCCCACGCCATCAAAAAAGCAATTCCTAAATCCCAAATACAACGGGTAACCCGCATAGTCTCGGATAATGAGTTACGATCACAGAGAGTATCAGAAATGGAAGCCAAGTTTCAGGCACGAGGTTACCCTAGCTCGTTCCTTCAAGAATCTCGGACATCCGGCCCAAACAACAGATCGAAGTCAAAGAATCGTATTCCATTCGTCCATTCCTTCCACCCTTTTGCATATATCCTCCATAAAGATATACGCCAACACTGGCATCTACTCAGTACTGCCCATCCAGACGTACCAGAGTTCAGGGAACCTTTTCTACCGTGCTTTAGGAGACCACGTAACTTAAGAGATACACTGGTAAGAGCTGATATAGGACCAGACAAAAGGGCACCCCTCCAACGGTTCCTTCAGAATCCCCGTCTCGGCACCTTCCCCTGTCTCCACTGCACCCAATGCAATAATGTTCTCAAGGGCAGCTCATTTCACCATCCACGTTCTGGTAGGGCCTTTTCTATTAAGAACTACTTTAACTGCGACTCGGCCTATGTGGTTTACCTCATCAAATGCCCCTGCGGCATGCTCTATGTGGGAGAGACAACCCGATCCATTCGGGAACGGATCTCTAAGCATAAGTCCACGATTAGGTGTGGCAACACGCTCCTACCCATTCCACAACATTTTATATCTAAAGGCCACAACATTTCCCAGCTCATGTTTCAAGTAATTGAGCAGGTCTCAGCGCCCAGACGGGGGGGTGATAGATTAGCCTCCCTAAAACGTAGGGAGGCTTTCTGGATCCATACTTTGGATACCTTACACCCCAAAGGTCTAAATAGGGACTACGACCTTGTCTCCTTTACTTAAATCCCACGGGTCCGTTTCTATCTTATGGGCTCTCACCTCAGAATATTTCTAGTGGGTATTTATGCATTTATATGTACTCTCTATCTAGGGTGCTAATTGCAATAACTGTATACTTATCATGACTTCATTTAATCATCATTGTATTCTCATCATGTCTATGTCTCTAATATATTTATCTGTCTTCCTAGAGCCGTCTATATTGAACCACCAGGACTCTCCTGCCAATCCACGGGGGTCACAGCTCTTAGGATATGAACTACCATCACCCCCACCTTTTCAGCACCACCATCACCGTGTCCATACTAGCTGAGGTCGCTCATCTGTTTTGTAAACACAGTGCACACCTCGTTTTGTCCCGCCCCCCCCTCAGGGGAGTCATACGATTGGCCGGCTCTCTCCTGTCCATCACAGGCCACAACAAGCGGTCACTTCCGGGTACGTCACATCCGGTTCGGCGGGCGCGCACATAAGGAACGCCGCACTGGCGTCCCTTCACTCGGGCATCCTCCTTGACAGCGGTGGACACCGCGTCCTGACCCGCCTCTACTACAGGTAACCGCCTTACCCTCCTCTCAGCCCCCGCTCTTAGGAGCGATGTCGTCGCTTAGCATCACACATTGCCTGGCCAGTATGCCATTCTGCATGTACGCTGACATCACCCCCTCTTCCTCCACAGCCCGCAGCCGCGGCATTGATCGGAGACAGACATCTCCTAAGGTATTAACACTTAGTGGGGCCCCTTACACCTTTGGCACTGTTTTACTACAGCAGATTTTCGCTGGTAACCCATATTATAGGCCCTTTTTCTTTTGCCTGCAGGGAATTCCCTGCGATTCACCTCGCTTACAGTAGCATTTCCTCAGCGGTTCTCCTAAACTCTTCTTAGTACGGTACGGTTGGTGTTATCTTGCTCTTCACATTCTACTCACCATCTGGGAGGGCTGGGATATACTAGATGGCTCTTACCAATATTTGTTTTTCACATCGCCATATCATGACCAATTGACACATTGTATATACTTTTGTTGTTTATTCTGTTTTTTCTTTTTTCTGTTTGGTTAATTGATTCATTTCACACTGCATGTACTTACGGATGTATTTACAGATGTAGTCACGGATGTATGTATCATTCCTTTTCTTTATAATATTGTAGTAACTGACGAAGGCCAGACCAGGCCGAAACGTTTTTCATACTACGAAATAAAATACCACCAGTTTGACTCAAGTTGAGTGCCGGGTTCTATTTATCTATATGTATACGGCTTGGGAACCTACCCGTGCACCTAAGTAGCTGTGCCCACGTCTTTTGATTCTCAGTACAGGGATGATAGACACACAGTGATGTCACAGTACAGGCATAATGAACACAGTGATGTCACAATACCGTGATAATACACACAGTGATGTCACAATACAGAGATAATACACAGTGATGTCACAGTACAGAGATAATACACAGTGATGTCACAGCACAGAGATAATATACACAGTGATGTCACAGTACAGTGATAATATACACAGTGATGTCACAGTACAGAGATAATAGACACAGTGATGTCACAGTACAGAGATAATACACAGTGATGTCACAGCACAGAGATAATATACACAGTGATGTCACAGTACAGTGATAATATACACAGTGATGTCACAGTACAGGGATAATACACACAATGATGTCACAGTACAGGGATAATAAACACAGTGATGTCACAGTACAGGAATAATAGACACAGTGATGTCACAGTACAGGGATAATACACACAGTGATGTCACAGTACAGAGATAATACACACAGTTATGTCACATTACAGGGATAATACACACAGTGATGTCACAATACAGGCATAATACACACAGTGATGTCACAGTACCGGGATAATACACACAGTGATGTCACAGTACAGAGATAATACACACAGTGATGTCACAGTACAGGGATAATAAACAGTGATGTCACAGTACAGAGATAATACACACAGTGATGTCACAGTACAGTGATAATACACACAGTGATGTCACAGTACAGGGATAATACACACAGTGATGTCACAGTACAGAGATAATAAACACAGTGATGTCACAGTACAGGGATAATACACACAGTGATGTCACAATACAGGCATAATACACACAGTGATGTCACAGTACCGGGATAATACACACATTGATGTCACAGTACAGAGATAATACACACAGTGATGTCACAGTACAGGGATGATAGACACAATGATGTCACAATACAGGGATAATACACACAGTGATGTCACAATACAGGCATAATACACACAGTGTTGTCACAGTACAGGGATGATAGACACAATGATGTCACAATACAGGGATAATACACACAGTGATGTCACAATACAGGCATAATACACACAGTGATGTCACAGTACCGATAATACACACAGTGATGTCACAGTACAGAGATAATACACACAGTGATGTCACAGTACAGGGATAATATACACAGTGAGGTCACAGTACAGGGATAATACACACAGTGATGTCACAGTACAGGGATAATATACACAGTGATGTCACAGTACAGGGATAATACACACAGTGATGTCACAGTACAGAGATAATAAACACAGTGATGTCACAGTACAGGAATAATATACACAGTGATGTCACAGTACAGGGATAATACACACAGTGATGTCACAGTACAGGGATAATAAACAGTGATGTCAGAGTACAGGGATAATATACACAGTGAGGTCACAGTACAGGGATAATATACACAGTGAGGTCACAGTACAGGGATAATACACACAGTGATGTCACAGTACAGGGATAATATACACAGTGATGTCACAGTACAGGGATAATACACACAGTGATATCACAGTACAGAGATAATACACACAGTGATGTCACATTACAGGGATAATACACACAGTGATGACACAATACAGGCATAATACACACAGTGATGTCACAGTAGCGGGATAATAGACACAGTGATGTCACAGTACAGAGATAATACACACAGTGATGTCACAGTACAGGGATAATAAACAGTGATGTCAGAGTACAGGGATAATACACACAGTGATGTCACAGTACAGAGATAATAAACACAGTGATGTCACAGTACAGGGATAATACACACAGTGATGTCACAGTACAGAGATAATACACAGTGATGTCACAGTACAGAGATAATAAACACAGTGATGTCACAGTACAGGGATAATACACACAGTGATGTCACAGTACAGGGATGATAGACACACAGTGATGTCACAGTACAGGCATAATGAACACAGTGATGTCACAATACAGTGATAATACACACAGTGATGTCACAGTACAGAGATAATACACAGTGATGTCACAGCACAGAGATAATATACACAGTGATGTCACAGTACAGAGATAATATACACAGTGATGTCACAGTACAGGGATAATAGACACAGTGATGTCACAGTACAGGGATAATACACACAGTGATGTCACAGTACAGGGATAATAGACAGTGATATCAGAGTACAGGGATAATACACACAGTGATGTCACAGTACAGAGATAATACACACAGTGATGTCACAGTACAGGGATAATACACACAGTGATGTCTCAGTACAGAGAAAATAGACACAATGATGTCACAGTACAGGGATAATAGACACAGTGATGTCACAGTACAGGAATAATAGACACAGTGATGTCACAGTACAGGGATAATACACACAGTGATGTCACAGTACAGAGATAATACACACAGTGATGTCACATTACAGGGATAATACACACAGTGATGTCACAATACATGCATAATACACACAGTGATGTCACAGTACCGGGATAATACACACAGTGATGTCACAGTACAGAGATAATACACACAGTGATGTCACAGTACAGGGATAATAAACAGTGATGTCACAGTACAGAGATAATACACACAGTGATGTCACAGTACAGTGATAATACACACAGTGATGTCACAGTACAGGGATAATACATACAGTGATGTCACAGTACAGAGATAATAAACACAGTGATGTCACAGTACAGGGATAATACACACAGTGATGTCACAGTAAAGGGATGATACACACAGTGATGACACAGTACAGGAATAATAAACAGTGATGTCACAGTACAGAGATAATACACACAGTGATGTCACAGTACAGGGATAATACACACAGTGATGTCACAGTACAGGGATGATACACACAGTGATGTCACAGTACAGGGATAATAAACAGTGATGTCACAGTACAGAGATAATACACACAGTGATGTCACAGTACAGTGATAATACACACAGTGATGTCACAGTACAGAGATAATAAACACAGTGATTTCACAGTACAGGGATAATAAACACAGTGATGTCACAGTACAGGGATGATAGACACAATAATGTCACAGTACAGGGATAATACACACAGTGATGTCACAGTACAGAGATAATACACACAGTGATGTCACATTACAGGGATAATACACACAGTGATGTCACAATACAGGCATAATACACACAGTGATGTCACAATACAGGCATAATACACACAGTGATGTCAAAGTACAGGGATGATAGACACAATGATGTCACAATACAGGGATAATACACACAGTGATGTCACAATACAGGCATAATACACACAGTGATGTCACAGTACAGCGATAATACACACAGTGATGTCACAGTACCGGGATAATACACACAGTGATGTCACAGTACAGGGATAATAAACAGTGATGTCAGAGTACAGGGATAATATACACAGTGAGGTCACAGTACAGGGATAATACACACAGTGATGTCACAGTACAGGGATAATATACACAGTGATGTCACAGTACAGGGATAATACACACAGTGATGTCACAGTACAGAGATAATAAACACAGTGATGTCACAGTACAGGAATAATATACACAGTGATGTCACAGTACAGGGATAATACACACAGTGATGTCACAGTACAGGGATAATACACACAGTGATGTCACAGTACAGTGATAATACACACAGTGATGTCACAGTACAGAGATAATAAACACAGTGATTTCACAGTACAGGGATAATAAACACAGTGATGTCACAGTACAGGGATGATAGACACAATAATGTCACAGTACAGGGATAATACACACAGTGATGTCACAGTACAGAGATAATACACACAGTGATGTCACATTACAGGGATAATACACACAGTGATGTCACAATACAGGCATAATACACACAGTGATGTCACAATACAGGCATAATACACACAGTGATGTCAAAGTACAGGGATGATAGACACAATGATGTCACAATACAGGGATAATACACACAGTGATGTCACAATACAGGCATAATACACACAGTGATGTCACAGTACAGCGATAATACACACAGTGATGTCACAGTACCGGGATAATACACACAGTGATGTCACAGTACAGGGATAATAAACAGTGATGTCAGAGTACAGGGATAATATACACAGTGAGGTCACAGTACAGGGATAATACACACAGTGATGTCACAGTACAGGGATAATATACACAGTGATGTCACAGTACAGGGATAATACACACAGTGATGTCACAGTACAGAGATAATAAACACAGTGATGTCACAGTACAGGAATAATATACACAGTGATGTCACAGTACAGGGATAATACACACAGTGATGTCACAGTACAGGGATAATACACACAGTGATGTCACAGTACAGGGATAATACACACAGTGATGTCACAGTACAGGGATAATAGACACAGTGATGTCACAGTACAGGGACAATACACACAGTGATATCACAGTGCAGGGATAATACACACAGTGATGTCACATTGCAGGGATAATACACACAGTGATGTCACAGTACAGGGACAATACACACAGTGATATCACAGTGCGGGTATAATAGACACAGTGATGTCACAGTACAGGGACAATACACACAGTGATGTCACAGTACAGGGACAATACACACAGTGATATCACAGTACAGGGATAATACACACAGTGATGTCACAGTACCGGGATAATAGACACAGTGATGTCACAGTACAGGGATAATAAACACAGTGATGTCACAGTACAGGGATAATACACACAGTGATGTCATAGTACAGGGACAATACACACAGTGATGTCACAGTACAGGGATAATACACACAGTGATGTCACAGTACAGGGATAATACACACAGTGATGTCACAGTACAGGGATAATAAACACAGTGATGTCACAGTACAGGGATAATACACACAGTGATGTCACAGTACAGGGATGATAGACACACAGTGATGTCACAGTACAGGGATAATACACACAGTGATGTCACAGTACAGGGATAATACACACAGTGATGTCACAGTACAGGGATAATACACACAGTGATGTCACAGTACAGGGTTAATGAACACAGTGATGTCACAGTACAGGGATAATACACACAGTGATGTCACAGTACAGGGATAATACACACAGTGATGTCACAGTACAGGGATAATGAACACAGTGATGTCACAGTACAGGGTTAATGAACACAGTGATGTCACAGTACAGGGATAATGAACACAGTGATGTCACAGTACAGGGATAATGAACACAGTGATGTCACAGTACAGGGATAATGAACACAGTGATGTCACAGTACAGGGATAATGAACACAGTGATGTCACAGTACAGGGATTGCAGAGTGCAAACATTTTTTTTTGTTTCCTTCTAGTAGAGATCAGACAAACACAGACAGAGGATTTTGGCAAAGGTGAGGAAACAAAGTAGCAGCAGAGAAAATGCCTGCACAATAGCTAGCTAGCAAGTGGGGTGAGTAGTGCTTGTTATGAAGGTATGTTGCCCCTGTGCTACAGTGGAGCAGGTTAGAAGCCCCCGACAGAGCTGCAGCCATTGTGGTTTTTCCCAAATGAGATAGACCAGCCTACCTGCCTAACAGTAACACAATTAGAAAGAGAGGACAAAGGTTGTCACCAGAGAGAGGAGTAGGGCATTGATTAACCATCAGCAGGACAGCCTGTTTACTGATACCTAAATATCACGGGATTGTCACGCCAAAGTGGACGCAGGTACCTGAGTGTCAGAAACTGATAATAGAGAACTGGGTGGAGAGAGTGCAATAATGTGTATATTTTTGGGAATGCTACAGCAGTACATTGCTGCCAAGGATGATGATCGCGAGTTAGCTGTGACAAGCACACGTGTTAGTCCACCATTGTTTACACCAAATTGTCCACTTCTGTCCAAGCCTAGCCAACGCTTAAAGTAAGACTCAGCAACCATCAAGCTTGTTGCTTTCCCAATAGTAACATTGTCAAACTACCCCCTGTGCACATCTGCATCCTTGAGAGATGATTTCACAAGGGTCCACTATGTCCTATATTATTTTTAAAGGGCCACCAAGTCCTAAACAGCTTCCAGCCGCAACTCTGCATATCTCCCAAGAGGTCCCTTACTTTTGACCTCAGTCGCTCTTGTCCTTGTTTTTTGCTCCTCTTTTGTCTTGGTAAATAGCTTTGCATTAATAAACTGTTTTGCACTAGAATCTGTCTGGTTTCCAAGAGACAGAATGAGAATATATTGTTTCCAGTGTTTGATGTATGTCCATATTTCTACACATTATGACCTGTAAGTGTCCAAAGTAGGAAACAAGCAAGAGCCGGAGGAAATAGTTGTAGGAGGAGGTGTGGAGGCACACCACAAAGGGAATGTAAGAATGGGAGAAGCATTGGAAAGGAGAAAGAGGTTGGATCAAGTGACAAACGTGGTGGATGGAGTGGGAAACGCCAGTCGAGAAGTCAACCGAACGCTGACATTTTGCCCTCCTTCCTTATATTTAGGTGACTTTTACGGTTCATGGTGCCCTCGACCTGGTGGTGGTGTCTGTCGGTAAAATAGGAATATTTCTACAAGTTTTTCTGGTTGTAGATCTTCGAAGCTCCAAACACCCCCTGCACTTTTTTTGTTATTTAGATTTGATAATATAATTGGGTTTGGTTGTTTTAACCCTTTGCCTCCACAGCCAATTTTCATTTTTGCATCTCTCCTTCCTATTGCTTTTCCTTTTTTTCCATCCACATAGCCAAATGAGGGCTTGAATTTTGCAAGAACAAGTTATAGCTTTGAATGACACCATCCAGTTTACCATAGAATGTACTGAAAAAAAACCCAGGAAAAAATCTTAACTTAATTTGTATATTTTTTAAGTCACTCCCTTTATGGTAATAATTACCTGTCAGCATGATTCTCCAGCTTTATAATATTACTCCATTTTTTTTCATTTAAGTGTTCAAAGAAAATTCAGACGTTTGTAAAAAAAAAAAACTCATTATGGTTTGTTGGCTTTCTATCAATAGATCTCAGTAAGGGCTTACTTTTTGCATGCCATATCTTGGCATATGTATACGATGTTTGATCACTTTTTGTTGCATTTTTTACGGAGGCGTGGTGACTGGAAAAACGCAATTCCATTTTTATTTTTTACTGTATGAGTTCATTTAATATTTTGATAGTGTGGACATTTATTGGCGTGACGATATCAAACGTGCCTATTTTATAAATGTATTTATTTTTAATGGAAGGAAAAAAGGGGTGTTTTGAATTTTTAGATATATTTTTCATATATTAAACTCTTTTCTATTTTTTCTTTAGTGAACTTCACAGGGGTCTATTGAGCAATCAGTGGGGGTGCGAGGATGGGGGGTCTCAGGACTTGGACCCTACTCGATCTACAGGTAATTAAAGTACCCGCAAAAATGAAAATTCTTACAGTTTGGTTACCCTTAAAAATTTCCCCCAAAAATTGCTTTCCTGGTTTTTGAATAGAGAACGGAAAGGTCAAAAGTCGGAAGCAAGTACCTGCTTAATTGTAACGCGCTGCGGTATATGTTGGCGCCACATGAATAAAGTTATTGTTATTAGTATTAAAGTTCAGGAGATAAAATGTTTGGGGGGGCCCAGCATCTAGGGGGCATTGTGTCGGTTATTACGCACTGGACATATGGTATCCTAGTCGTTGCAATGAGCTCTCTGGCGCGCTGAGGATGTTCTTGCGCAGGGCGCTCTATGTCATCCATGGGCTCTTTTAACTTTTAGCTTCGATATATAGTTATGAAGTTATTATTTCTTAGCACAAGATGGCAGTATTTCACAGAGCTCGGTATCACGGCTCTCCGCACCTTCTGCGGTACGCTTTTACTGCGCGGCTCCAACCTATATACATTATATAAACCTCTGAATCCAACAGAAATCTATTTTTAGCAGGAGAGAAAGAAGACTATGCGGGAGGACCAGAAAGCCGCCCAGTGCCCGACTCACTGACTTGACGATGTCTTAGATAGATGGACGTATCCATAAAAAAAATCATAAATTAGATGGGGCGAAACATACGTTCCTTCTTCTGCATTGGGAAAAAAAAGTAGCTCATTGACATTTGCGGGGCCGGTATTGATGCTGATTGTAGCCCTTGCTGTCTGTTCTCACCCAACTGTGCCCGGCTGATTACGAAAGGTCATTGTGCATGCTCCATTAGCCCAACGTTGCATTAATTACAATGCATTCAATTACCCTCTTTTACTTGGGGTGAGGAATATGGCTCTTAATTGCTGATTTGCATTACAGCACAATTTGCCACAATAGCTCTCCTGGCTTTGTAGGGGTTAATTTAATGAGCATATCCCACGATGGATCAGCTAGGTCCCCAAACGTGGCATCAATGCCTTTAGCATGAAGTAGGACGGCAACAGCTGTTTCATGCCGGAACCTACAGAGAACAGGAGGGGCTCCATATACTGGACCCCCTGAGTGTGCACATCCCAGACAGATGGTGGGATATAAATGACTGTATCCTGATGTACACTGTAACACGAGGGAGGAGAGGGAAGGAGCGAGCTGAGAGGAAGACACGACGCAGAAGAACAGCTGATAAAGCTCGGATGAAAGAGACATGCATAGGAGGAAAACGAGAAAAGCAAGAAACTGCACCGAGGAGATGAGCGCGAGCTGAAGAAAAACAGTAAAAATGACGATCGCATAGGAAAGGAGGATAAGGTCACCCATTTCTGCAGTGTGATCACGGCAAATATATCAACAGATCCTACTCGTCACTCTCAGATTTCCATTTAGAGCATTTAGAACTGATGAAAGTCCTCATTAGGTTGGTTTTTTCTCACTCGCAGTGGTCAATGGTTGCACAATTTGGCAGTGAACATTTCCATTAATCTGCAGAATTGTATCGCCATGGAAAGAGACAGAGATGGGTAAAACACGCCTGCCAGACGACTTTGCTGCTTTCAAACAAGCTACACTTGCCTTCAAATCAGCCCTCACCTCTGCTAAACAGACCCACTTCACAAACCTTGTATCTTCATTATCCTACAAACCAAAACAACTGTTCAGCACATTTAACACTCTCCTCCGCCCACCACTGCCATCTCCAACTCCTCTCATCTCTTCCGAGGACTTTGCCACCTACTTCAAAAACAAGATCGACCAAACAAGACAAACCTTTACTGTTCCACCACCCTAACCACTCCATATACCAGACCTCTGCCCTTCCCTAATAACCTCCCTCTCCAACATCACTGAAGGAGAGCTTACTTACCTCCTTTCCAAATCACACCTCACCACCTGTGCACTTGACCCCATCCCTTCCCACCTGCTTCCCAACCTCACTAACATGCTCATTCCAGCCCTAACTCATCTCTTAAACCTGTCGCTACCTTCTGGTACCTTCTCCTGTGCCTTCAAATATGCCACCATCACACCCATCCTCAAAAAACTAACCTTGACCTAACTGCTATGCCCAGCTATCGCCCCATATCGCTGCTCCCGTTTGCTTCAAAACTCCTTGAGCAGCATGTCCATGGTCAACTTTCCTCCCACCTCTCATCTAACTCTCTCCTTGACAACCTCCAATCTGGCTTCCGCCCTCACCAGTCCACCGAAACTGCCCTGAAAAAAATGACTAATGATTTACTCAGAGCCAAAGCTAACAGACAGTTCTCCATCCTCCTCCTTCTCAACTTGTCCTCTGCCTTCGACACAGTCGACCACTGCCTTCTGCTACAGATTCTTTCTTCCCTTGGCATCAAAGACCTTGCCCTGCCCTGGATTGCCTCATACCTGTCCGACCACACATTTAGCGTTTCCCACTCCCACACGACCTCCTCATTCTGCCCTCTCTCTGTTGGAGTCCCTCAAGGCTCTGTCCTAGGGCCCCTACTTTTTTCCATCTATACCCTTGACCTAGGACAACTCATAAAATCCCATGGCTTCCAGTACCACCTGCATGCGGACGACACTCAGAACTACCTCTCTGACCCAGATGTCACCTCTCTGCTGTCCAGAATCCCGGAGTGATCAGCCATATCCTCCTTGTTCACCTCTCGCTTCCTAAAACTCAATGTAGACAAAACCGAACTCATCATCTTTCTCCCATCTCACGTATCCCCCGTACCTGATCTATTTATTGTGGTAAACGACATCACGCTCTCTCCCGCACCTGAAATCCGCTGCCTCGGGGTAACTCTCAACTCTGCCATGTCCTTCAAACCGCACATCCAAACTCTTGCCACCTCCTGTCGCCTCCAACTCAAAAATATTGCCAGAATCTGCCTCTTCCTCAGCCCACAATCTACTAAAACTCTTGTGCATGCTTTCATCATCTCCCTCCTCGATTACTGCCACACCCTCCTCTGTGGCCTCCCCGCTAACTCTCTTGCACTGCTCCAGTCTGTCCTCAACTCTACTGCCCGGCTAACCCACCTCTCCCCTCGCTACTCCCCTGCTTCTCCCCTCTGCAAATCCCTCCACTGGCTCCCAATTCCCCAAAGAATCCAGTTCAAACTACTAACACTGATCTACAAAGCCATCCACAACCTGTCCCCTCCCTATATCTTTGAACTAATCTCCCAATATCTTCCCTCACGTAATCTTCGATCCTCCCAAAACCTCCTACTCTCCTCCACACTTATTCATTCCTCATACAACCGCCTCCAAGATTTCTCCCGAATATCCCCATCCTCTGGAATTCCACGCCTTACATGTCCGATTATCCACCACCCTCGGATCCTTCAGACGGAACCTGAAAACTCATCTCTTCAGGAAAGCCTACAGCCTGCAATAACCATTCTGCCACTTCACCATCAATCGCCGGAGCTGCCGCGTCACCAACCGCCGGAGCTACCGCCTCACCACCACCAGAGCTGCTGCTCCCTCGTCCTTCTGTCTCTTCCCCATTATCCCATAGAATGTAAGTCCGCAAGGACAGGGTCCTCTCCCCTCTGTATTAGTCTGTCATTGTAAATTTGTTTACTGTAAACGATATCTATAACTCTGTACGTAACCCCTTTCTCATGTACAGCACCATGGAATTAATGGTGCTATATAAATAAATAATAATAATGATAATAATAAAGGTGACAAGGTTGTAGGTACCACTATGGGAATAATATAGGGCCCCTGCAATGGATGGAACCATACTCTACGATACTGATTGATCGTGACCTGTGCAGAACTCCTCTTCAGGGATGGTTGGTAAGTATGGAGTGAAGGAATTGGCACAAGAGTAATGGAGAATATAGAGAAAACACCATGCACATAAGTTTTGGGGATCTACTTTGTCCAAATGTTATAAAAGAGACAAATAGGGAAAAACTATACATGAATGACGTCTTAAAAGAGAAGGTGTTTGCCAACATTGCATCTACACAAGAGGGAGATTAATCCCAATTCTGCAGAGAGTAATCTCAACAAGCCTTGATGAGTAGAAAATAGCTAAAGTAGTGGATAGACATCCTTGGGTGGGTAGTGAATAGACTTCCTTGTGTGAATAGTAGATAGACATCCTTGTGTGGGTAGTGGATAGACATCCTTGTGTCCACTTTTAATCTCCTTATCTCGGCAGCCATATGTATTCCCAGCCTCACTTATCGACTGGCAGCACTTTGTTTTTGCATTTACATTATCTGCAATGACTGCATCTTGCTTGCTCCTCTGGATTAGAAGTCACCATCTGAGTGTCAATTCCTGAATTTCATTGTTAAGTGCACTTCTTCAAGTGGCTAAGACCCAGGAGGGTGGAAGAGTCAAGTGTCAGCGTATGTCAGGGAACACAACAGAGTAGAGAATAAAGAAAATCCAACTCTGACCTAAGATTGATTTATTCATTGTTGATGATTGACATGACTGTTGGAAGTCAGATCTGATAAGTGTATGCGGATCGTGTACAGTGGTCTTTAGAGGTCCAAATGATTGACTCATGGAAACTCTTTGTGTCACATCTCCTCTGGGTCTCCAACTTTTACCAGACACCGCCGTTTTCATTCTGCAGGCAGCACTTGTGATGGGAGTGGAAACAAGAAGCTTTGGGCTGCGCAGGCTCAGTCCAGCCACTGAGATTAGATAGCTTGGGACCTAGCATTCTGTCCAGTCTCACAGTATGGGTGACTATGCTGTCCAGCAGGAATAAGCCTGCTTTGGCCTATTGGAAAACATCACACACTACTAAAACTCCCAGCTTACTGCTAGTAGCTACCTTATATAGTTAGTTCTTCCTCTGGTTTGCTGCTGCTTCTCAGCTCATGTTTTGCATATAGATTCTTTATTCTGACCTTGGTCCATTTGCTGACTATTCTTTATTTTGTACCTTGTCGGCCCTCCTGGTTATGACCTGGCAATTAGACCACTCCTTGCAGCCTGCATCACTGCCTAGCAGTCTACTCTGTGGCCCCAACCCAGGTGACCCTGTGTAAGTTCAGATCCATAAACAATGGTTAAAGGGTGACAGCAATCCCTGGGATTTGGTAAACAGAGTGGCTAGCACTTAAGGTACCTTCACACTGAGCGACGCTGCAGCGATACCGACAACGATGTCGATCGCTGCAGCGTCGCTGTTTGGTCGCTGGAGAGCTGTCACACAGACAGCTCTCCAGCGACCAACGATGCCGGTAACCAGGGTAAACATCAGGTTACTAAGCGCAGGGCAGCGCTTGGTAACGCGATGTTTACCATGGTTACCATCGTAAAAATAAAAAAAACAAAAACTACATACTTACCTTCTGCTGTCTGTCCCCGGCGCTCTGCTTTCCTGCACTGACTGTGAGCACAGCGGCCGGAAAGCACAGCGGTGACGACACCGCTCTGCTTTCCAGCTGACCGGCGCTCACGGCCAGTGCAGGAAGCAGAGCGCCGGGGACAGACAGCAGAAGGTAAGTATGTAGTGTTTGTTTTTTTTACTTTTACGCTGGTAACCAGGGTAAACATCGGGTTACTAAGCGCGGCCCTGCGCTTAGTAACCCGATGTTTACCCTGGTTACCAGTGAAGACATCGCTGAATCGGCGTCACACACGCCGATTCAGCGATGTCTGCAGGAGGTCCAGCGACGAAATAAAGTTCTGGACTTTCTGCAGCGACCAACGATGGCACAGCAGGGGCCTGATCGCTGCTGCGTGTCAAACACAACGATATCGCTAGCCAGGACGCTGCAACGTCACAGATCGCTAGCGATATCGTTGTGAAGTTGTTTAGTGTGAAGGTACCTTAATCCTGTCCTCGATAAGCAATTTTAGAGCTCTTATGTGACCACAGAAAGAGCCCCATTAGACTGTTTCACCATATGGAGCCTCTTGGGACAATTCCAGGTATAGCATGGAGTTGAACCCCCATGGGTTTCATATCATTTAATGTGCATGAGTTCTACGGGAGCCACTAGTATATCTCTACAGAGTCGATGGACCATTGTGGGCATGAAGAAAGATAGTGCTTCTAGGAAACATGATCACTACTGAAGATTTTATTGAAGATGCATTATAAAATCCAAACAGTAATAGAAGACTGCATTCAAAGTTAGCTTTCTTCTATTGACCCACCATAACATATTGCCATCCTGAGTAGACGACTCCAATTTCATTGTGAAGCTTCCTGTTTGTTCTGACTCTTACCATCACATCTCATCACCATGGTCTAGCACAGCGTCCCCCCAGCATCGGGAAAATGATCAGAGACGGTTTTTATGGTCCCCTGTCATGTGATCGCCATTATTCACTGAATAACTGCAATTACAAAAAAAGTATGATTTTCAATTAATTTCTTCTCTGATATGATCTAGCATATGAGAGGAGAGAAAAATGGGTACCTCTGCAATTCTCGGGTCCTCCTGCTCCGTCCCCTGGCCCTCTACATGATCCATCATCTTCCTGGAAGAAAATGGCAGGCACATGCGCAGTTCGACAGCCGAGATCTGCCGGCTGGTACTTGGCAACAATAGCAAATTTTTCCTATTGGTTCATTTTGTATAAATCAGGTTTATTGAAGCAAATAAACAATACAAACAATGGTACAGTGCTGAGACAATTGTTAAACTCAACGGGGTACAATCCGTAGATCATACAAAAAGAGAAAGTCTTAGCAAATATTAAATGTAGATGGCCACTGCCAACGATAACACTTTCAAGTTAACAATGATATTTTTCATAGTTGAAACATATAAACAGCATCTAAGGCAATCAAGCATTACTAGCTATATTTAATCATTTATATTAGTATAGAATGTCGTTAGATATAAGAAGTAAGCAGAAGTAGAAAGAATTAAAGAAACGGAAAGAGAAGGAAAGAAAGCAAAGAAAAAAAAAGAAAGAGAAAGAGAGAAAAAAAAAAGGGGGGGGGTGGAGGAAAGGAGAGGGGGGAGGGGGGGAAAGGAAAGCGGGCGAAGGTAAGAGGGTACACTAGGTATGAGGAATGCGGCACTCCCTCCGGGCTGACCCCAGGCCCCATGTAGTGGAGAAAAGATCATTGAGTCACCAATATTGGCTTTAAGCCACGACAGCAGGCCAGAGGACAGGGGCAACAACCATTACGCGAACGATCCCATATCAGCTCCACATATGAATTAGGACCTGGACAACCATACGTCCAACTCTGGGGTCTCCCTGAATACAATCCATGAAGCCCAAGTGTTAAAAAATTTTGTTGAATCCCCCATGGATTCACTTATCAATTGTTCCATTCTGTAAATGTTGTTAAGCTCCGCAACAAAATCGGAGCCTGAGGGGTAACGATCCTGCTTCCAGTATCTAGGAATCAAATTCCTGGCAGCCGTAAGAAAATGTCTGAGAAGACTCCTCTTAAAACCAGATATCGACATGTCACACAGAGACAAGAGGGCTAGTTCCACTGTGGGTTGTATTTTGCGAAAGGATAATTTGTTATGAAGATCGAAAACTAGCATCCAGAATTTCTTTATGGGTGGACATTCCCACCAGATATGGACATAAGTCCCTTTCTCTGATGTGCATCTCCAACAAATATCCGGGATCACCGGGAACATAGCATGAACCTGGCAGGGGCATCTATACCACCTCGACAGTACCTTGTAACTCCTCTCCTGTGACACAGCCGACAGCGAAGTCCTAAAGGTGAACAGAAAAATCTTATCTCTTTCCTCCTGGGACAATGAAATCCCCAAGTCGCTCTCCCATCTTGAGAAAAACGTTGGGAAGTCATGTATTGGGGTCTGGCTCTCCTGGAAAAGATTATATAGGAGGGACACCTTACGAGACGGGGGCTCCTCTGCGAGACAAATTTTTTCGAAAGGGGTTAACACCCCCATGGACTTATTAAGTTTAAATGATGTGCCTATGAAGCTCTTTAGCTGTTCGTAAAAGAACCAAGAGCCCTCAGGAGGTTCCCCCCCCTGGTATATTTCGTGTAGGGACTTAATACCTGTCTGATTTATGAAGTCAAATATAATGGGTCTTGAGGCTCTGTTTTTACTCAGGAAATTTTCCCTACGGAGACCTGCGGGGAAGTGAGGATTGTCATAAATTGGGGTTAGTGGACCCGGGGCTGTAGAGGTTATAGTATTTCTGCCACTCTGTCGTACAAGTAGAAGCATGTTCCTAGTCATGAATGGAAGGTTCGACCTCAACCCCCCCCCCTCCCGTGTTCCACAGTATCGTCTGAGGATCCCCGCCAACGAGATCACCCTCCAGGCCCACCCATTTCTTGTCTATTGGTTCATTTTGATCACTGTGATAGACCCTTTCACAGTGATCAAAATAAAAAAATAATAACTCAAATCCCCTTTGTCAGTTAGATAAAAATAATATAAATTGGGGTTAGCGCTGTGGTTAGAGTTGTGTAAGGGTTGGGGTTAGGGTTGTGTTAGGATTGTGTTAAGGTTGGGGTTAGAGTTGTGTAGGGTTTAGTGTTGTGTTAGGCTTCGGGTTGTGTTAGAGTTAGGGTTGGGGTTAGGGGTGTGTTGGGGTTAGGGTTGTGTTTTGGGGTGTGTTGGGGTTAGAGTTGTGGTTAGGGGTGTGTTGGGGTTGGAGTCAGAATTGTTATTTTTTCTAAAGTAAAAAATAAATGATGACGATATGACGGCTAATGTTGAGAGCAAGTGCTCGCTACTCAACCTTGAATTGGGTGCTTAGATATGCTCTGAGCATTGTAGATCCCTGCATGTTTTCTTTATGGGGTGTCTAGCAGCCACGAAACATGCGGGACAGGGATTCGAGCATGTCACTCGAGCACCCACAATATTCGGTGCATGCCCGAGTACCCATACCAAACTGGAGTAGTGACCACTTGAGCTAATAATGACATATTGAACATAACAACCTCTTGTTATGAAATTCTGTGATGTACCTGTGGGTTAAAAATGCTCACTATATCCCTTGATAAAATTCTTGAGTGTTGTGGTTTACAAAATGTGATAATTTGTGGGGGATTTCTACTTTTCAGGCACATCAGGGGGTCTCCATACGCAACATGGTGCCCGCTATCGATTTCAGCCAATTTTGCGTTCAAAAAGTCAAATGATGACTTTCTGAGCCCTGCCATGCGCCCAAACAGTGGATTTCCCCCACATACTGGGTATCTGTGTACTCAGAAGAAATTGCACAACAAATTTTGTGGTCCATTTTCTTCTGTTACCTTTGTGAAACTAAATAAGGTTAGGTCTAAAGCAAATTTTTTGTGAAAAAAAGTTAAATGTTACTTGTTTCCTTCCACATTGCTTTAGTTCTTGTGAAGTACCTGAAAGGTTCATAAACTTCTTGAATGTGGTTTTGAGTACCTTGAGGGGTGCAGTTTTTTTAGAATGGTGTACTTTCTGTCATATTGACTTTTCAAAGTCACTTCAAATGTGATGTGGTCCCTAAAAAAATTATTTTGTTGGAAAAATGAGAAATCGCTTTTCAACTTTTAACTCTTATAACGTTTTAACAAAAAAATATGGTTCCAAAATTGTGCTGATGTAACATTGACACATGGGAAATGTTATTTATTAACTGTTTTGTGTGACACGACTCTGATTTAAGGGCGCAAAATTTCTATTTTTGTCATAAATAAACACGAGTCATGTATAATAAATTTTACCACTAACATGAAGTAATAAAATACAAAATTTTGAAATATTGTTTAAAGTGCCAGTGCATATAGGGAGTTCATTTCAAAAGTGATAGTAAAAAGGGCTCTATACTATGAATGGTCTGATTGGCAGTGTCTTGTATATGCCATATACTATCGACACTATGTAACATGCAAGCAATCATAGATCATCAATAGCCCAAAGTGGGGAATATGCAATAAAGAGCAATTCAATGCAAGGTCCTGCAATGTATGTCACATAGGTTGATGTGATGGCTGGGTCAGTTCCACATGCACTTGGCTTCCCTTTGGAATGCATCATAGAGGTGCAGGTCTTTGTGTCACTATACTGTTATATGGATCCCCCTTTTGATTTAGTATCTATCTATATAATCGTCTAAGGGTCATTTCCATCTGTTTGTCTGTCTGTAACGGAAATCCCGCGTCGCTGATTGGTCGTGGCCGGCAGGCTGCAACCAATCAGCGACGGGCACAGTCCGGCTGCGAATTCGCCCCTTCCTACTCTCTGTCAGTGCCCCCTCCATACTCCCATGTACCCATTCAGATGGAGACGTTTATTCTCAGCGAGGTAAGGCAAGCGTAGGACCTGGTATAAGAGAGATGCCGTAAAGGGGCTACCAGGTACACATAAAATTGGCCATTTTTATGCGCTAAAAGCTCTCATTTTTCATATTTCTAGTGCAGTAATGCAGTTCAAATTTCGTGTTTTCAAGTTTACATGTTTTAGCGCTGCAGTGTGCTGCCTTATTTACTTAACTATATACGAGTTGGCGACTCTCGGTTCAGCACCTGTTCACACTGAGTCTATTTTTGGATGTGCAGGTCAGGTTTTTGAAATGCATACTCCCCTCCAGTCAGCGCTCGCACAGAGTTAATGGCTGCGTTACACCGCGTTCTGCCGCAGTGTAACGCAGTCTGTTAACGCTGCAATTAACCCTGTGTGACCAACTTTTTACTATTGATGCCGTGTATGCAGCATCAATAGTAAAAAGATCTAATGTAAAAACTTTAAAAAAAAATAAAAATCGTTATATACTCACCTTCCGGCGCCTTTCCCGCTCCTCGCAACGCTCTGGGCCATGCATTGCGGTCTTGCGAGATGATGACGTAGTGGTCTCGTGAGACCACTAAAGTCATCATCTCGCGAGACCGCAATGCATTCTTGGGACCGGAGCATCGCGTGGACCATCGCTAAACGCCTCGCCTGGATCCGGGGGCCGACGGAAGGTGAGTATATAACTATTTTTTATTTTAATTATTTTTTTAACAGGGATATGATGCCCACATTGCTATATTCTATGTGGGCTGTGTTATATACTGCGTGGGCTGTGCTATTTACTATGTGGCTGTGTTATATACTGCGTGGGCTGTGCTATATACTACGTGTCTATGCAATATACTATGTGGCTGTGCAATATACTACATGGCTGTGCAATATATTACGTGGCTGTGCTATATACTATGTGGCTGTGTTATATACTGCATGGGCCGTGTTATATACTACTTCTCTGTGCTATATATTACGTGGGCTGTGCTATATATTACGTGGCTGTGCAATATATTATGTGGCTGGCCAATATACTATGTGGCTGTGTTATATACTGCATTGGCTGTGTTATATACTACGTCTCTGTGCTATATACTACGTGAGGCTGTGCTATATACTACTTGGCTGTGCAATATATTACGTGGCTGGGCAATATACTACGTGGCTGGGCAATATAATGCGTGGGCTGTGCTATATACTACGTGGGCTGTGCTATATACTACGTGACTGTGCAATATATTACGTGGCTGGGCAATATACTACGTGGCTGTGTTATATACTACGTGAGCTGTGCTATATTCTACGTGGGCTGTGTTATATACTGCGTGGGCTGTGCAATATACTACGTGGGTTGTGTTATATACTGCATGGGCTGTGCTATATACTGCGTGGGCTGTGCTATATACTACGTAGGCTGTGCTATATACTACGTGGGCTGTGCTATATACTATGTGGCTGTGCTATATACTACGTGGGCTGTGTTATATGCTATGTCTCTGTGCTATATACTATTTGAGGCTGTGCTATATACTACTTGGCTGTGCAATATATTACGTGGCTCGGCAATATACTACGTGACTGGGCAATATACTACGTGGGCTGTGCTATATACTACGTGGGCTGTGCTGTATACTACGTGACTGCAATATATTACGTGGCTGGGCAATATACTACGTGGGCTGTGTTATATACTATGTGGGCTGTGTTTTACACTGCTTGGGCTGTGCTATATACTGCGTGGGCTGTGCTATATACTACATGGGCTGTGCTATATACTATGTGGCTGTGCTATATACTATGTGGGCTGTGTTATATGCTACGTGGCTGTGGTATATGCTACATGTCTGTGCTATATACTACGTGGGCTGTGTTATATGCTACGTGGGCGAGACTCTTTCGCCCGGGGCCCTCAAAAACCTGAAGCAGGCCCTGGCTTCACTGATTGGTCATGCCTTGCCGCGAACAATCAGCGACAGGCGCAGTCCGGCCGTAAATTGTCGCGGAATTTGAACCATGCTTCGCTAATTGGTCGCGCCCGGCTGGCCGAATCCTGTGTATACATTGCATTATTATGAGAACTTCATAAATAAAATACATACATATTCTAGAATACCCGATGCGTTAGAATCGGGCCACCATCTAGTAGTTTTATAACTGTTTGGGAATTGCGGGAGCTTTGGGAAGCATGATGATCACAAGGAACTACAGATAAGATTCTTCAGTAGTTCTCTATCTTGAACATGTGTTGGCATGTGTTAGGCCGCCTGCTAGGCTATGTAAAATTGACTTTTTTCGGGATAGCGTGTAACCCGGGGCCTGGAGGCACGCTGCCTATTATTGGTTCTTGTTATTTCCTCCTAGGGAAGACCCAGCATGAGCAGTGATGAAACCACGTCAGCTCAGTTACTATCTCGTCTCGCCAATCCCCTCGTCTTTACTCTGTGCCTCTCTCTTGTCAGTTGTATCTTTCACTATTCATCTGCCTATTTCTTCCCGGCTTATGACTTTCTTCTTCTTCTTCAACCTTTCTCATCACATTCCATTTCCATATCTATGAATTCATCTTCCAGTCAAATCCTTCAGTGTTCCTCTCCCCATTTCTGGATCTTCACATGACTGTCTTCAGATAGCAGCACAGACTTCACCTGGTTACGAGCATCAATGTATTCCGGGTTCTGTAAATCTGCAGGAACCCTCAGAATCTGTCATAGCTGCCTGACTGGTCTACGTGTGACCGGTGGCAGGTTGTGAGGATAAGGCGCCAGTTTTCACTTCAGTTGTCAACTTGGAGATTTTTGATTTGTTTACATTTGACCTCTAAAATATCTAGAAATATATTTTTAATGCCCCGTTAAAAGGAATCTGTCAGGATGATTTTACTAACAAAACCAGATTATGGTTGTATAGGTCCTTGTAAAACAATTAAAATGATATCTGTCTTGTAGTAATCCGATGTGTCAGGGCTGAGAAATCAAGCTTTGAAGCCACATGCAAATTAAAAGGAAAGTGTGTTAGGGAGTGTCAGTGCACTCAGAGTGCAACAATGCACTTCCAGGCTTATTTCTTTGCTTGATTTCATATCAGATTAATATAAAATGGCCATAATTTTTATAGTTGTTCTAAAACCTATAAAGCCATACCAGAAGTATAGGCGAACGAATTCATTCTCAAGAAATAGAATTTATTTTGAATTTCCCCAAGAATATGGATTCTATTCTATCCGAATTTCCAAGCATTTGAATGCTGTGAATCCCATAAGCTGAAGGCCAGCTGGATTCTGAGGGCTGGGAAGAGGTTAAAAAAAACCCTTTCATCAACCCTCTGTCTCAATGTTGCTGCTCCCCACCCAGACATTTGAATGTCTTCTCTCTGGTAGTCTTCTCCCTTGGGTCTTCCGGTGGGTGCCACGGCTGATTAGGCCCACTTGATCACATGGGGTACGACGACGCACATCAAAGTCATGTCCCATATGACCGCATAGAGAAAATTGTGCATTATTTAAGTCGGTGGTGTGTGTCACACCCCTTGTTGCCCCATGGGGCCTAGTCAGTGGTGGCATCCACCGGAAAAACTGGAAGGAGAAGAAGACGGAAGAAAATTGGGAGTAGAATGGCGGCAGCAAGTCAGAATTCTGGGTGGCACAATTATTACCTTTTTAACCCTGCTGATTTGATTTACACTGAATTTACACTGTTCAAAAGAATAAAGGGAACACTTAAACAACAGTATATAACTCCAAATAAATCAAACTTCTGTGAAATTAAACTGTTCACTTAGGAAGCAACACTGATTGACAATCAATTTCACATGCTGTTGTGCAAATGGAATAGACAACAGATGGAAATTATTGGCAATTATCAAGACACCCTCAATAAAGGAGTGGTTCTGCACGTGGGGACCACAGACCACATCTCAGTACCAATGCTTTCTGGCTGATGTTTTGGTCACTTTTAAATGTTGATTGTGCTTTCACACTCGTGGTAGCATGAGACGGACTCTACAACCCACGCAAGTGGCTCAGGTAGTGCAGCTCATCCAGGATGGCACATCAATGCGAGCTGTGGCAAGAAAGTTTGCTGTGTCTGTCAGCGTAGTGTCGAGAGGCTGGAGGCGCTACCAGGAGACAGGCCAATACACCAGGACACATGGAGGGGGCTCTAGGAGGGCAATAACCCAGCAGCAGGACCGCTACCTCAGCCTTTTTGCAAGGAGGAACAGGAGGAGCACTGCCAGAGCCCTGCAAAATGACCTCCAGCAGGCCACAAATGTGCTCACTACCCAACACCGTCCAGGACGTTTGGCATTTGCCACAGAACACCTGGATTGGAAAATTCGCCACTGGCGCCCTGTGCTCTTCACAGATGAAAGCAGGTTCACACGGAGCACACGTGACAGACGTGGCAGTCTGGAGATGCCGTGGAGAGTGATCTGCTGCCTGCAACATCCTTTAACATTTCCGATTTGGCAGTGGGTCAGTAATGGTGTGGGGTGGCATTTCTTTGGAGGGCCGCACAGCCCTCCATGTGCTCACCAGAGGTAGCCTGTCTGCCATTAGGTACTGAGATGAGATCTTCAGACTACTTGTGAGACCATATGCTGGTGCGGTGGGCCCTGGGTTCCTCCTAATGCAAGACAATGCCAGACCTCATGTGGCTGGAGTGTGTCAGCAGTTCCTGCAAGATGAAGGCATTGAAGCTATGGACTGGCCCGCCCATTCCCCAGACCTGAATCCGATTGACCACATCTGGGACATCATGTCTCATTCCATCCATCAATGTCACGTTACACCACAGACTGTCCAGGAATTGGTGAATGCTTTAGTCCAGGTCTGGGAGGAAATCCCCCAGGAGACCATCCACTGTCTCATCAAGAGCATGCCCAGGTGTTGTAGGGAGGTCATACAGGCACGTGGAGGCCACACACACTACTGAGCATCATTTTGACTTGTCATGAGGCATTTCCACTGAAGTTGGATCAGCCTGTAATTTGATTTTCCACTTTGATTTTGAGCATCATTCCAAATCCAGAACTCCATGGGATATTCATTTTGTTTTACATTGATAATTGTTATGTTTTATTGTTCTGAACTCATTCCACTATGTAATGAATAAAAATTTGCACTGGAATATTTCATTCAGAGATATCTAGGATGTGGTATTTTAGTGCTCTCTTTATTTTTTTGAGCACTGTATTTGACGTGAATTGAATCCATCTTTCTGCCAAATCGAGTCAATCTTCCCCAATCGAAATTGTATTAAAATGGTGATTATCCAGAGCAGAGGGAAGCTTTAAAGAGTATTTTTTTTCTGGAGACATGTGGCACCTACAGTACATCCAAAAGTTTGGACACACCTTCTCATTTAAAGATATTTCTGCATTTTCATGACTATGGAAATTGTACATTCACACTGAAGGCATCAAAACTATGAATTAACACATGTGGAATTATATACTTACCAAAAAAGTGTGAAACAACTGAAATTATGTCTTATATTCTAGGTTCTTCAAAGTAGCCACCATTTGCTTTGATGACTGCTTTGCACACTCTTGGCATTCTCTTGATGAGCTTCAAGAGGTAGTCACCGGGAATGGTTTTCACTTCACAGGTGTGCCTTGTCAGGTTTAATAAGTGGGATTTCTTGCCTTATAAATTGTGTTGGGACCATCAGTTTTGTTGTGCAGAAGTCTGGTGGATACACAGCTGATAGTCCTACTGAATAGACTGTTAGAATTCGTATTATGGCAAGAAAAAAGCAGCTAAGTAAAGAAAATGAAGGTCAGTCAGTCCAAAAAATAGGGAAAATTAGGTCACATTAAAGGGCAGTCTACTGTATAGGTGACAACTTCCTATGTGATTTCCGGACACAAACACAGTAGTCTGATCTTAAGTGCCCTGTATAATACACGAGGAAGAGATACGAGTAGGAAAATACAGTATTTATCATACTGAATGAACTGTGTGCACAGTTATTGCAATGGAGTTAATGTTAAATAAGATTATTAAGATTAAATGGTCTTGAAATATGTAAATGTAACTGTGGATACTATTGGTAGCGTTATATTAGAATATGTGACATTTTAGGCTAATACATTGATAAAATGTTTTTACCGCAGACAGAACATAATACATCTTCATTACTGTGGTCAGTATTATCAAGAATATGATCACATTCATCAATAATAAACAGTCAGTATGGAAACTGGAGGTTTCATTGCCTCACATAACCAATAAGACCCCTGAAAAGGTTAGAGGTTTAAGGGTAGATTCAGACTGGCCAATCAAATTACCAAATCATCCTCTGATGGAACCATTAGTTCACTTATAACCCAAATGATAGCTTATATGAGTTTTGGATTTGGGGCTTTTGAAGCGTAACTTGGTATCCTGCTAGTTTATAGCGCAATTACTCACAGAGATAGAGGCACATGACTTGGTGGTTAAGCTTCATAGTTGAGGCACAGAGCTTGGAGGTTACTAATAGCTACAGGAACGGCCGGGTAACGTACAGTAGTTCCCAATATATTTCATACTGGCGGTAAATGCAATTCACAGTGGCTGTTTCAAGGCAAACAGCCTTGCACCTTTGGTCTCTCAGGCGTCTTAACCTGGTGTCTCAGCTCCTACCTGTTCCCACCATCATCAATATCAAATAAAGATATAGCACCATATTCTGGCAGTACTCAAAAGAGCATTCCACCCTACAAAAGTCTTACGATTCCCTGTCCTTGAGGTTAGACTGGCCCACCTGAAAACTATATCTTCTGATGGTCCCAGTCTTTCATGTAATAGTGAGACCCAAAGGTCATTTAGATGACAATCCCATTTGGAGGTGACTTTGGAGATAATTCTTAGCATCTATGGTCTATTTCGTTTTAGTTCATTGACAAGTATGCCCTATTTAACATTATTGAGGGTGACAATGGTCTATATACATGGAGTTTGGACCCTCAGAATAACATCTTTTGAATATCTCAAGGGAACCCAGCCTGACCTTGTTTGAGAGTCTGTTATGTAGGCCTTTGCAAAAAATAAACCTATTGACTGAGTGATGCAAAGTAAATCCTCTCACAATTCTACACTGCATTACCCAACGGGATCTTTCACTCCAGTAAAATGCCAATGCTGATAACTGTCTTGGGGGGAAATTGCTTATAATGGTTACCTATGCAGGCTCAGTGATTTGGGTAAAATTGCACGCTTTCCAGGCTAAGTCGCCTTGACATGCATGACATTTCCTGAACATCTATTTATTTGTGAAAATAAAAACATGGGTTCTACTGTTGAGACTTGAAATCTGTATATTTTTCCCTAATAGGAAGTGCTTTTGTATAGTTTCCAGGTGATTTTGACTTTTGTTTTAGTTTTCACACCTACAGTACATATTATGGCCCATTATAACCTTAGAAACTGTATTTCCGAAATAATGGCACATTTCTATATCATGAAGGACAGCTACTTTGTATAATCTCTTGTTCGCAGGAAGCATTGCCTGACCACCTATAACACTAACTGGGGATACCGAACTTAAATAGGGCTTGTTTAAAGAAATACTACTAGAATCCTGTAGAAAACTCATAACCCCTGGTAATAAAATGTCAAGGAACAAAAAGAAACCATTATGGATAAATAAGACAGCACAAAATTTAATTAGACAAAAACAAAGGGCATTCAAAATCCTGAAGGCTGAGAAAACAGAAATAGCATTTCAGGAGTATAAAGATCTAAATAAGAAATGTAAAAAAGAAATCAAGCTGACAAAGTTAACGACAGAGAAACAAATTGCCAGTGACATTAAAATGAATCCCCCAAAAATGTATAAATACATCAATGCCAAAAAGAAAATAACAGATGGTATCAGCCCATTTAAAAACAATAATAAAAAGATAATTATAGAGGACAAAGAAAAGGCTGAGATACTAAGCAGGTACTTTTCGTGCATGTATATGTATTATAGGATCCATAATGGATCAAAAAACTGTTTCAGTAAGAGCTAATCTCGCAACTGTGGCAGGGAAGGGGCGGCATGAACTTTTCATGCCAGTCATCACGTGGATTAGCAAGGACCAGTGCAGCAGGGTATGCAGTATGGCAGATGGACAAGCTTAAAGCACTCGATGCAGCTGAGTCAGATGTGCAGACAGTACAGGAACAGCAGAGAATTGTAAGTACCGTATATACTCGAGTATAAGCCGAGATTTTCAGCCCAAATTTTTGGGCTGAAAGTGCCCCTCTCGGCTTATACTCGAGTCAATGTGGGTGGCAGGGTCGGCGGGTGAGGGGGTGAGGGCGCTGAGGTATACTTACCTAGTCCCAGCGATCCTCGCGCTGTCCCTGCCGTCCCACGGGCTTCTGTGCTGCAGCTTCTTCCCCTCTTCAGCGGTCACGTGGGACCGCTCATTAGAGATATGAATAAGCGGCTCCACCTCCCATAGGGGCGGAGCCGCCTATTCATTCCTCTAATCAGCGGTGCCGGTGACCGCTGACAGGAAGAGCTGCGGCACCGAAGACCAGGCAGAGGGACAGCGCGAGGATCGCCAGGACTAGGTAAGTATAGCATATTCACCTGTCCTCGTTCCAGCCGCCGAGCGTCGCTCCATCTTCCCGGCCGGCGCCTCCATCTTCCCGGCGTCTGCGCTCTGACTGTTCAGGCAGAGGGCGCGATGACGCATATAGTGTGCGCGGCGCCCTCTGCCTGATCAGTCAGAGCAGAGACGCCGGGAAGATGGAGGCGCCGGAACTAGACGCCGGGAGCTGCAATCAAGGGAGGTGAGTATGTGGTTTTTTTTTTTATTGCAGCAGCGGCGGCAGAGATTTCTATGGGGCACAATGAACGGTGCAGAGCACCGTATATGGCACAGCAATGGGGCACAATGAACGGTGCAGAGCACCGTATATGGGCACAGATATGGGGCACAATGAACGGAGCAGAGCACCGTATATGGGCACAGATATGGGGCACAATGAACGGTGCAGAGCACCGTATATGGCACAGCAATGGGGCACAATGAACGGAGCAGAACACCGTATATGGGCACAGATATGGGGCACAATGAACGGTGCAGAGCACCGTATATGGGCACAGATATGGGGCACAATGAACGGTGCAGAGCACCGTATATGGGCACAGATATGGGGCACAATGAACGGAGCAGAGCACCGTATATGGGCACAGATATGGGGCACAATGAACGGTGCAGAGCACTGTATATGGCACAGCAATGGGGCACAATGAACGGTGCAGAGCACCGTATATGACACAGCAATGGGGCACAATGAACGGTGCAGAGCACCGTATATGGCACAGCAATGGGGCACAATGAACGGTGCAGAGCACTGTATATGGCACAGCAATGGGGCACAATGAACGGTGCAGAGCACCGTATATGGCACAGCAATGGGGCACAATGAACGGTGCAGAGCACCGTATATGGCACAGCAATGGGGCACAATGAACGGTGCAGAGCTCTGTATATGGCACAGCAATGGGGCACAATGAACGGTGCAGAGCACCGTATATGGCACAGCTATGGGGCACAATGAACGGTGCAGAGCACTATATGGGGCACAGCTATGGGGAAATAATGAACGGTGTAGAGCACTATATGGCACATCTATGGAGAAATAATGATCTATTTTTATTTTTGAAATTCACCGGTAAATGCTGCATTTCCACCCTAGGCTTATACTCGAGTCAATAAGTTTTCCCAGTTTTTTGTGGCAAAATTAGGGGGGTCGGCTTATACTCGGGTCGGCTTATACTCGAGTATATACGGTAACTGGTATCTTCCTGCCGGAGTGCGGTTAGACACAGCAATAACAGAAATATATAAGCTAATTGGTTACTTGCTTGCAGATATGTAGTTACTCAACAGAACAGGCAGAATAACAAATGTAGGTTAACAAGATTGTTAACATATCTTGATACAGCAGAGCTGAGATTTCTAGAATGAGCTAGTTGAGATATTGCAGCCAGGAATAGCTGTTAAGTTGTTTAGACACTTGGCTAGAGCAGAGTCAAAGGGAAGATGAGACAAACAGCAGAAAAATAATGTAATAGCAAGGTGCTCAACATCCTGAATACTCAGGCAGTGGGCGACCACCTTAGGCAGTTTATAAAGGCTAACATTAGTGCTGCTTGTTGGACTACCACAGTTTCACGGTGCGAACTAGCACAGCTTATAGGAGAAAGTAGCAAAATCTGGAGCTGTAGATGAGACAAGTGAATAACACTGATCTGAAACCTGAACCCACTTATATGCCATTTTTTACCACCATCAAGCCATTAGTAAAGCCTTATAACCTTTGTATGGTATTACAGAACTGCATCGTGTCATGTCCCTGTGGGCTGTTGAAGGTTTTCTGCATTGGCTTCAACAGGACAAAAATGGAGAAGTAGTAAACCTCGCGGAAATAATGTAGATTTCCACAGATTTCTAGGAGAACTTCCTTCAAAAATTCAGCTGATGGTTGTGCCCAAGAGCAGTACCGTGAAAATACATGTATTAACATGCGGTTGACCGTTGCAGTGGTGCTACACTTCATTTCTCCGATCTGGTAAATCTGTCTTTACAGAAAATGATTCGTTAAAAAAGAAACAGACAGAAGGTGTAAGCAGAAAATGTGATGATTAAGACATTGCTGCAGCAGATCTTTGATCTTAAAAGGAAACCACCCAACATAATTCCTATCGCAGCAGATAGACGTGCAAACATCCTCCTGGTGTTGGGTCTGATACGTGGCTATTATCTCTGGAACTTCTGGTGTAGACTTAAATTGATTATATTGTTTATTAAATGGCGGAAATGTGTGGCCGCCTTCCAATTACCACCGATATCAGCTGATCACAATGGCAGGCTCAGGATCACTTCATTGCCTAGACCGCCCGATCATAACTTGTGACGGTTCGTAGGAAAAAGTGTACAGGGTTCTCTCCGATTTTTAGGTGCGATGAAATAATGAGCAGACCCGCTAAAGTTCTCCCCTAATAATTATGCCATACTCTTTCTAATTAATATTTCAATACACCAACAATTATCAAGTATAATAAGGCCGTAAAGCAATATAGTATCTAACACCCAGAAAAAAAACTTTACAGATGACCATATATAAATTAAAATAGTAACTTTTACTAGAAAACCACATACATAAAAAGTTTTTTTAATTTATTTTAAAAGAAGCAATAAGGCAAATACCACAGGTACAAGATATAGGTGGGTGTTGTGAATTCTGTTGGCAAGCTCCCTCCTGTGGTCATGAATGGTACTTCGGCTGGTTCTGTCCATGGGCTTCCTCTGGTGGTTGTGAGTGGAGCTGCGGCTTCTGAGTTTCCTCCACAGGTGACGAGGTTAATTCGTTAGCTGGCTGCTCTATTTAACTCCACTTAGATCATTGCTCCATGCCACCTGTCAATGTTCCAGTATTGGTCTAGTTCTTTCCTGGATCGTTCTTGTGACCTGTCTTCCCAGCAGAAGCTAAGTTCCTGCTTGTTTTTCTCTGGTTTGCTATTTTTCTGTCCAGCTTGCTATTTTGATTTTTGTCTTGCTTGCTGGAAGCTCTGGGACGCAGAGGGAGCGCCTCCGCACCGTGAGTCGGTGCGAAGGGTCTTTTTGCGCCCTCTGCGTGGTCTTTTTGTAGTTTTTTGTGCTGACCGCAAAGTTACCTTTCCTATCCTCTGTCTGTTCAGTACGTCGGGCCTCACTTTGCTAAATCTATTTCATCTCTGTGTTTGTAATTTTCATCTTTACTCACAGTCATTATATGTGGGGGGCTGCCTTTTCCTTTGGGGAATTTCTCTGAGGCAAGGTAGGCTTTATTTTTCTATCTCTAGGGCTAGCTAGTTTCTTAGGCTGTGTCGAGTTGCATAGGGAGCGTTAGGAGCAATCCACGGCTATTTCTAGTGTGTGTGATAGGATTAGGGATTGCGGTCAGCAGAGTTCCCACGTCTCAGAGCTCGTCCTATAATATTAGTAACTATCAGGTCATTCCGTGTGCTCTTAACCACCAGGTCCACTATTGTCCTTACCACCAGGTCATAACAGTACAGGTGGCCCAAAGTATTAATGCATCTCAATAGAGGGATAAGAGAAGTTCTGAGACCATTTTTTTTTCTTCTTTGCAGTGTGTTTTGTCTCTCTTTTCCCCTTTACCTCTGGGTGGTTAAGGATACAGGTGTAGATATGGACATTCAAGGTCTGTCCTCTTGTATGGATAATCTCACTGCAAGGATACAAAACATTCAAGATTTTGTGGTTCAGAATCCGATGTTAGAGCCTAGGATTCCAATTCCTGATTTGTTTTTTGGGGACAGATCTAAGTTTCTGAATTTCAAAAATAATTGTAAATTGTTTCTTGCTTTGAAACCTCGCTCCTCAGGTGACCCTGTTCAACAAGTGAAAATCATTATTTCTTTACGTGGCGACCCTCAAGACTGGGCATTTTCCCTTGCGCCAGGAGATCCGGCATTGCGTGATGTTGATGCGTTTTTTCTGGCGCTCGGATTGCTTTATGATAAACCTAATTCAGTGGATCAGGCAGAGAAAATCTTGCTGGCTCTGTGTCAGGGTCAGGATGAGGTAGAAATATATTGTCAGAAGTTTAGGAAGTGGTCTGTACTCACTCAGTGGAATGAATGTGCCCTGGCAGCAATTTTCAGAAAGGGTCTCTCTGAAGTCCTTAAGGATGTCATGGTGGGATTTCCCATGCCTGCTGGTCTGAATGAGTTTATGTCTTTGGCCATTCAGATCGATCGACTCTTGCGTGAGCGTAAAGCTGTGCACCATTTGGCGGTATTATCTGAGCATAGACCTGAGCCTATGCAATGTGATAGGACTTTGACCAGAGCTGAACGGCAAGAACACAGACGTCGGAATGGGCTGTGTTTTTACTGTGGTGATTCCACTCATGCTATCTCCGATTGTCCTAAGCGCACTAAGCGTTTCGCTAGGTCTGCTATCATTGGTACGGTACAGTCGAAATTTCTTTTGTCCGTTACTCTGATTTGCTCTTTGTCATCCTATTCTGTTATGGCATTTGTGGATTCAGGCGCTGCCCTGAATTTGATGGACTTGGAGTTTACTAGGCGCTGTGGTTTTTTCTTGGAGCCCTTGCAGTATCCTATTCCATTGAGAGGAATTGATGCTACGCCTTTGGCCAAGAATAAGCCTCAGTACTGGACCCAATTGACCATGTGCATGGCTCCTGCACATCAGGAGGATATTCGCTTTTTGGTGTTGCATAATCTGCATGATGTGGTCGTTTTGGGGTTGCCATGGCTACAGGTCCATAATCCAGTATTGGATTGGAAATCTATGTCTGTGTCCAGCTGGGGTTGTCAGGGGGTACATGGTGATGTTCCATTTCTGTCTATTTCGCCATCCACCCCTTCTGAAGTCCCGGAGTTTTTGTCGGATTACCGGGATGTATTTGATGAGCCCAAATCCAGTGCCCTACCTCCTCATAGGGATTGTGATTGTGCTATCAATTTGATTCCTGGTAGTAAGTTTCCTAAAGGTACCGTCACACTAAGCGACGCTGCAGCGATACCGACAACGATCCGGATCGCTGCAGCGTCGCTGTTTGGTCGCTGGAGAGCTGTCACACAGACAGCTCTCCAGCGACCAACGATGCCGGTAACCAGGGTAAACATCGGGTTACTAAGCGCAGGGCGGCGCTTAGTAACCCGATGTTTACCCTGGTTACCATCGTTAAAGTAAAAAAACAAACACTACATACTTACCTACCGCTGTCTGTCCTCGGCGCTCTGCTTCTCTGGTCTGGCTGTGAGCACAGCGGCCGGAAAGCAGAGCGGTGACGTCACCGCTCTGCTTTCCGGCTGCCCGGCGCTGACAGCCAGAGCAGAGAAGCAGAGCGCCGAGGACAGACAGCGGTAGGTAAGTATGTAGTGTTTGTTTTTTTACTTTAACGATGGTAACCAGGGTAAACATCGGGTTACTAAGCGCGGCCCTGCGCTTAGTAACCCGATGTTTACCCTGGTTACCAGCGAAGACATCGCTGAATCGGTGTCACACACACCGATTCAGCGATGTCAGTGGGAGAGCCAGCGACGAAATAAAGTTCTGTCCTTTCTTCCCCGACCAGCGACATCACAGCAGGGGCCTGATCGCTGCTGCGTGTCACACTGGACAATATCGCTAGCCAAGACGGTGCAACGTCACGGATCGCTAGCGATATCGTCTAGTGTGACGGTACCTTAAGGGCCGACTGTTCAATTTATCTGTGCCAGAGCACGCCGCTATGCGGAGTTATGTAAAGGAATCCTTGGAGAAGGGTCATATTCGCCCGTCGTCGTCACCATTGGGAGCAGGGTTCTTTTTTGTGGCCAAGAAGGATGGTTCTTTGAGACCTTGTATTGATTACCGCCTTCTTAATAAGATCACAGTCAAATTTCAGTACCCTTTGCCGCTGCTGTCGGATTTATTTGCTCGGATTAAGGGGGCTAGTTGGTTCACCAAGATAGATCTTCGTGGTGCGTATAATCTTGTGCGTATTAAACAGGGTGATGAATGGAAAACAGCATTTAATACGCCCGAGGGCCATTTTGAGTACCTGATTATGCCATTCGGGCTTTCCAATGCTCCATCAGTATTTCAGTCCTTTATGCATGACATCTTCCGAGAGTACCTGGATAAATTCCTGATTGTATATTTGGATGATATTTTGGTCTTTTCGGATGATTGGGAGTCTCATGTGAAGCAGGTCAGAATGGTGTTCCAGGTCCTGCGTGCTAATTCTTTGTTTGTGAAGGGGTCAAAGTGTCTCTTTGGAGTTCAGAAGGTTTCATTTTTGGGTTTCATTTTTTCCCCTTCTACTATCGAGATGGACCCTGTTAAAGTTCAGGCCATTTATGATTGGACTCAGCCGACATCTGTGAAGAGTCTGCAAAAGTTCCTGGGCTTTGCTAATTTTTATCGTCGCTTCATCAGTAATTTTTCTAGTGTTGCTAAACCGTTGACTGATTTGACCAAGAAGAGTGCTGATGTGGTCAATTGGTCTTCTGCGGCTGTGGAAGCTTTTCAGGAGTTGAAGCGTCGTTTTTCTTCTGCCCCTGTGTTGTGCCAGCCAGATGTTTCGCTTCCGTTCCAGGTCGAGGTTGATGCTTCTGAGATTGGAGCAGGGGCTGTTTTGTCGCAAAGAAGTTCTGATGGCTCGGTGATGAAACCATGTGCCTTCTTTTCTAGAAAGTTTTCGCCTGCTGAGCGCAATTATGATGTTGGCAATCGAGAGTTGTTGGCCATGAAGTGGGCATTCGAGGAGTGGCGTCATTGGCTTGAAGGAGCCAAGCATCGCGTGGTGGTCTTGATGGATCACAAGAATTTGACTTATCTCGAGTCTGCCAAACGGTTGAATCCTAGACAGGCTCGTTGGTCGCTATTTTTCTCCCGTTTTGATTTTGTGGTTTCGTACCTTCCAGGCTCTAAGAATGTAAAGGCTGATGCCCTGTCAAGGAGTTTTGTGCCCGACTCTCCGGGTGTTCCTGAGCCGGCGGGTATTCTCAAAGAGGGGGTAATTTTGTCTGCCATCTCCCCTGATTTGCGGCGGGCGCTGCAAAAATTTCAGGCTGATAGACCTGACCGTTGCCCAGCGGAGGAACTGTTTGTCCCTAATAAATGGACTAGTAGAGTTATCTCCGAGGTTCATTGTTCGGTGTTGGCTGGTCATCCTGGAATCTTTGGTACCAGAGATTTGGTGGCTAGATCCTTTTGGTAGCCATCTTTGTCGCGGGATGTGCGTTCTTTTGTGCAGTCCTGTGGGACTTGTGCTCGGGCTAAGCCCTGCTATTCTCGTGCCAGTGGGTTGCTTTTGCCCTTGCCGGTCCTGAAGAGGCCCTGTACGCATATCTCTATGGATTTTATTTCGGATCTCCCTGTCTCTCAAAAGATGTCGGTCATTTGGGTGGTTTGTGATCGCTTCTCTAAGATGGTCCATTTGGTACCCTTGTCTAAATTGCCTTCCTCCTCTGATTTGGTGCCATTGTTTTTCCAGCATGTGGTTCGTTTACATGGCATTCCGGAGAACATCGTTTCGGACAGAGGTTCCCAGTTTGTTTCGAGGTTTTGGCGAGCCTTTTGTGCTAGGATGGGCATTGATTTGTCTTTTTCCTCGGCTTTCCATCCTCAGACAAATGGTCAAACCGAACGAACTAATCAGACTTTGGAAACATATCTGAGATGCTTTGTTTCTGCTGATCAGGATGATTGGGTGTCCTTTTTGCCTTTGGCTGAGTTCGCCCTTAATAATCGGGCCAGCTCGGCTACTTTGGTTTCGCCGTTTTTCTGCAATTCTGGTTTCCATCCTCGTTTTTCTTCAGGGCAGGTTGAGTCTTCGGACTGTCCTGGTGTAGATACTGTGGTGGATAGGTTGCAGCAGATTTGGACTCATGTGGTGGACAATTTGACATTGTCCCAGGAGAAGGCTCAACGTTTTGCTAACTGCCGGCGCTGTGTGGGTCCCCGACTTCGTGTTGGGGATTTGGTTTGGTTGTCGTCTCGTTATGTTCCTATGAAGGTTTCCTCTCCTAAGTTTAAGCCTCGTTTCATTGGTCCGTATAAGATTTCTGAGGTTCTCAATCCTGTGTCGTTTCGTTTGACCCTTCCAGCTTCTTTTGCCATCCATAATGTATTCCATAGGTCATTGTTGCGGAGATACGTGGCGCCTGTGGTTCCATCCGTTGATCCTCCTGCCCCGGTGTTGGTTGAGGGGGAGTTGGAGTATGTGGTGGAGAAGATTTTGGATTCTCGTATTTCGAGACGGAAACTCCAGTACCTGGTCAAGTGGAAGGGTTATGGTCAGGAAGATAATTCCTGGGTCTTTGGCTCCGATGTTCATGCTACCGATCTGGTTCGTGCCTTTCATTTGGCTCGTCCTGGTCGGCCTGGGGGCTCTGGTGAGGGTTCGGTGACCCCTCCTCAAGGGGGGGGTACTGTTGTGAATTCTGTTTGCAAGCTCCCTCCTGTGGTCATGAATGGTACTTCGGCTGGTTCTGTCCATGGGCTTCCTCTGGTGGTTGTGAGTGGAGCTGCGGCTTCTGAGTTTCCTTCCACAGGTGACGAGGTTAATTCGTTAGCTGGCTGCTCTATTTAACTCCACTTAGATCATTGCTCCATGCCACCTGTCAATGTTCCAGTATTGGTCTAGTTCTCTCCTGGATCGTTCTTGTGACCTGTCTTCCCAGCAGTAGCTAAGTTCCTGCTTGTTTTTCTCTGGTTTGCTATTTTTCTGTCCAGCTTGCTATTTTGATTTTTGTCTTGCTTGCTGGAAGCTCTGGGACGCAGAGGGAGCGCCTCCGCACCGTGAGTCGGTGCGGAGGGTCTTTTTGCGCCCTCTGCGTGGTCTTTTTGTAGTTTTTTGTGCTGACCGCAAAGTTACCTTTCCTATCCTCTGTCTGTTCAGTAAGTCGGGCCTCACTTTGCTAAATCTATTTCATCTCTGTGTTTGTAATTTTCATCTTTACTCACAGTCATTATATGTGGGGGGCTGCCTTTTCCTTTGGGGAATTTCTCTGAGGCAAGGTAGGCTTTATTTTTCTATCTCTAGGGCTAGCTAGTTTCTTAGGCTGTGTCGAGTTGCATAGGGAGAGTTAGGAGCAATCCACGGCTATTTCTAGTGTGTGTGATAGGATTAGGGATTGCGGTCAACAGAGTTCCCACGTCTCAGAGCTCGTCCTATATTATTAGTAACTATCAGGTCATTCCGTGTGCTCTTAACCACCAGGTCCATTATTGTCCTTACTACCAGGTCATAACAGGTGGGTATACCTGAAGATGTGCATAACAATCCTCACAGACCAAAAAAGGTTTATATTAGCATAAATAACATATTGGTCCCTTATCCTATTATGCACATATATAGCTCAAAAAATAAATAAATAGCATTGTTATTGACAGAAACAATAGGGTCCTATCCGAGCACACGCACATATGAATGAACCCCTATTTTTATAAAAGCAATGTTGCAATAGGTAATGGGGTTACATATAGAGGTGTTCTTTTCTACGAGTGTGCAGGAATATAAGGACTCACAGGCTTTTCTATGAGTGTGCAGGACTATCAGGACTCAAAGGCTTTTTTATAAGTGTGTGGGACTATCAGTACTCCTAGGCTTTTCTATGAGTGACCCCCCCTGACGAAGGCAGACGCCAAAACGCGCGTCGGGGCAGGGCGCATCCAGGGGACATCTTCAACATCAGTAACAGGTAAATCATTATACGGTCTCAGTTGGGACTTATTATATATTTCTAAGCACACAGGCGTGTTCACCTCTGTTTCTGTATGCAGTGGCAGCTTTGGCCATTAAATAGTTTTGCACTAGCACTTTATTTATCTATCTACCCATATATATAAACATACCTGTGACATTTCTATTTGGGCTGTGGTATTAATATAATATGAATAATTATTTGGCTATATGAATTAGCCAGTCGATCAAATATCTCATAGAATTATCATGCATTACCACATCATTTTGCAATTTTGTAACTAACTTTGCCGTCCCCTGGTATAGTGCCCTCTCTTTGGTATTTTGTTCCCCCTCTACCCCATGTTGTTGTATATCCTTAATAAATATTATTATTTAATGAACTATTGGACACTATTTCAGTTCTTTTCGTTTTTTTCTACTTGTAATTACCGAGTTGTCCGTTTCATTGTCCATTCGGTATACACAGTGGTGACGGTTGGGAAATTTTTCCACCTCCATCTCTAATCTTTTCTCAAAAAATTTTTGTTTCTAATTTTTTTCTGATTCATTTATATATATACCTTGCCTTGAGAGTTGTGTCTTTTCTATGGGGGTATGTGCACACGTTGCGGATTTCCTGCAGATATGCAGCTTTTTTTTTCCGCAAAGAAACGCTGCAGATCTGCAAGTGATTTACAGTACAATGTAAATCAATGGCAAAAGGAAAAATGCTGTGCTAATGGTGCGGAGAAATCTGCACGGAAAACGCAGCACATTCAAAAAAGAACCATGTTAATTCTTTGTGCAGAACTTCTGCATTTCTGCACCCATTCCATAATAGAAATCTGCAGGGGTAAAAAAAAGGAAGAAATCTGCACAAAAATCGTCAACGTGTGCACATACCAAAAAAAGGCGCAGGAATCACAAACTTTTCTATGACTGTATGGAACTATGAGGACTCACAGGCTTTTCTATGAGTGTGCGGGGCTATCAGGACTCACAGACTTTTCTATGAGTGTGCGGGGCTATCTAAACTCACAGGCTTTTCTATGAGTGCGCGGGGCTATCAGGACTCACAGGCTTTTCTATGAGTGTGTGGAACTTTCAGGACTCACATGATTTTCTATGAGTGTTCGGGGCTATCAGAACTCACAGACTTTTCTATGAGTGTGTGGAACTATCAGGACTCACAGGCTTTTCTATGAGTGTGCGGGACTATTAGAACTGTTATGATCTGGTGGTTTAGGAGCAACATGGAACGAGCTCTGAAGGAAGTGATATCTGTACTGACCGCAGTCCCTAAGCTCAACACAACACTAGAAGTAGCCGTGGGATGCTCCTAACTCTCCCTAGGCACCTCGTCACAGCCTAAGAGCTAACTACCCCTAAAGATAGAAGCAGGAAAACTATCTTGCCTCAGAGAAAATCCCCAAAGGATAGATTAGCCCCCCACAAATAATGACTGTGAGTGGAGAGGGAAAAGACATATACAGAATGAAACCAGGATGAGCACAGGAGGCCAGTCTAGCTAGATTGATAGGACAGGATGGAATACTGTGCGGTCAGTATAGAACACTACAAAAATCCACGCAGAGATTACAAAAATCTCCACACCTGACTAAAGGTGTGGAGGGTAAATCTGCTTCCCAGAGCTTCCAGCAACACAGAGATAATTCATACTGATAAGCTGGACAAACATAGAAAGCACAGAACGGATAAATCCACAATCTGTGAACAGAAAAGAGCAAGCAAAAACTTAGCTTTGCTGAACTGGTCAGGATAACAGGGAAATCCAAAGAGATGTGAATCCAACCAGGAACCATTTACAAGTGGCACTGGCTGAAGGAAAGAGCAAGGCATAAATAGCCGAGCAGAAAAGACAATCAGTAGAAGCAGCTGCTGACAGCTAAATCCAAGGAGCAGCCATACCACTTGAAACCACAAGAGGGAGCCCAAGAGCAGAACTCACAAAAGTGCCACTTACAACCACCGGAGGGAGCCCAAGAGCGGAATTCACAACATAGAACTAACACACTTTTCTATGAGTGTGTGGGGCTATCAGGACTCACAGACTTTTCTATGAGTGTTCGAGGCTATCAGGACTCACAGGTTTTTCTATGATTGTGCGGAGCTTTCAGGACTCACAGGCTTTTCTATGAGTGTGTGGAACTATCAGGACACACATGCTTTTCTATGAGTGTGCGGGACTATTAGAACTAACACACTTTTCTATGAGTGTGCGGGTCTATCAGGACTCACAGGCTTTTCTATGAGTGTTCGAGGCTATCAGGACTCATAGGCTTTTCTATGAGTGTGTGGGTCTATCAGGACTCACAGGCTTTTCTATGAGTGTGCAGATCTATCAGGACTCACAGGCTTTTCTATGAGTGTTCGGGGCTATCAAGACTCACAGGCTTTTCTATGAGTGTTCGGGGCTATCAAGACTCACAGGCTTTTCTATGAGTGTTCGGGGCTATCAGGACTCACAGGCTTTAATAGGGAAGAACAGGTAAATCCACTTTTAAAAGTCTTGCCTCATTAGTACGATCTCTACCTACATATCTTGTCAGGATACATGGGGGCGCCCAGAGTTCCCCTTCAATGAGCCGGGGCGGAGAACTGCTGCTATGGATGATTGGGCAATTTATTATTTACATGAACAGCCATTTATATGAAATCCTCAGTCATTGCATGCAGGCAGCACATTTTCCTGAAGATCTCGGGGGTCAGAGTCACAATTCTCTAAATTAAAGGGGATGTCTATGATGAACCAGCCATTCTAAATCACGCAATAAAAACAATATTCCTCAGTCTCTGGGAGACATTTTCAGTTTATGTCCATGGATGAGATAATTTCTCAGTCATTTTTTTTAATCTATGAGTATATAATACCCTAGAAATGATATTTATTTCCAGTCCATGAATAATTCCCAGCCGTTCTGGTGCTGATGAATGGCCTTCACACAATACGGCTTATCAGACAATGACCCGGCTCCGACGTCCCTAAACACAAACGATTGTGTTACAAAATCGCGTCATTACAATAAAGTAATAGGTTGTCGCGGCCATCTATGAACCAGGGACGGCGGCATTGATTGGCACCTAGGGGTTGCTATGGCAACAAGGCAGGACGGTGACTGTTTAGTATGACAAGGGGTACTCAGCAAAAGGAGAAGGAATACCCGACTGACATCTCAAAATGCACCTTGAGTAACGCTGAGTGCTCAGATAGTCCCCAATTGTGACTGATGATAGCGTTGTGAGTCTCCGCAGAGATTATGATATATGACCACATCAGCCCAAATGAAATGGAAATTACGTAGCAGCAAAGCGCGCACCCTTATACTACAATATGATGTATAGGAAGCAATTTATAGGGTTGTTTTATCTGTCAGACTGCAGCCACTGGAGATGGTGTCCCGGGTCCCGATCACGGCATCTTCCCGACAACCAGCTGAATTTACCATGAAAAGAGGCGGCCACTACAGGGGAGGTGTGGAATTACATGGCGGCTACTGACATGAATAATGAGATACACATGGGCTACTTGCAAATTGAACAAGTCTGTAGGAACCTGTTCACACCACCAAAAAACTTGAAGACAACAAAAGAGCACAGTGAGGTCAAAAATACTACTTGTAAAAAAAATCACAGTAATAAGCAAGTGCAAGTCAAAAGATGTAAAGAAAACAGGGTATTTAGTTGATACTTTTTTTTGCAAAACAATGTATACTAATCTGCTCCACCAATCGTCAAGGTATACCCATATAGAGCAGTCCTATCTAATGTATGTAATCCCTATCTGATGTATTTAAAACCTGATCATCTGTATAGTACCACAGTGAGGTCAAAAACACTCTGTTGTAAAAAAAAAAAATCACAGTAATAAGCAAGTGCTAGTCAAAAGATGTAAAGAAAACAGGATTACTGACATTACTGGCAGTAATCTGGCATACCCCTAGGTTGAGGGTCCCCCACGGACGTAGAGGGACTTTACATCGGTTTCCCCTGATGAGTTCATAAAACGAAACGCGTGGGGAAAAATGTGTTTGGTATTTTGGGGTTAATTTGCACTCCTGACAGCTTGGATGGGTACGTGTGTGGTCAGACCTGTGGACCCCCCCTCCCAGATGCTGTGGATGTGAGTGGTCTTGCCGTTACAGGATAAGAAAACTGGAGGTGAGATCGTTCCATTTTTTTATACACTGAGTATGTCTCTGCATGAGTGACAGAGACAGGATATATGCATCCTCACTGCAGTCCCACTGGATTGATGGGAATTCATTACATGCGGTGAGAGTAATTGTTTATACATGTTACATGCTCCTTTGGGGAGGTGTTTGCTTTTCTCCCTTTGTAGACTGACACTGAGGCGTCTATGTGGACAGTCTTAGGGATCTTATTATCCGTAGATTCCCCATATATGGGAATTTGTTCTGTGAGTCCTTCTTGTTTGTTTGTACGTGGTTGATTATACCAATTTTAGTATTATATATTAAAAGTAAATTTTTAATTATTAGTCACACCCTGCTTTGATACACATTCTTTTGACTGGTGATATACCACTGCTTTCGATTTTTGTATATAGAGGTGCTATCAGTCATTGTACAGGAGGAGGAGGTGAGCTGTGACATCACCTATTGTGAATGATGGATCGTGTGTCATCTACTGTATATAGAGGAGATATCAGTCATTGTACAAAAGGAGGAGGTGAGCTGTGACATCACCTATTGTGAATGGTAGAGCATGTGTCATCTACTGTATATAGAGGTGTTATCAGTCATTGTAGAGGAGGGGGAGGTGAGCTGTGATATCACCTATTGTGAATGGTAGAGCTTGTGTCATCTACTGTATATAGAGGTGTTATCAGTCATTGTACAGGAGGAGGAGGTGAGCTGTGACATCACCTATTGTGAATGGTGGATCTTGTGTTATCTACTGTATATAGAGGTGCTATCAGTCATTGTACAGGAGGAGGAGGTGAGCTGTGACATCACCTATTGTGAATGATGGATCGTGTGTCATCTACTGTATATACAGGAGTTATCAGTCATTGTACAAAAGGAGGAGGTGAGCTGTGACATCGCCTATTGTGAATGGTAGAGCATGTGTCATCTACTGTATATAGAGGTGTTATCAGTCATTGTAGAGGAGGGGGAGGTGAGCTGTGATATCACCTATTGTGAATGGTAGAGCTTGTGTCATCTACTGTATATAGAAGTGTTATCAGTCATTGTAGAGGACGGGGAGGTGAGCTGTGACATCACCTATTGTGAATGGTGGATCCTGTGTTATCTACTGTACATAGAGGTGTTATCAGTCATTGTACAGGAGGAGGAGGTGAGCTGTGACATCACCTATTGTGAATGGTGAATCCTGTGTTATCTGCTGTATATAGAGGTGTTATCAGTCATTGTACAGGAGGAGGTGAGCTATGACATCACCTGTTGTGAATGGTGGATCCTGTGTTATCTACTGTATATAGAGGTATTATCAGTCATTGTACAGGAGGAGGAGGTGAGCTGTGACATCACCTATTGTGAATGGTGGATCCTGTGTTATCTACTGTATATAGAGGTGTTATCAGTCATTGTACAGGAGGAGGTGAGCTGTGACATCACCTATTGTGAATGGTGAATCCTGTGTTATCTACTGTATATAGAGGTGTTATCAGTCATTGTACAGGAGGAGGAGGTGAGCTATGACATCACCTATTGTGAATGGTGGATCCTGTGTTATCTACTGTATATAGAGGTGTTATCAGTCATTGTACAGGAGGAGGAGGTGAGCTGTGACATCACCTATTGTGAATGGTGGATCCTGTGTTATCTACTGTATATAGTGGTGTTATCAGTCATTGTACAGGAGGAGGAGGTGAGCTGTGACATCACCTATTGTGAATGGTGGATCCTGTGTTATCTACTGTATATAGAGGTGTTATCAGTCATTGTACAGGAGGAGGAGGTGAGCTGTGACATCACCTATTGTGAATGGTGGAACCTGTATTATCTACTGTATATAGAGGTGTTATCAGTCATTGTACAGGAGGAGGAGGTGAGCTGTGACATCACCTATTGTGAATGGTGGATCCTGTGTTATCTACTGTATATAGAGTTATCAGTCATTGTACAGGAGGAGGAGGTGAGCTGTGACATCACCTATTGTGAATGGTGGATCCTGTGTTATCTACTGTATATAGAGGTGTTATCAGTCATTGTACAGGAGGAGGAGGTGAGCTGTGACATCACCTATTGTGAATGGTGGAACCTGTATTATAGCTTGTATTATAAAAGGTAAGGGAGGACACGTCTGTAGCTCCAGATTTTTTTCCTGGTTGTAACTTGTATCACTTGATTTGTCCTGGTCCACTTGGAGTATGTATGACTCTCCACTGTTCTCTCATTTTTTATACCACTTTTTCAGATAATACATTTTGCAGAGCAGGTGACAAGCCCAAACGAGGTTTATATACATAATTTAATCCGTATTATATTCGATTTATATGTTCAAACATAAGAAATAAATCATTAAGTAAATCAAATAGACACACTATGTGAGTGGGAGCGCACACACATACACACTCCTGACACATGTTGATTTAATGAGTTTGTCTCAGAAGCAGGTTGTGTTAATTGGAATTGCAATTACCTTATTCTAGCTAATAAATGTATTCCAAGGCTCACCCTCTGTGCATCGCAATCCCCCCGGGATTCAACTAATAAGCTGTCAAACTTCGAGCTGAGCATCCAGTTTCTTTTTGGATAAACACACAAACAGCAATTTAACCCATCTGTTATGCCGAGTGTTGCACTCGCCCTATGCAGAACGTCCTACCATCGCCCGTGCCGGAGATAGTTTCATAGGTTTGTTAGGTAATCCCCACATGTCAGCTGTGTCGACATAAACTAGGTCTCTGAGCACACCGAAATACTCGGAGACCACCCGAGCGTGCTCGAAAAAACTCGAGTAACGAGCATACTCGCTCATCACTAATAGGTAGCAGTCGTAACTGGGTCATGTTGCCTAAAGGCGGCCAAATCTTCTACTACATAAAAAGTAGAAAAATGATGCATGGTGGATGGGCCGTCCGCTGTCAGATTTTGCTCTCGTGCCCGGAGGAGTCAGTTTACACCTCTTGACGGAAGACAAGCAGAATATATAACTGCAACTAATGATCAACATTTCCCATTCTTTCAACCTCCTTCCAAGTGGCACCTATAAGGTTCTGGAAGATACGATCTTCGGTGTTTTTTTTGTATGGTGTTCACACTAGGTGTCTGCATAAAGAGGTTGTCCCCTTTCAGAAAATATTGTTTGTTTTATTTAAAACAAAGTCTTACTCACCATACCTGGTCCACCAGTGAGTCTCACAGTGTTTGATATTGGCTGCAGCACTCACAACGTAGCACCATTATGAGATGCCGCAAGCAGTAGAGGAGACTCCCTGGAGGGAGATGAGTAAAGCACAGTAATTTCTTGTACGGTCTTCACACTAGGTGTCTGATTAAAGAGGTTACCCGCTTTCAGAGAATCCATTTTTTCTTAAAATAACCTTTACTCACCATCCCTTGGTCCATCTGTGAGTCTAGCAGTCATTGATATTGACTGCAGCACTTGCGACGCAGCCAATATCAGACACCGGAAGTAGTAGAGGAGACTCACTGGAGGAAGGTGAGTAAAGCACTTTTTTCTTTTTTTTTTATAACAAACTGCACCCGGGGACTGATATTTTTTGAAAGGGGACAATGCCTTTAAGTTGTTAACATGGAGCGAAAAAATAATCACTGATGCATTTAATTCCCAGACTTAACAGTTAAAAATATGTTTAAAAATCGACTAATCGAATGTCCTACATTTGTTTGTTTTTTTTGTCCATAATTGAAGAAATATTGGTTTTCCATTAAAGGGAACCTATCAGCACGTTCTCCCCATGTAAAGTACGGCCACCACCATTAAAGGTACCGTCACATTTAGCGACGCTGCAGCGATACCGACAATGATGGCGATCGCTGCAGCGTCGCTGTTTGGTCGCTGGAGAGCTGTCACACAGACAGCTCTCCAGCGACCAACTAGGCCGGTAACCAGGGTAAACATCGGGTTACTAAGCGCAGGGCCGCGCTTAGTAACCCGATGTTTACCCTGGTTACCAGCGTAAAAGTAAAAAAAAAAAACACTACATACTTACCTTCCGCTGTCTGTCCCTCGGCGCTCTGCTTCTCTGCCCTGTGTAAGCACAGCGGCCGGAAAGCAGAGCGGTGACGTCACCGTTCTGCTTTCCGGCCGCTGTGTTTACACAGGGCAGAGAAGCAGAGCGCCGAGGGACAGACACCGGAATGTAAGTATGTAGTGTTTGTTTTTTTTTTACTTTTACGCTGGTAACCAGGGTAAACATCGGGTTACTAAGCGCGGCCCTGCGCTTAGTAACCCGATGTTTACCCTGGTTACCAGCGAAGACATCGCTGAATCGGTGTCACACACGCCGATTCAGCGATGTCAGCAGGAAGTCCAGCGACGAAATAAAGTGCTGGACTTTCTGCAGCGACCAACGACATCACAGCAGGATTCTGATCGCTGCTGTGTGTCAAACTGAACGATATCGCTAGCCAGGACGCTGCAACGTCACAGATCGCTAGCGATATCGTTTAGTGTGACGGTACCTTAAGGCCTCTTTTACAGCATACTATGTTTAAAAAAAGTCCCCAATCTCCTCTGCAGGTCCGGTGGACGTCATGCTCCAGTCCGATAGCCGTCTCTGGTCCTGATCTGGCATCTCCTCTCTTCTTACGATCGCTGTCCTCCTTCGTTGCTTGGTGTGGATGATGCGTCCTACGTCCTCCACGCAGTGTCCTCCATCGCGCTCCCGCACAGGCGCACTTCTCTCTGCCCTGCTGAGAGCACAGGACAAGGGCAACCACAACCAAGATATAGACCAGTACCAGGTAAGACACCAAGCAGAGAGTAGGTATAAAATGCCTTTATTATATATGATTGGCAAATAAATATATTTTCAAAACATAATTTGTGCGCACAACAGGACAAAGAAAATATATTAAACTAATAATGTAAAAACAATATATATATATATATGTATAAAAAAAAAAACCGAAGATGGTAAGGACTGACCCAAAAATATATAAAGGTAGGAGTGACCCTTAAAAATGATCTTTATTTTTATATAGCGCTAACATATTCCGCAGCGCTTTACAATTTGCATACATTATCATCGCTATCCCCAATGGGGCTCACAATCTACAATCCCTATCAGTATGTCTTTGGAATGTGGGAGGAAACCGGAGTGCCCGGAGGAAACCCACGCAAACACGGAGAGAACATACAAACTCTTTGCAGATGTTGTCCGAACCCAGGACCCCAGCGCTGCAAGGCTGCAGTGCTATCCACTGAGCCACCGTGCTGCCCATATAACCACAAATCTAAATATATCGTAATATACCCTTAAAATGACCACACATAAATATAAATATATCGCAATACATACATAAAATACCCGAAAAATAAATATGATGCCAAAAATTAGTGATGAATAATGCAAGGCAACAAAGAAAAAAGGGAGATAAAATATAAAAAAGAAAGAGGAATTCCAGAGGTAGTATATGGGCTACGAAGGACTCTGATCCGAAACGCGCGTCGGGGTGCGCTCTCACAAGGACCAGGCTGACTCTCATTATTTCATTATAAGGTATGGTGTGCCTCCCTACTAATTATATCTCTTGCACTTCGTGTTGTGATCCCTTTTTGCCCACTTCTCTTGTAGCTGCATGTGGTGTCTCAGCAGATCTCTTTGCTGACACCAGCATACATTTTCTGGTTGGACCTTATTTATAGGCATGGTGTGCTTTTCTTTATCAATTATATTTCTTTTGCACTATGTGATGACACTTTCCCTGTTGCCCTACCCGGTTATTCAGCTGATTGTCTACTGACATCAGGATATATATTTTTTGGCCGGATGGTTTAGTTGTGGCTATATGTACCGCCATTTCGTGCACTTTTTGGTCTTTTGCTATTTTGCACTAATTCATTTTGTCTTATACAATTTTGTGTGACTGATAATTTATATCCAAATATTGCTCATTTTTGCACGTTTTTCCATTTTTGTGCACTTTTTATATAAAACATTTTATTATTGTCACGTTGCACTTTAGATAGGGCGGTTGTTTCCCATATACTACCTCTGGAATTCCTCTTCCTTTTTTATATTTTATCTCCCTTTTTTCTTTGTTGCCTTTCATTATTCATCATCACTAATTTTAGGCATCATATTTATTTTTTGGGTATTTTATGTATGTATTGCGATATATTTATATTTATGTGTGGTCATTTTACGGGTATATTGCGATATATTTAGATTTGTGGTTATTTTTAGGGGTCGCTCCTGCCTTTATATATTTTTGGGTCAGTCCTTACCATCTTCCGTTTTTTTTTTATACATATATATATATATATTGTTTTTACATTATTAGTTTAATATATTTTCTTTGTCCTGTTGTGCGCACAAATTATGTTTTGAAAATATATTTATTTGCCAATCATATATAATAAAGACATTTTATACCTACTCTCTGCTTGGTGTCTTACCTGGTACTGGTCTATATCTTGGTTGTGGTTGCCCTTGTCCTTTGATAGCGGTTTTGTCCACATCTTTTCTTCCACAGAGCACTGGTCACTCATATGGAACTATTTTAGTGTATAATTGCTATTATGGCACGGGTATAAGTATATAGTGCTGTGATGTTCTGTGGATGTGTTTAACCTGCTGAGAGCACAGCACAGTACTCTAATGCCAAAGGCCAACGAGCACCGATGACCTGGAGGTAAAACCAAATCATGCACACTACAGTACATTACGCAGAGAGAAGTGCGCCTGCGCAGGAGCATGATGGCAGGCACTGTGTGGATGATGTAGGACGTGCCATCCACAGAGAGCAGGGAAGGAGGACGTTGATCGTAAGAAAAGAAGAGGCACCAGGTCAAGACCAGAGGCGGCCACCAGACTGGATCATGCTGTCTGTGAGTATAATAAAGGGTCTTTTTGAGATCTACAGACTGGATTTGGGCATTCTAGTATGCTGTAAAAGAGGTCTTAATGGTGACCATCGTGCTTTATGTTTGGAGAAACCAGTGACTGGTTTCCTTTAAGGAAAGATTTTGTGAGATTTCTTCCCCTTCGATAAGTCTAACTCCAGATATCAGCATTCCCCTTTTTTTTATACATAACTTTATTGAATGCATCTCAGAAACTGAAAAATCAATTACCTAATAATTATGGAAAAACCCCATGAAGTCCATCTTTGCATTAACCAGGTCAACTAACTCTGAAGACTCGAAGAGCTCTCAAGCTGCAATTGCTACTCCATTGCTAATTTCTATACAGACATGGACACCTTGGCTTAGTTTTCCCAATGATAAATCTCTTCTTATGACCCTTATACTTTCTCACAGACACAACTTTTGTGACGGATCATGTGCCTTTTGTTACCTGTTCATTGCCGACAAGTCCACCCGATAGGGCATCCATGAGATTCTCATCCTCTATAATGCTCTTCCGCTAGACAAGACTTATTAATATGTTGGGCATCGTTTCAACAAGACAACATCTGTTACGATTATACATGTTAATAGCTACACAAATTAATTTTGCTAATTTTGTTGCCTTTGGGGAAATGTATACAGAACCTAAATCTTCCAGCAGAGAACACTTTGAGATGATTTTCTAACTACATCCAAACTTACATAGGACTTGTACTTTCAAGAAACTTTGCATAAATAAAAAATTCTAGTGATTATAAGAAGTGTAATACTTTATGTCTTATCGGAGAAATCTCCTTCTTTCTCCACTTATGAGCCACTTCTTCCCCTCCCCTGGGCTCCTGAACTTGTGATTCGAGCTGAAAAGAACCAACTCAAATCCTACAAGATCAGACAACATGAACTGCCATCATCATACCAAGGTTTCATGTGACAAAGCACATTATACTCTATCCTGATGGGATGGGAAGTAGTAATCAGTGCAGTGAGCAAGTACATAGAGGGAGACACAGAAACATTATGCTGAGCTATCTAACAAGTCTTTTACCTTGACACAAAGCTGGAATCACATCTAGACAGCTCAGTGCTGCTGTTTATTTGTCTCCACGCTACTGTGTCTATTTGGTATCTCTCTGTCTGGCGTGAAACTCTTTCTATGTGCTGTGCTGCATATGGGAGACATCATAGCAGCTAGTCAGCTCCACTATCTGAAAACACATTTAAGTCCAATAGCGGATCACCCGGGTCAATCAGATTCAAAGACTCAAAAAGAGCTCTCGAAAAGAGCCGAAAAGGCTGCTCCATTGACAATTTTGGATACACTCAACATTGAAATTGCAACACAGCATAATAATATTAAAATGATCAAGATCCACTGCTGGCAGCTCCCTTTCTAATTGTATAAATGTGCTACCATGGCATGCAGCGTCTCCGGACTTATCTTTTATTGAGCACATCTGGGACATCATTGGTCGTTGGTTACACGGGAGCTGCCAGCAGAGGATCTTGATTATTTGCCCAAGTGCATTCAGCACAGCAGGACATTCCTAAGATAACCATTAATAACCTCGTCGATTGTAACCAAGGCATTAAGTGTGGGGATTTCTGTGCATAGGTGATTCAAAATTTGTTGAAAAATTTTGTTTCCATTTTTTCATCACTTCCATATCATTAATACGTGAGATTTTCCTTCTTCTTGCAATTTTAATATTGAGGAGTGTATAAAGATGCAAATAATTCCCAGTCCTCTCCATTGTGAAGTCATCAACATCACATCATTATAATAATTTTTTTCTGCGCCAATGATTATTCCACTGTGTGCAGGATACAGAATAGTCACTGTTGCCGAGTGTCGGGAACCAGTACTTTTCACGGTGTCTGGGTCATAGAATGAAACATCGCAGCAGTTCTCGGGGAAGCGCATATAATGTAACATTGCAATCAGCGGTTTTCAATATAAAATTCAATGTTGTATTAAGTCCCCCGTTCCCCTCCTTGAGCGTTTCCTCCCTAATTAAACCAGCCAGGTGTGTAATGCTATACTGAAAGCAAAACTCGGAGTGTTGGATTGCTCAGTAACCCTTACCACTGGGTGTTTCTCCAGTGAATGCCGGCTTCAGAAGGACTCCGACTGGCTTAATCTTTGGATTGATCCACATTATTAAATAAATCCTTATAAATTACCTTTCATTACACTGGGAGGAATGCTTGTGTCTTACATTTTATTGGAAATAGTAAAACTTTCCATTGTTTGTGAAGATGAAAGAGTTGTAGGCTTCTATAGTCCATTTTTGTTACAAGAACCCCTTCATGCACAATTGATCAGAGCGGTAACCAACATAGATCAAATCTGGGCGAAAAACCTGGCACCAACTGTTCAATTCTTCTGCACTGCCCCCACAGGGGGAATGAGGCATTACACAATACTAATAAAAAAAGAATTTACTATCCGTATAATATAAGGATAAGTCAGGTCCTCCAATGTGAGAGATTTTCAGCATTTTCCGAGTTAGAGTCTTCAGTGGGGGAGTCCTATTATCTCATTTTGGGTTCTCTACCCCAGACTGTCATATAATGGGATTTATAGGGCAATGTGGCATTGAAAATGGAAGGTTCATATTCTTACATCATTGCACATTAAACCCACCAGTGTAGAAAATGATATGTAATGTTTGGACATCTTGGCACCGACAGTACACACGTTCATACCCAACATGGAATTTGTCCGACTGGAGGCTTAGTCTTCCAAGTAAAGTCTAGATTGAAGGGTTTTGGTCAATCTATCTTTCCGGTCTACCATAGAAGAGGCTGCGTTACAATGTTCAAAATCACATAAAATCTTCGATAGGTATCATGGTTAAAAGCATTTACCCAATCTGGTCAATACTAGGTTGTGGTAGGAACGACACCAATCTAATATTTATATTCTATCCAGTGGATGGGTGATACATGTGTCGACTGGAATACCACTTTAACTCTTAGTGGCAAGAATGACTGTCCCATGTACTGTATAATGATTCATGTTATATAGCTAACCTAAGGATCAAGGACTAAATTCAACTTTATCAATGTTCTCATAGACTTCAATGGACTTTTCTAGATCTTATTTTGTTGTGAATGCAACTGACATACATCAGTATTATTGAAACAGAAGTTGAAATGGATGTTTATTAGCAACTCTCCACTTTGACTCATAGATGACCCTATACATCACTGAGATTACTGAAACTAAGGTTGGGGACAGTGGCGTAACTACAAAGTTATGGGCCCCGGTGCGAACTTTCAAATGGGGCCCCCCACCATGCCAAAATATTTTCCACCCAAATTCACATTTTCCCTATTAATATTGCACACTATAGCTTTATTGCAAAGTTGTATAGTGTGACCTCAGTTGCATAACTATCTAGTGCCCCATCCTGGCATATATTTGTCCCCCGTACTGCCATTGTTATGTAATGTATAAAAGAAAATAAACCATTATACTCATCAGGGGCTAACATAGAAGTCATGGGGATCCATATGAGAAGTATAATGCACCCCCATAGTACTCCTTATAGTATAATACACTCCCCATAGTCCCCCATATAGTATTGTACACTCCTCAGTCCTCCATAAAGTATAATACACTCCTCCGTATATTAAAATACACACCTCATAGTCCTCCATATAGCATAATACACTCTTCGTAGTGCTCCATATAGTATAATACACTGCTCAGTCCTCAATATAGTATAATACACCCCTCATAGTCCTCCATATAGTATAATACACTCCTCAGTCCTCCATTTAGTATTATACACTCCACATAGTCCTCCATATATTAAAATACACTGCTCAGTCCTCCATATAGTATAATACACTGCTCATAGTGCTCCATATAGTATAATGCACCCCTCATAGTCCTCCATATAGTATAATACACTCCTCAGTCCTCCATTTAGTATTATACACTCCACATAGTCCTCCATATATTAAAATACACTGCTCAGTCCTCCATATAGTATAATACACTCCTCATAGTGCTCCATATAGTATAATGCACCCCTCATAGTCCTCCATATAGTATAATACACTCCTCAGTCCTCCATTTAGTATTATACACTCCACATAGTCCTCCATATATTAAAATACACTGCTCAGTCCTCCATATAGTATAATACACTCCTCATAGTGCTCCATATAGTATAATGCACCGCCATCGTCATCCATGTCGTACAATTCACTTCCCATAGTATGATGGACCATAGTTCTTCATATAGTATAATATATTCCCCATAGTCCTCGATTCAATATAATGCAGCCCACATATAGTATAATACAGCCACCCCACAGAGTATACTGCAGCCCTGCCATGCAATACAATGTAACCCCCATATAATATAATGCATCCCCCCTCACAGTATAATGCAGCCCCTCCATACAGGGGCAGTGAGAAAGACATGAGCAAATGGTGACTAGGGGGCAGGGGACAAGGACACAAGGGGAGTAGGGGAGACAGGCACAATGGTAACATAGGGGGGCTAGGGAGCAAGGAAGACAGGCACAAGGGGACACATGGGGGCTAGGAGGCAGGGGAGAAGGTTACAAGGCGACTAGTGGGCAAGGGAGACTGACACAAGGGGACAAGGGAGACTGGCACAAGGGGACACACAGGGACTAGTTGGCCAGGGAGACTGAGAAGGGGACACACAGGGACTAATGGGCAAGGAAGACTGGCACACGGGGACAAGGGACACAAGCATAAGGGGACAAGGGAGACAGGCGCAAGGGGACACACAGGGACTAGTGGGCAAGGGACACTGACACAAGGCTACACACGGGGACAAGGGATAGAAGCACAAGGGGACTCATAGGGACCAAGAGGAAGGGGAGAAGGGCACAATGGGACACATGGGGACTAGGGTGCAAGAGGCACAAGAGGACACAAGGGGACTCCGAGGGCAGAGTAGATAGGGACGCAAGGGGACAGAGGAAGATGGGGGGGGAGACTTGGGAGGAGGGAAGGAGGGGGCACAGGGATTACAAGGACAGGGTAGATGGAGAACACACGGTGAGAAAGGGGACAGGGGAGACTTGAGAGCAGGGCAGACGAGTCACACGGGGACAAGGGGCAGGGAATGCATGGGGGGTGCAGGAGGACTCAGGGCATGGGAGATGAGGAGCACTGGGAGACCAGGGGAGGAGGAACAAGGTGTGTACGGGGAGCCCAGAGGAGCACCATGATCTGAACCTGGGGACCTACTAGGACATGGGGCACGGGACAGCAGGGAGGAAACGGGGCTGGTGTCACAGGGGGCCAGGGACGCTGGGGGCCGAGACGGCGACACACGGGCAGCAGACACACCTCACTTCCGCCAGTCCCGTACACCTCCATGTTCATCCCCGGATCCTCCATATGGCTGAGCCGCTGCGGCATCCCCCTCCTGGGCGGCTTGGTCCACGTGCCCCCCACTAGCTCCGGAACCACCTGTTCCCAGTCCCAGCAGCCGCCACAGGCTTTGCCAATATGGCGGCCACCATCACCTGTGCAGATGCTGCACTGCCTGGGCCCCACACACAGCGGGTGTGCGATGAAGTGATGTCATCACGCACCCGCAGTGTCAGAGGCAGAGGGGAATGATGGGAGAGGGAGCATCAGCTGACGCTCTCTCCTCCATCATTGCTTTGAACTGTACCGGCATCATAAACGCCGGTATAGTTCACTGCGGCGGCTGCGACGGGGGGAGTCGGGTGCCTCTGACCTATCGGGCCCCTGACTTGCCAGTCTGTCATAGTTACGCCCCTGCCTCACACACACTACAGATATCACACACACACTTCAGATATCACACACACACACACACTACACAGATATCACACACACACTACACAGATATCACACACACACTACACAGATATCACACACACTACAGATGTCATACACACACTACATATATAACACACGCACTACAGATATCACACACACACACACACTACAGATGACACACACACACACACTACAGATATCACACACACACTACAGATATCACACACACACTACACAGATATCACACACACACTACACAGATATCACACACACTACAGATGTCATACACACACTACATATATAACACACGCACTACAGATATCACACACACACACACACTACAGATGACACACACACACACACACACTACAGATATCACACACACACTACAGATATCACACACACACTACAGATATCACACACACACTACAGATGTCATACACACACTACATATATAACACACGCACTACAGATATCACACACACACACACTACAGATATCACACACTACAGATATCACTCACACACACACACTACATATATAACACACGCACTACAGATATCACACACGCACACACACTACAGATGACACACACACACACACACTACAGATATCACACACACACTACAGATATCACACACACTACAGATATCACACACACACTACAGATGTCATACACACACTACATATATAACACATGCACTACAGATATCACACACACACACTACAGATATCACACACTACAGATATCACTCACACACACACACTACATATATAACACACGCACTACAGATATCACACACGCACACACACGCACTACAGATATCACACACACACACACACACTACATATATAACACACACACACTATAGATATCACACACAAACACACCAGCTCATACACACATCTCACACTCCTCTCTGGTAAAGGGGAGGCTGATATTAACCTGCAGCTCCTCAGCGTCTCCTGCTTGCACACCGCTGTCATGTCCCGCCCCTCCCCCGCTCTCCCCTTCAGTCCCGGGGCTCAAGAGCAGGAGACGCTGTCACAGTCTCACAGTGCTGACTGGAGCTGCTTCCAAGTTCCTCTCCCATACCCCGGCTGCCCCCTCCCCCTAGATACGCCTGGGACTGTTGCCGTGCGGAGGGATCTCCTCCTGCACTGCAACATGGTGTCGGCCGGGGCCTCTGACCTGCCGGGCGGAGGGCCCCTGACCAGCCGGGCCCCGTCGCAATGGCGACCGCTGCGACCGCGGTAGTTACGCCACTGGTTGGGGATGTGTCTTTTTACAGTAAGTGGGAGTGGGACTTTGTCTTTCTATAGTAAGTGGGAGTAAGACTTTGTCTTTCTATAGTAAGTGGGAGTAGGACTTTGTCTTTCTACAGTAAGGGGGGTGGGACTTTGTCTATAGTAAGTGAGAGTAGGACATGGTCTTTCTACTGTAAGTGGGGGTGGGACTTTGTCTTTCTACTATAAGTGGGGGTGGGACTTTGTCTTTCTACAGTAAGTGGGAGTAGGACTTTGTCTTTCTATAGTAAGTGGGAGTAAGACTTTGTCTTTCTACTGTAAGTGGGAGTAGGACTTTGTCTTTCTACTGTAAGTGGGGGTAGGACTTTGTCTTTCTACTGTAAGTGGGGGTGGGACTTTGTCTTTCTACAGTAAGTGGGGGTAGGACTTTGTCTCTCTATAGTAGTTGGGGGTAGGACCTTTTCTCTCTGCGGGAAGTGGGGGTAAGACTTTGTCTCTACAAGAAGGAGTTGTGGGGATTTGTCTTTCTACAGGAAATGGGGTGGGGCTGGTGTCTCTCTACAATAAGTGGGTGGGACTTTGTCACTCTACATTAAGCGTGGGTGGGATTTTGTCTTTATTTACAGGAAGTGGGGATGGGGATTTGTCTCTACAGTAAGTGGGAGTGAGACTTTGTCTCTTTACAGTGAGTGGGTGGGAATTTATCATTCTAAAGTATGCGGGGTAGGATTTTGTCTCTCTCTACAGGAAGTAGGGGTGGGGATTTGTCTCTCTTCAGGAAATGAGTTGAGACTGGTCACTCTCTACAGTAAGTGGGGGTGGGACTCTGTTTCTACAGGAAGTGGGGGTAGGGCTGTGTCTTTCTACAGTGAATGAGGTGCGGCTTTGTCTCTCTACATTTAGTGAAGATGTCGATTTGTCTCTACAGTAAGTGGGGTGGGGTGGGATTTTGTGTCTCTGCAGGAAACGCATGTGGGGGCTTTGTCGCTCTACAGGAAGTGGGGTGGGATATTGTGTCTCTGTAGGAAGCACGTGTGGGGGCATTGTGTCTCTACAGTAAGTGGGTTGGGTGTCTTTGTGACCCTACAATAGGTGAGGGTGGGGCCGTGTCTCTATACGGTAAGTAGGGGGTTGACATTTTGTCTCCCTACAGTAAGTGAAGGTGGGACTTTGCCTACAGAAAAGGGGATTTAATGCTCAATAGGAAGTAGATGGAGTTTTTTCTATATAGTAAGTGGGGGTGAGCATTTGCCTCTACAGGAAGTTGGAGCCGAGCATTGTATCTATATAGGCAGTGGCAATGACTTTCCTGCCCTCTTGTCTGTCAGAGGAAAAACAGAGTAGTGGTATTTCAGTTCAGGGGCAAGCTACTGAACAATGGCAGGAGAAATGCATGCTGGGAAGTGAAGAAAAGGAAGATCCTGTACCTATAGTGCTGCAAAAATGCTGATGAAGAGAGACTACCCACTCAAAAAGAGTGGATGGCAAGTCACAGAGCATGTGAATTGTGAGTGTCCCTGGACATATTAGACTGGTAGGTGCACTAGTAACGTGTAAAACGTCAATGTGTTTATACCTTCTAGAGGTGCTGTAGAGACGCCAATAATTGTGTTGATTACGTATTATAGAGAACGTTGCATTTCTAACTTGAACCATATTATAATTGACGGCAGAGCTCCGTGGCTAGCCGGTTGTTACTCTGGTCTGTACCTCTAGGAGCATGTCACGGGGACGTAGGCTCTGCAGGGTGTCATAGATAACATGTCCGGATTCTCATTACACACAGTAGGCCTGTGCCTATAGGCAGCAGATATTAAGACATGTCAACGTGTCTTCCTTACACGGCCCGAATGTCAAATTTACATGATTTTGCTTCCAAAGAAATATGTAGCGCTGGAAAAATAGAAAGCAATCAATGTGACTAGGATGGATCCGTGTGAGGCGGCATCACCTTTGGTCCGTTCCCAAACCCATAGTGTGTTTAATCAATGTCTGTCTAAAGAGGAAAACAAGCATGATTCAATGCATAAAAACCTCTGTGTGTCCTCATTGTTTGCCAGTTTATAATTGACCATTAGTGTGTCTGTCTACAGGGAGATTCTTGGAATCCTATGAGCTGCAGCCTTTAAAGACGAGCGCTCGACTCCCTCCGACAGCATTATAATGAGCCGGCTCTGCTATATCACAAACATACAAACCAAAGAGATTTTTGCTTTTTTGTATCTAGGGGTGTATTATTTTCACTGGTAAATATACAATCCTGGATACACACTTTAATCTTGGTTACTGTATACTCAAATTGATCATTTAACATCAGTGGCGTCAATATTGCATAAATATTAGCACCTTTTATAATGAGTGATGATGTCTCGTTGTGACGGTTTCGGCAAGAAAGGGGGGCCTCAAACAGTCCCTGGAACTAGGACACTAACTATCCCTGTCCCGGGGGTCCTCTTGAAGGTACAGAGGCCCTAGTCTCTGACCTTACTTTACTCAGGTAAAAACCCTGATCTGTCCCCTCCTACCACCCCATGAGGCATGGGACAGAAATGTCAGGTAAACAAGACTCAAAGACAAAACAAAGACAAAACAGGGATAACAGAAAACCTCAATCAGAAAAAAGCACTAACCAAAAATAGGGAGGAGGATAGGGAGGAATAAACTAAACGGGAACAGGGACCAGTCGATAAACACACATGTACTACAGCAAACTACAGAATAATAACTCCACTCCGACCACTTATCTTTCGCACAGGAAGACAAATCTTTCACCAGCATGGACAACAAGGTATGACCAGTTTTTATAGGAAGAGGTAATGACCAGATCAGAAGCAGCTGAAATGGAGCTGCATGTTTCTGACCAGCATATAAAGGAAACTAAATCCTTTTAATATGGGACACAAATCACACCATCTCTAAAGAAGACCTGCAATTCATTACCCAACGTGACCATTTCAGTCCAAATCTTCCAGGGCGAAGACAGATATTTGTGCTCATTATTTTGCCAATATTACTGCAGATTTCTCCTATGTTGAAACACAGAGTGAACTATGTAGGGGGCCCACAATGGATAGGGGTGTGCCCCAGAATGTGCATGCATTGGTAATGCCCAATACTGGAATGGGTTGTCCTTTTTTAGAGGGTTAGTTTGTCTGCACGTATGATAGAGACAATTCTCACAAACAGGAGAGGGGCGACTCTGTAACACCCCAGGCTCCTGGTTGTTACAGTGGCATTGCTTTCCTCACCGGGAGAGTAATGTCATGCTTGGAAGCGAGGAAGGATTTCTTTATCAGGTATTCACAAACATGCAACATGTTCTTACTCCAGGCCAGAAGGGGGAGCTCTGATCCAGTTTGTGGGTGGTTCCCCTATATATATATTCTGGCTGGAGGGAAAGCAGTCAGTCAGTCTGTGAGAGAGACAGCAGAAAGGGGTCATGCAGATGAGAAGATCTGCAGCTTCTGTGAGGAAAGTGTGGGGCCGTGTAGCCACGTGAGGTGTTGCAGCTCCTGGAAAAGAGAGAGAAAAGGATGGAACAAGCTGTAGAGAGCGTGAAGAAGGAAAAGGAGCAAAGGAGAGTGAAGAGCTGGAGAGAGAAGCTGCGACTGAGCTTCCTCCACACTGAGCGCAGGTACCGGTAGCTGGAAGACCGAGGTTGTGCGGGTAACTCTATGCCCAATGGTAGAAATCAGCGGACAGCAGATTGCAAGTTACCTGTCCACCATTAACACCCAAAGACACAGTAGCAGATAGAGCCCGGGTCATGATTGAGATCCTGTAAAAAGGCTTGAGTTACCTGTCATGCCGGTTAGTGTCCTACCTAAAGGGGGACAGAGAGAACTTGAGGACCTTGTGTGAGGTCTAAGGCAGCAAGGGACTACAACACAGCGCTAGAAGGAAGGCTTCCAACCACACCTGGTTATGGCAGCCCATTCTAAATACTTCTGCACCCTAAGGACATGCCAGTCAGCAAGTGAGATCTGCCTCCTGATCCTAAATGGCAGGAGAAAGAAGAAGCTCCGCCCACGCAGCAGAGAGCGGGAACCGAACCTAGAGACAGAGAGGAAGCTGGATGACAAGATGGCGAGTGGCCAGGACCCAGAGTGGGGGCTGGAAGCCGAGGCCTCCCCCAGCAATTAGGATGAAAGCCACAGCGAGCCGTCAACAGAGGTCCCTGAGTTCCTGAAGCCGGAAGTGGAGAAGCTCAATGGCCAACTCCTGTGGATGCAGCTGAGCACCGTGACCAAATGGAAAGAGACACTAAAGGTGAAGCTGCTGGAGGAGCGTCCTATCCCGCGGCCCCTGACTTCAGCGGAGGAAACGACTGACACCAGGACACAGCCACGAGCAGGTTATGTCGCCGACCCTGCCCCGGTAGCCAAGGAACTCCTAGTAGGCCCGTTAGCTGCACCACCACGCTGTGAACCCGACTGGGTTCAGACCCTTGAGGAATGCGACCGGGCCTCGAGCTTAGAGGGCTGCCTGGGGGCTCCGATTCAACCCGCCAATATACCGGGGGAAGTATATGCCGAGAGAATGGTATACCGCTGGGTGAACCCTGGAATGGACCTAAACAGATTTCCGGGGGTAGAACAAAAGGAAGGTGAAGAGATGGAAGTCCTCAGCTGGGGGGAATATCAGCAGCAGCTTGCCCGTAAGTGGGAAGCGAAAGATAAAGAACGCCAGGCCAGGCGTAAAGCATTTGATGAGAGGGATCTGCAAACCAAGGCCCAGACTCATGGAGACAGACAAGCAAACCGGGCCCCGCTGAGGCAGGGCACTGTAGTTGCCTTCAGACTAAAACGAGGCTGGGGATTCATAAAGGAACCAGACCTGTTATCAGAGGTGTTTGGCAATAGAAGGGATGTAGAATCTCACCTCCTGGAAGGACACCTGGACAGGGACTTATATCCAGGGGACAGTGTAATCTACACCTGGCATATGGGCAACAAGGGATGGTATGCCTTGAACTTCAGGAAGTACAAAGACCCTGTTCCTGATGTAATAGTTACCAGGCCTAAGACACCAGCAGCGCCAGTTCCATCTAGTGCCAAAGTGGTCGCAGCTAACACTTCAACTGCAGCACCAACCCCTAAAGCCTTCACTAAAACAACAGTTTGTACAATGACTACTACTGAGACTGCAGTGGCTACAGCACCAGTTGCCGTGCGTACACAGGCCACACAGACCCCTATCGCAGGACATGACTTAACAGTACATGATTTCATAGGCCATGACCTTTTTGTGTTGCCAGGAGTAACATTAGCCCATGAACTTCCCAGGCCAGGAAGTAGCCAGCACCAGGAACAGCCCTGGAAACAGCAAAAGTAAATAAGAAGAGTGATGTGCCTTTGAGACTGTGAATAGTTAAAATTTGTTTAACCTGGCAAGGTTTCTGTTGAACAAGTCCAAAAGTTCATTTGTTAGAAAAAGACACTGAGGCCATGGACAGTGAATGGTCCACAAACTTTCCTGTAAATAGTTGGCATCTCCTTAGGTGCTTTCTACAGGTTTTACAAATGACCAAAGAAGAGACTGTTCATTATTTACACTGAAGAAACTATTTATTAATGTTTGTCTTAAAGAGTGTATTTGTCTTAAAGTGACCTGAAGAAAACCGTTTGACATGGCCGAAGACAAGGTCTGGATGTTACGCCTTGTAGCCCGCCCAACCCTACATTGGGGGTTTAGGATGGTTTCTCCGCATCACTGCTGTTATTAATGTGATATTGAAAGACTTGAAAACTGTTTGCACTTTTAAATGTTGCACTCCTGAAAATGTCTTGATTTTGTTGCACTGTACCAGAAGAAGTGTTAGTATCGGTGTCGCTAAAAGATAGTATACCCGTAAGGGGAGATCGTCGTTTCATACTTAATATTTAGTGTAATAGAAAGTTCTATTTTGAAAGAGTTATATTTTACCTTGTATTAAAGTTTTGCAACGTTCAAAGCTAATTACCTCCCATAAAGGGAAGCAAAAGTTTGTACCAGTTTGAATGCATTTGCCAAAAATGTTTTGTAAATGTACTAAATGTTTTGTACCTGTACTATTGTTTTTGTTTTCCCAGTTCAGGAGTACTGGACTTAACGGGGGGGAAGGGGTAAAGACCAAGGTTGTGGGGATAACTCTGTGCCCCATGGCAGAAGTCGGTGGACAGCAGATTGCAAGTTACCTGTCCACCATTAACACCCGAAGACACAGTAGCAGATAGATCCCGGGTCATGATAGAGATCCTGTAAGAAGGCTCGAGTTACCTGTCATGCGGGTTAGTGTCCTGTTGTGAATTCCGCTCTTGGGCTCCCTCCGGTGGTTGTAAGTAGTATTTTTGTGAGTTCTGCTCTTGGGCTCCCTCCTGTGGTTTTGAGTGGTGTGGCTGCTTCTTGGAGTTAGCTTCTGCAGCTGTTTTCACTGATCGTCTTTCTGGCTCGACTATATTAGTCTGGCCTTATTCCACATTCAATGCCAGTTGTCAATTGTTCCAGCCTGGAGTCGTTGCTCTTAGGATTTTCCTGACACTCTGACCAGTTCTGCAAAGCTAAGTCCTTGCTTGTCCTTTTGCAGTTCACTTGTTGTGGACTTTGTTGTTCTGCACTTTCTTTGTTTTGCTCATTTGTCCAGCTTATCAGTATGGATCTATTCGGCTAAGCTGGAAGCTCTGGGCAGCAGAGTTTGCCCTCCACTCCTTTAGTCAGGTGTGGAGATTTTTGCATTTCTCTGCGGTGGACTTTTTCTAGCTTTTTACTGACCGCACAGCGTTCTGTCCTGTACTATTTCTATCTAGCTAGAAGTGGCCTCCTGTGCTAAATCTTGTTTCATACTACGTATGTCATTTCCTTCTCCTCTCACAGTCATTACATGTGGGGGGCTAAACTATCCTTTGGGGATTTTCTCTGAGGCAAGATAGTTTTCCTGCTTCTATCTTTAGGGATAGTTAGGTCTTAGGCTGTGACGAGATGCCTAGGCAGAGTTAGGAGCATCCCACGGCTACTTCTAGTGTTGCGTTGAGCTTAGGGACTGTGGTCAGTATAGTTACCACCTGCTCAGAGCTAGTCGCATGTCGCTCCTTAATCACCAGACCATAACAGTACAACTGGCCAAAAATAAGCTGAATGCATCTCAAAAGAAGGAAAAGAATAAGAGTTCTGAGCCATTTTTTTTTCTTTAGTTTGTTTTGTCTTTTTCCATCCTCTTAATCTCTGGGTGATTCGGGATTTGGATGCAGGCATGGATGTTCAGGGGTTGTTTTCTCGTGTGGATCAGGTTGCTGCAAGAGTACAGAGTATTCAAGATTATGTTGTTCAGACTCCGGCCTTAGAGCCTAGAATTCCTACTCCGGATTTGTTTTACGGGGATAGATCTAAGTTTTTGAACTTTAAAAATAACTGCAAATTGTTTTTTGCCCTGAAACCCCGTTCTTCTGATGACCCCATTCAGCAAGTAAAGATAGTTATTTCTCTGCTGCGTGGCGACCCTCAGGACTGGGCATTCTCTCTTGAGTCAGGGGATCCGGCATTGCTCAATATAGATGCATTCTTTCAATCGCTCGGATTATTGTATGACGAACCTAACTCTGTAGAGCATGCTGAGAAAACACTATTGGCCCTGTGTCAGGGTCAGGAAGCGGCAGAATTATACTGCCAGAAATTTAGAAAATGGTCTGTGCTCACTAAATGGAATGAGGACGCTCTGGCAGTAATTTTCAGAAAGGGTCTTTCTGAAGCCCTTAAAGACGTTATGGTGGGGTTTCCCACGCCTGTAGGTTTGAGCTAATCTATGTCTCTGGCCATTCAGATTGATCGGCGCCTGCGCGAGCGCAAAGCGGTGCACCATATGGCAGTGTCCTCTGGGCAGAGTCCTGGGCCCATGCAATGTGATAGGATTTTGACTAGAGCGGAACAGAGGGGATACAGACGTCAGAATGGGCTGCGTTTTTACTGTGGTGATTCTGCTCATGCTATTTCTGATTGCCCTAAGCGTATTAAGAGGGTCGCTAGGTATGTTACCATTAGTACTGTGCAGCCTAAGTTTCTCCTGTCTGTGACCCTGATTTGCTCATTGTCATCTTTTTCCTTCATGGCATTTGTGGATTCAGGCGCTGCTCTGAACTTAATGGACTTAGAATTCGCTAGGCGCTGTGGTTTTTCTTTGCAGCCTTTGCAGAGTCCCATACCCTTGAGGGGTATTGATGCTACACCATTGGCCAAGAATAAACCTCAGTATTGGACTCAGCTGACTATGTGCATGGCTCCTTCACATCAGGAAGATTGCCGTTTTCTGGTGTTGCATAATTTACATGATGTTGTTGTACTGGGTTTTCCATGGTTACAAGTACACAATCCAGTGCTGGATTGGAAATCAATGTCTGTGACTAGTTGGGGTTGTCAAGGGGTACATAGTGACGTTCCTTTAATGTCAATTTCCTCTTCCCCCTCTTCTGATGTTCCTGAATTTTTGTCAGTTTTCCAGGATGTATTCGATGAGCCCAAGTCCAGTTCCCTTCCTCCACATAGGGACTGTGATTGTGCTTTTGACTTGATTCCTGGCTGTAAGTTCCCTAAGGGCCGACTTTTCAATCTGTCTGTGCCAGAGCATGCCGCCATGCGGAGTTATGTTAAGGAGTCTTTAGAGAAGGGGCATATTCGGCCGTCTTTGTCACCATTGGGACCGGGATTCTTTTTTGTTGCCAAGAAGGATGGCTCCTTAAGACCCTGTATTGATTATCGCCTTCTTAATAAGATCACGGTCAAATTCCAATACCCTTTACCTTTGCTCTCTGATTTGTTTGCTAGGATTAAGGGGGCTAGTTGGTTTACCAAGATTGACCTTCGAGGGGCATATAATCTTGTTCGTATTAAACAGGGTGACGAATGGAAAACTGCATTTAATACGCCCGAAGGCCATTTTGAATACCTGGTGATGCCTTTCGGGCTTTCTAATGCTCCTTCTGTATTTCAGTCCTTTATGCATGATATTTTCCGCAATTATCTTGATAAATTCTTGATTGTGTATTTGGATGATATTTTGATTTTTTCCAATGATTGGGAGTCTCATGTGAAGCAGGTCAGGATGGTGTTCCAGATCCTTCGTGATAATGCTCTATTTGTGAAGGGGTCTAAGTGCCTGTTTGGAGTTCAGAAGCTCTCTTTTTTGGGGTTTATTTTTTATCCTTCGTCTATAGAAATGGATCCTGTTAAGGTCCAAGCCATTCATGACTGGATTCAACCCACATCTGTGAAGAGCCTTCAGAAATTTTTGGGCTTTGCTAATTTCTATCGCCGTTTCATTGCCAACTTCTCTAGTGTGGTTAAACCCCTGACCGATTTGACGAAAAAAGGCGCTGATGTGACTAATTGGTCCTCTGAGGCTGTTGAGGCCTTTCAGGAGATAAACGCCAATTTACTTCTGCCCCTGTCTTGCGTCAGCCTGATGTTTCTCTTCCCTTTCAGGTTGAGGTTGACGCTTCTGAGATTGGGGCAGGGGCTGTTTTGTCACAGAGGAATTCTGATGGTTCCTTGATGAAGCCATGTGCCTTCTTTTCCCGTAAGTTTTCGCCTGCGGAACGCAATTATGATGTCGGCAATCGGGAGTTGTTGGCTATGAAGTGGGCGTTTGAGGAGTGGCGACATTGGCTTGAGGGAGCTAAGCACCGTATTGTGGTCTTGACTGTTCATAAGAATCTGATTTACCTTGAGCCGGCCAAGCGGCTGAACCCTAGACAGGCTCGGTGGTCCCTGTTTTTCTCCCGTTTTGATTTTGTGGTCTCATATCTTCCAGGATCTAAGAATGTTAAAGCGGATGCCCTCTCTAGGAGTTTTTTGCCAGATTCTCCTGGAGTCCTTGAGCCGGTTGGCATTCTTAGGGAAGGGGTGATTCTGTCTGCCATCTCCCCTGATTTGCGGCGGGCGCTTCGGGAGTTTCAGGCTGATAAACCTGACCGCTGTCCTGTGGGGAAGCTGTTTGTTCCTGATAGATGGACAAGTAAGGTAATTTCTGAGGTCCATTGTTCTGTGTTGGCCGGTCATCCTGGGATTATTGGTACCAGAGATTTGGTTGCTAGGTCCTTTTGGTGGCCTTCCTTGTCGCGGGATGTGCGTTCTTTTGTGCAGTCCTGTGGGACTTGTGCCCGGGCTAAGCCTTGCTGTTCCCGTGCTAGTGGGTTGCTTTTGCCTTTGCCCGTCCTGGAGAGGCCTTGGACGCATATTTCCATGGATTTTATTTCGGATCTTCCTATGTCCCAGAGGATGTCTGTTATCTGGGTGGTTTGTGACCGGTTCTCTAAAATGGTCCATTTGGTACCTTTGCCTAAATTGCCTTCCTCCTCTGATTTGGTTCCATTGTTTTTCCAACATGTGGTTTGTTTGCATGGCATTCCGGAGAATATTGTGTCTGACAGAGGGTCCCAGCTTGTTTCCAGGTTTTGGCGGGCCTTTTGTGCTAGGATGGGTATTGATTTGTCTTTTTCTTCGGCGTTCCATCCTCAGACAAATGGTCAAACTGAGCGAACTAATCAAACCTTGGAGACCTATTTGAGATGCTTTGTGTCTGCTGATCAGGATGATTGGGTGACTTTCTTGCCGTTGGCCGAGTTTGCCCTTAATAATCGGGCTAGTTCGGCTACTTTGGTTTCGCCTTTCTTTTGTAGTTTTGGTTTGCATCCTCGTTTTTCTTCAGGGCAGGTTGAGCCTTCTGATTGTCCTGGTGTAGATTCTGTGATGGACAGGTTACAGCAGATTTGGACTCATGTGGTAGACAATTTGACGTTGTCCCAGGAAAAGGCTCAACGTTTTGCTAACCGCCGTCGGTGTGTTGGTCCTCGGCTTCGTGTGGGGGATTTCGTCTGGTTGTCCTCTCGTCATGTCCCTATGAAGGTTTCTTCCCCTAAGTTCAAGCCTCGGTTTATTGGTCCTCATAAGATTTCTGAGATTATCAATCCTGTGTCTTTTCATTTGGCCCTTCCAGCCTCTTTTGCCATCCACAATGTTTTTCATAGATCTTTGTTGTGGAGATATGTGGTGCCCGTTGTTCCTTCTGTTGATCCTCCTACCCCGGTGTTGGTTGAGGGGGAGTTGGAATATGTGGTTGAGAAAATTTTGGATTCTCGTTTTTCGAGGCGGAAGCTTCAGTATCTTGTCAAGTGGAAGGGTTATGGCGAGGAGGATAATTCTTGGGTTGTTGCCTCCAATGTTCATGCCGCCGACTTGGTTCGTGCTTTTCATTTGGCTCGTCCTGATCGGCCTGGGGGCTCTGGTGAGGGTTCGGTGACCCCTCCTCCAGGGGGGGTTACTGTTGTGAATTCCGCTCTTGGGCTCCCTCCAGTGGTTGTAAGAAGCATTTTTGTGAGTTCTGCTCTTGGGCTCCCTCCTGTGGTTTTGAGTGGTGTGGCTGCTTCTTGGAGTTAGCTTCTGCAGCTGTTTTCACTGATCGTCTTTCTGGCTCGGCTATATTAGTCTGGCCTTATCCCTCATTCAATGCCAGTTGTCAATTGTTCCAGCCTGGAGTCATTGCTCTTAGGATTTTCCTGACACTCTGACCAGTTCTGCAAAGCTAAGTCCTTGCTTGTCCTTTTGCAGTTCACTTGTTGTGGACTTTGTTGTTCTGCACTTTCTTTGTTTTGCTCATTTGTCCAGCTTATCAGTATGGATCTAGTCAGCTAAGCTGGAAGCTCTGGGCAGCAGAGTTTGCCCTCCACTCCTTTAGTCAGGTGTGGAGATTTTTGCATTTCTCTGCGGTGGACTTTTTCTAGTTTTTTACTGACCGCACAGCGTTCTGTCCTGTACTATTTCTATCTAGCTAGAAGTGGCCTCCTGTGCTAAATCTTGTTTCATACTACGTATGTCATTTCCTTCTCCTCTCACAGTCATTACATGTGGGGGGCTAAACTATCCTTTGGGGATTTTCTCTGAGGCAAGATAGTTTTCCTGCTTCTATCTTTAGGGATAGTTAGGTCTTAGGCTGTGACGAGATGCCTAGGCAGAGTTAGGAGCATCCCACGGCTACTTCTCGTGTTGCGTTGAGCTTAGGGACTGCGGTCAGTATAGATACCACCTGCTCAGAGCTAGTCGCATGTCGCTCCTTAATCACCAGACCATAACAGTGTCCTACCTAAAGGGGAATAGAGAGAACGTGAGGACCTTGTGTGAGGCCTAAGGCAGCAAGGGACTACAACACAGCGTTAGAGGGAAGGCTTCCAACCCCACCTGGTTAGGGGGATTCCCAATTCACTTCCAAACCGGCCGGACCGCACCAACCATCACCTGTGATCCGGTACCCTGGACTGTGGCTGCCTGAATTCTACAGTAAAGAGGTAAAGAGACTGCAACTTGTGTCCTCTTTCTATACCATCTACCATCTGTCCCTACTACATCGGGAGCCCTGGGGACCCAGCTTCACCTGTGGGAAGCCATACCATCCCAGCTGCCATAACATCACCCCAGTGGACCCTTTAAGCAGCATCGTCATCCCTGACTGAATACCACAGGTGGCGTCACGAACACTTCTTATTTTCCAAACTTTATTCAAAACCCCTTTAAAGACCATTCCTTTTACTTGGGTGCCCAGGGCCACGGACTTGGTCACTGCCGCCGTGACACATGCCTTTAAGTACCGGACCCGGTGCCTAGTACCCCACGGCCTTGGCAGGTGTTCCAACTCCGTTCCTCCAAAGAAGATGTTCTGATCTATTCACTTCCATCATGAACAATGTCTCTTTGCCATTTAGGTCCATTTATTGGAATGGGACCAGCTGCTCACAGACGTGGTTTACCTTCAGAGCAATCTGCTCAGGCACTACTATGTAGGAGCCCATTCTCACCTCCCTGGTTGCCACATCCGGGACAATCTCTGGCCATTTCCACAGTCACCTCTCTCTAATCCAACTTGGCCCCAATTGGGCTTTGTCCACACAAAAAAAACTGAATTTCTGCCGTGTTCATGGAGAATCCGCTTCAGAAAACTTTCCATATTTAGTGAATTTTTGGAGGAAATTTATATTTTCCTGAAGCATTTTTGAAGAGGTTTATTTTTAAGCCTTTTGATAGGACGGTGCCTTGTTTCGAGTGGATCTGCTTTCTTTTTTTAAAGAATTTTCCAGAGAAAAATGAAAAGCTCGAAAAACTCTTCGTAAGAACAGCAAAGTGAATTCCCCATATTTAGAATTAGAAGAGTTTCCTAAGAGTTTTTAAGGAGGATTTTTCAGATGTTCTGCTAAAAAAAAACTAAAAATGACTATTATCCTTAGATTCCACCCATGAGACCGCCAAAACATGTGATGTCACCCCTGACTACTGCCCTGTACTACCACATTCTACTCTACCATGAAAATTGTACATTATAACATTTTCATTAAACGGAATCAGTCGCCATGTGAGAGCAGCACAATGTAGGGGTGGAGACCCAGATTCCAGCAATGTGTCACTTAGTGGGCTGCTTGCTGCAGTTTTAATAAATTCCTTGTTTTCTCCGAAGCAGACCTAGCATTGCTCTAAATGCTGGCCTCTGTTTACCCCCGCCCATACCCCTGATTCGCCACTTTCTATGTACAATTTGCATAGGCAGAAAGCTGCCAATCAGTGGTGGGGGCGGAGTTAGAAACAGGTTTAGTAGTCCTCTACTGATAATCTTCTGTTGATAAAACAGGGATTTTATCTAAACTACAGCAAGCAGCTCAAAAAGTGACACATCACTAGAATCGAGGTCTCTGGCTCTACATTATGCTGCTCACAGATTTGGTGGCAAAAATCTGTTGACAGAGTCCCTTTAAAGGTGAATATATATAATTTAGCACAATGCCGCTATCTTCATCAAGACACTATGGGGGCAGAAAAATGGAATTCAAAGCTGTGATATGACGGACACAAATGGCACCCTGACTATTAGGACGTCGGTCAGGTTTTCCCTACTTTTTCTGGTTCTTTAGATGAAATCAAACTTTTTTTTTTTCCGGTTTTGTACTTTCATATTAACACCTGAGTGATGACCACGGCACTCCTTGCATTTCACACGTGGTCACCTTTGCATGAAGGACCCTACAACCCACGCGGAATAAGACTACTGGTTATTAATGCACCAAAATTGGTGTTGTGGAAAAGCCGCCTGTGTAGGAAAAGTGACAAGCTTCTGAAATATATGAAAGATTTACGCAGAAATCTCTCGAGGGGCTTTTTGTGATATTGGAAACATGGTGGCTGCATCAGAGGAAGGAGAGAAGGACTGTTATAGTGGTTGAAAAGGCGTGAAAATTGCTGTCAAGGGGGTTTGCACGTTCTCATACAGTGCATGTGATCAGCATCCTTCTCCATTACGTTTCTGCACAAATAATACTGAGCATTCGGTAACAAGGGGGGCTGTTGATCTCTGGTTCTTCCGGTGCTGTGGGGCGTAATCATATTATCATGTCAATTGTGGTGTGATTGATGTCGCCCAAAAAAAGAGTATGACATACCAGAACCTTTCCTAAAATGGAGAACGTTCTCTGTTTGCTCCAAATTCTTGAGCATGCATAAATGAAGTCAGGTGTACTTGTTCCTGCAACTGTGTAATGTGCTTGTTCCAGGTCCTATGAGACTGAATAAAAGAGATTCAACACATGCGCAGTGAAGCTTGGTGTACATACAGGACATTCTCTGTGTCACGGGTCTCTTCTCTGTGGTGTCACTTATTCGTCACGTGCCTGCTCTCACACGTGACTTGGGGTTTTGCCTGCAAGGGTTAATCTATCTCCCCACTCTCAGTCCAGCATTCAACCTCTGTCCTAAGCTGTAATGGGAGCATAAATCACACACCGACCCAGGCCACACACGCGCTCATACGCGCTGCCACCACCCATCGAATACACGGGCGATGAGTCCCAGAAATAATACTAATAAAAATATGTTTATCACTCATAAGGCTCACACACCTCTAGGCTATGGATTCTTTAGAACATTCAAGGTTCAACTTATTAAAGTTTTATACTTTAATAGCAAAAGGTTCAAAGCTTACAATAAGAAAAAGGTATAAAAATATGATAATAAAAAGACATACAACTTATGCAAAACAGTATCAAAATAAACAGGAGAAAACTTACAGAAATTATCTAACTGGTAGTTGCTTTCTGCTCCCTGAGGTTGGTGAATGGAATAGGAACACATCAGCTTCTCAGGCTGCCCTCATCATGTGAACACAATTCTCTGTCTGCAGCCTAAATTTATAACTTTGGTCTGAGGTCAGGTTTCTAGACCAGCCCCTCAGGAAAATATCATAACTGCTGCCTGTTTGATTGGGCCACGCCCCCAATGAATATATATTATTTTCCTCTGGAGACACTTGTGAGATGGTTCCCAGGAATAGCTAACCTCCAAGCAATTAACATCTCCCCTCCAAGCACTAGGAGGTGTAAAGTGTTCCTTTCTTCTTGGCTCTAGCTAGGCCTCCTGGTGGGATCTGGAGACAGAATTCCTACTAGTTCCAATTAAGTACCTATTAACACGTAGGTGCGACTTGCCTTCAGGACAGATGTTACATTATCACTAGTCACACATACTGTATAACCCTAGACATATGTCACTACACACATATAGATATATATACACATATTTAACCACACTCCGTTTTGCCCAAATAAGTCAGGTGTACTTGTTCCTGCAACTGTGTAATGCGCTTGTTGCAGGTGAAATGAGACTAAATAAAAGAGATTCAACACATGCACAGTAAAGCTTGGTGCACATACAGAGCAATCTCTGTTTTGTCCAAATTGTTGAGCATGCATAATAAAGTCAGGTGTACTTGTTCCATGCACAGTAAAGCTTGGTGTACATGCTTCCTCTTCATGTGTATATTGCACATGCTTCAAGTGCTAAAAGACTAACTACAGGTGATTCAGCACATGCACGATAAAGCTTGGTGTACTTGTCCCTTTTCTGTGCACTGCGCATGCGCCAGGTGCTGCAGGACTAAGAACACTTAGTAGGCTGCTTGTTGTTGTTTTGATAAAATTACTGTTTAATCAGCAGGAGATTATCACCACAAGACCAATAAACCTGGCAGGTAGTCCAACCGTGCCTCCACCACTGATTGGCAGCTTTCTGCCTATACACAGTGTACACAGAAAGCTGCCAATTAGCGGGGTTATACAGAGCTTAGCATTCAGAGCACTGCTAGATCTGCAGCAGATAAAACAAATACATTTTAGCAAAACTGCAGCAACTAGTAGAGCAAGTGATACATCACCGGAATCAGGGTCTCTGCCCCTAAATCATTGCTGCTCTCAGATGGAGTAGCAAAATCCAAGTGACAAATTCTCTTTACGGATGTGAAAGTTTAATAAGTGGATATTGACGATCTCCTCGCAGATTCTCGCTGAGTGAATAGTACTGTATATTTTTCCTTTAGTGTCAGCTGCAGAGAAAATGTGCAGCAAGCAGCGACTTCCCATGGCGATACAAATTGATGGCCAGGGTTTTTAGAAACTGGACCCACAAGGATAAAACAGTCACAGTGTTTTGGCACAGAAATGCAATCTGCTTTTAACTTCTCGCAGTTTATGGTCTCTTTAAAGGAAACCATTGAGCCCTTTGATACGCTGCACGAGCAGCACAAAATGTAGACGGTCTCCCTCATTAGAGAAAGCGGCTTCTACTCTGAAATGCTGCCACGATCCAGAGAAAACATAACTTGGAATAAAGAAAAAAGCTCGGCGGCGGCAGGAGTCTGTAGGGCGGCTCTCTGCAGCTATCAATCACCCCAAACTGGGAGGAGAAAAACAGGAAGGAGCCCCCTGGTGGGCTCACAGGCGGAGCTGCAAGGTTTGGTTCATGGGGAAGAGGAGACTTCTGAGTGCGGCTCCTAACCAGGTAACCCTGATTACAACTGGGTGACGCACCCTAATAGTGGAGAACCTCAGCAGATGACTGCGCTGTTACTGAAAATAATCTCTATAACTGCAAGTATGTGATTTGTCACAATCCGACTAGTCGTGCTTGTATTTAGCGAGGCCGAGGACGTCTAGTCGGCATGTGACCGCATGTACGCAAATCACACACTTGCGATTGCGATAGGACTGCCTGGTCAGGACAGCGACACCGGAGAATCCTGACAGTGTGCGGTGCGCACGCTCTGAGTATTCGGAAGTCTGCAGTCTCACAGAGTGACTGCAGGCACAAGGTCGGACAAACCCTTTTAACTCAAGTCTTCTCCAAACGTCAAAGTAGATAATATGGCTTAGAAAAAGCTCAACCTGCAGGTTGGAAAACGGAGGAGATCAATCGTCTTCATGCGTGGCAGATAAACTGACAATTTTACCATTCGGATTTCGGCGCACAGAACAAAAGGAGCAAAGTGGACGAGACGTTACGAAATCTCACCCATGCGCTATCGCTTTGTCAATTTTTTGCTGCAGATTTTACCGTTTACACTGTATAGGGTGCAAGTCATAGCAAATCTGCAGTAAAATCTGCATCAGATCCACGTGAACAAAAAATGCAGATTTTGTTCCAGACTCCATTTGTATATGTGAGCCGTCCCTTTTAATAATCAATCACTGGGGCCAAGATATATTGGGAATGGTTCCCGGCGATCGTCATCTTCAGAAATGACGGGCGCATGTGCTGCCTCTGCTCTACGGAGGTGACAGCTGCACTTCTTATACTAACGGGCCCGATACAATATCTTTCTTGTTCACGTCAGGCAAAATCAAATATGTTCCTCTAAGGTGACACGCGAAAAGAACGCGCTCCAAGATGCCGCTAATCTGTCGGCAAAGGGGTATTTTTAGCTCGGGAAGATTCAGTTTGGAAGCTGCACAAAAAATGAATCCGGAATAGGATCTCACTGAGGAGGGATATCAGTCCTGCAAGTGTCAGAGCATGCTGGGAGTTGTAGTTGCCTATTAGGAAGAGAAACTTGCTTGCAGCCGTTGAAAGGCTAAAAAAATGTCTCTTATTTTCAGGGAACAGCGCCACTATTGTTAGTGGGCTGTCACTGGTATTACAGCTAAGCTTTAATCATTTAAATCGAAGCGAGCTGCAATACCAGACGTGGCCTCTAAACAACAGTGGCGCTGTTTCTGCACACAACTTATGTCTATTTAGTCCAATCAGTGATGCAGAATTTGCAGTTGCAACCCGAAATTTTGGCCATGTGATGACTCCAAGGTTTCGCGTGATAACATCATGTTGCATGATAATTGCAGGGTCCTGTTACAGATTTTATATTTGGACACCCCCCCCCCCATAAATGATAATACAATGTAACAATGTGTAATGCAGAAAATGGGTGAGAATTAATGTGTGAAATATCAGATAATAGGTGGCAGAAAAGTCTGACAGTTACTTACAGCTCACTGTGGATGATAATGGTGGTGCACGGAGTCGCTAATCTCTATTGCTGTTTTTTTTTTTTCAATACGTTAAATAAAAGCATTTTAATCCCAAATTGCCAAATTTTGGCGAATAATGTTTATAGATGAACAGGACAATATACACACCTGAATTATAAAAATGCCAAAAATCATAGTGTATCCATATACCCATCTATTCTTGATTCTTACAAAAATCAATACTGGGCAGATTGTAAAAAGAAAACCAGCGCGTTCCACTCACAAGCAGCTTCACACATCATGTATATAACTGCAATGCTTTGTAAAACTGCAAAAAAAAAATTGGAGGGTAAAAGTCTGACCCAAATCGATCCTTTGACTCCCACTACTTGTATAAATCAATGTTTATGATGCATATGGTGAGGTCGGTCACATGTGACACTTTTGTCTATGTCTACTTGTACATATCTTCAATTATTCGCCAGAACCAAATAGAATAAAAAAATATCCATGATACGGATATCAGTAATCATCGAAATCAAAATATATAAATGAGTAGATTCGGTGATTAAATGTTATCATGCTCAATTCTCTTCCCTTCACTCATAAAAAGCATCTCCTAATTGTGACAGAAGAGAAAACATGTCTTATTATTAGTAAGGAGGGTGATAACATGAGGAAAGGTTCCTGCGATTCACATCTAGAACACACACCCATTACACTCCATTTTTTGCAGCTAAGACACTGAAGACACTTGGTTAGCACCCGAGCATGCTCGTATAACACCTTATCCCAGTACGCTCGCTCTTCACCAGTCTTCACTCATTAGTAAGGTGGGCCCTCAGAATCAAGTCCTCTAGTGGGCCCAATTTTCTTCAGTCCGACACTGATTGTGACAAATAATATATTCACTCATTAGCAAGGAGGGTGATAACATGAGGAAATGTTCCTGCGATTCACATCTAGAACACACACCCATTACATTCCATTTTTTGCAGATAAATTATCCACAAAAGAAAAGAATGAAAACATGTCAGATGTCAACCCGATTTGACATCAAAATCTAACTTTTCCCTTAATGAGTCTGTTAAAAAAGCAAAAAAAAAAAAATGAGTCATCCATTTTGCATCCCAGTGGTGTCCTTTTTTCCCCATACAATAAAAACAGAGGCCATGCTGATTACCGTAAATGATAATCTAATTGTGACAAAAAAGAGGGTGGTAACAAAAGGAAAAGTTCCTGCCCTGCACAGCTAGAAGTCACCCATTACAGTCTATTTTTTTGTAGACCAATCGTACAGAAAAAAATAGAAGCTATAGTAGCTATACTACTTGATACAGTGCCTGATAAAAATTAGTCTAGGTCCAAAAAAAACACTTTAAAGATTGGCTTTGTATACATGAAAAGTGGGCCCTCAGAATCAAGTCCTCTAGCGGGCCCAATGTTCTTCAGTCTGACACTGATTGTGCCAGAAGACAAATTATAGCCTCTCTCCTTGGTATGGAGGAAGGTAACATGAGGAAAAGTTCCTGCTTTTCACAGCTAGAACATAAATTCATTAAAGTCCATTTTTTTCAGATTAATAGTCCACAGAGAAACAGAGCAAAGACATGTTAGACCCGAATCCAATTTGAAGATCAAAATCGCCCAATACAGTTAATGAGTCCATAAAAAAATCAGTTCACAGATGCCATCCGTGCTGTATCCTACAACTGTCCATTTTTTTTCTACACTAAAAAAAAGATGTCATGAGTTGATTCCACGATTGGATGATAAACTGCTAATTTTCTCTCTGCTATAGTCATAAAAGACATCTCCTAATTGTGACAGAAGATAAGCTATGTCTTCTCTCATTAGTGAGTGGGGTGATAACACGAAGAAAAGCGCCTGCTTTTCACAGCCAGAACACACACACACATTAAAGTCCATTGCTTGCAGACCAATTGGCCATAAAAAAAGATAGACAAAGAAGATATGTCAGATTTTAATTGAATTTGAGAATCAAAATCGCCTGTTCAAGCCGAGTCCATGAGAAAAATAGAAAGCACAGGGATTCTATCTATGTCGTATCCTATTGTTGTCTATTTTTTTTCATACAAAAGAAAACAAATTCAATTCAGTAATTGGATAAAAATTTGCAGATTTTTTTCTCTGCTATGGGCATAAAAGACATCCCCCAATTGTGACATCATGTCCTCACTAGTGCGCGGATAAGGTGTTATCTGAGCATGCTCGGGTGCTAACTGAGTGTCTTTGGCGTGCTTGAAAAATATGTCCGAGTCCCCATAGCTGCATATTTCACAGCTGTTCGACAGCAGCAACACAAGCGAGGATTGTCTGTTTGTTAGGCAGTCCCTGCAAGTGTTTCAGCCACAAGACTTGTAGGTCCAAGGACTCGACTGAAGACACTCGGTTAGCACCCGAGCATGCTCGTATAACATCTTATCCCGGCACGCTCGCTCTTCACCAGTCTTGACTCATTAGTAAGGTGGGTCCTGAGAATCAAGTCCTCTAGCGGGCGCAATGTTCTCCAGTCTGACACTGATTGTGACAGAAGACAAATTATAGCCTCTCCTTGGTATGGAGGAAGGTAACACGAGGAAAAGTTCCTGCTTTTCACAGCTAGAATACAAATTCATTAAAGTCCATTCTTTTCAGACTAATAGTCCACAGAGAAACAGAGCAAAGACAAGTTAGACCCGAATCCAATTTGAACATGAAAATCGCCCATTCCAGTTAGAAGATAAATTGTAGCCTCCCTCATTAGTGAGGAGGGTGGTAAGAAGAGGAAAAGTTCCTGCCTATCACAGCTAGAACACACACCCATTACAGTCCACTCTTTTCAGACTAATAGTCCACAGAAAAAAAGAGCAAAGACTGGTTACACCCGAATCCAATTTGAAGATCAAAATCGCCCATTCCAGTTAAGGTACCGTCACACTAGACGATATCGCTAGCGATCCGTGACGTTGCAGCGTCCTCGCTAGCGATATCGTCCAGTGTGACAGGCAGCAGCGATCAGGCCCCTGCTGTGCTGTCGCTGGTCGGGGAAGAAAGTCCAGAACTTTATTTCGTCGCTGGACTCCCCGCAGACATCGCTGAATCGGCGTGTGTGACACCAATTCAGCGATGTCTTCACTGGTAACCAGGGTAAACATCGGGTAACTAAGCGCAGGGCCGCGCTTAGTAACCCGATGTTTACCCTGGTTACCATCCTAAAAGTAAAAAAAACAACCACTACATACTTACCTACAGCCGTCTGTCCTCCAGCGCTGTGCTCTGCACTCCTCCTGTACTGGCTGTGAGCGTCGGTCAGCCGGAAAGCAGAGCGGTGACGTCACCGCTCTGCTTTCCGGCCGCTGTGCTCACACAGACAGTACAGGAGGAGTGCAGAGCACAGCGCTGGAGGACAGACGGCTGTAGGTAAGTATGTAGTGGTTGTTCTTTTTACTTTTAGGATGGTAACCAGGGTAAACATCGGGTTACTAAGGACGGCCCTGCGCTTAGTTACCCGATGTTTACCCTGGTTACCGGCATCGTTGGTCGCTGGAGAGCGGTCTGTGTGACAGCTCTCCAGCGACCAAACAGCGACGCTGCAGCGATCCGGATCGTTGTCGGTATCGCTGCAGCGTCGCTAAGTGTGACGGTACCTTTAGAAGATAAATTGTAGCCTCACTCATTAGTGAGGAGGGTGGTAAGAGGAGGAAAGGTTCCTGCCTATCACAGCTAGAACACACACCCATTACAGTCCACTCTTTTCAGACTAATAGCCCACAGAAAAAAAAGAGCAAAGACTGGTTACAGCCGAATCTAATTTGAAGATCAAAATCACCCATTCCAGTTAGAAGATAAATTGTAGCCTCACTCATTAGTGAGGAGGGTGGTAAGAAGAGGAAAAGTTCCTGCCTATCACAGCTAGAACACACACCCATTACAGTCCATTCTTTTCAGACCAACTGTTCTCAATAAAAATAAAATGAAGACATGTATGACTTGGATCGAATTTGATTATTGAAATCGCCCATTCAAGATAATCCATGAAAAAACCTCCATGTTGGATCCCTGTGATGTCCATTTTCTCATAAACCAAAACAGATGCCGTACTGATGGACCAAACGTCGGCTGAAAAATCTAATCAAAAACACTGATCACAATCAATCAATTTTTTTCATCCGCAAAAAAAATCCTCCAGACGTGTGAATGAAGCCTAACAGATGGTCTCCTTTTGTTCCCGCTCTCACCAGCAGATTCCTCCGTTACCTCTCCCTCCCCAAAAAATAGAAAATAGCAGAGAAGGCAAGAAGGAACAGAATTGTCCTACGGGGATTCATGAAACCCCCCCTTTGTTGTCAAGTCGCACTGACTCCACCATAATCGCGCCGCCACTTCCCGAATTATCATACAAATGATACATTTCTTCTGTGGCTTCGGAAAGCAATAACTTATTAGACGTATCGGAGGCATCTTTTATTTATAAAGACGAGGACGGTAAATGCGCATTGTTTCCAACGCTCCTCTTATCTCAGCTTGTACCGTGCCGCGGACAACGTTGGTGCTTCGTTAGAGGCCGGGTAGAACATGCAGCTCTCATTCTGGATTTCCCATTGTCGAGGAACCGCAATATTACAGTCGTTTTCTAATCCTGTCCTTCCCTCTATCAACTGGCACAGCTTAGTCACTGTAGGCCATGATCAAAGCCAACCGTCCCCACGAGAGGAGGAAATCTAAATAAGCCGCTTGATTCCTACTGAAATAATTTAACAGGGAGCAGCAAAAAAACAAACAAACAAAAGACTCAAATCTATTCATTTTTAAAGCAAAGCCGCCCAGAGCTATGAATAATTGAGAGATAGAAAAACTGTGTTTTACAGGTCACAGCGCCGATAGTGCTGGTAGAACACACAGATATCTCACTCACTATACGGCAGCTACCTGGAGGAGGCCAGTCATTACTGGAGACCCTATAGATCAATCTGATATGGGGGACCAGTCTTGTACACAAATAAGGTCGCTTCATGTTCATCGAGATCATTCACGAGTGATTACTCTGTTCAAGGAGCAACAGGAAGAGTCATATGCATGGAAAAATTTGGGATTTCATCATATATAGTTATCATAGAAGTAAAAAATTGCTTCAGATTCACCAGCTTTGCTAAATTTTTCCCAAAAATTGCAAATGTTCCCATTGGGCTCTGAGATCTCCTAAGACTGTATCCAATCCCTTTTAAGCTCTTTAACACAAGCTGTCAAAGTGACTGCAACATATATGTCGATAGGTAAGCACTATGTTCAGTGTTTTATGACTTTTTTCTCTATGGCTAAGCTGTGAGCTGTGACGTTCTTTCATTATCCAGATTCACCTAAAAATAGCTGCTGCATTCCCTGCCTCGGTTTTTATACAGGCTATCATAGCCCTCCTGATTGACTCTCCTATACCATGTGATGTGATAGCTGCAAGGAATTATGGGGAAGCCCTGCCGGGCCATACTCAAGGTCATGTGTGTCTTCTTTATCCAGGAAAGAAAGGAGAGGTTTGTGGATGATTTCCGCGCTTGCTGATCAATGATGAGACGTATATCCCAGATTGTCAAATGGATAGTGGTTTATTCTACAAGTTTCAAAGTGCAAAAAGACTTCTTCATCAGGAAAGACCACAAAGACCTTCGGGCAAAACAGGAAAGCAAAACAAAATGGTATACAGTCTGTATGGCTGAGGGGGTCTGGATGCTCAAGATTACCAAAACACACGGTTCAGTTTGGCATAAACACGAGCACCACTCTATAGATAGCCTCGTCAGGCATACTGAACAACGAATGAGTCCAAAGGCTGTGTATTTACCATTTAGACCCCACCCTGGAGTGGAGATATGGTGGACCACCTCCCACCCACTCTTCAGCCATCCTCAAAAACTCAGCCCAAAGCATGGCGGATTAACCTCACTCAGCATATAACATGCTGGAGCAAACGTCCAGGTTTCAAATCACTGAAGCTAATAGCCTCAGTGAAACATATCTTCCATCCAGCACTTTACCAGTGACTATGTACCAACACACACTGTATGTTACAGACTGCCCATGTTATATACACACACTCCACATTATACACTCGAACACACACTGTATGTTACAAACAGCCCATATTACACACACTCCATGCTAAATACTGGATCGGCTCAGTCGGCTGCACACGGAGGAAGATACAGAAACACTGTCTCTTTAAATCTTCCACTGGTTTATTATATACAGGCAGCATAAACCAGTGCGAAGTAAAAAATAAGCATGGCCCTTCAGGCAGAAGAAAATGGTATACAGTCTGTATGGTTGAGAGGATCCGGCCGCTCAGGATTACCAAAACACACCGTTCAGTTTAGCATAAACACGAGCACCATTCTGGACTAACTGAACAACGATTGAGTCCAGGGGCTGTGTATTTACCCTCTAATCCCCACCCTGGAGTGGAGAAATGGTGGACGGCCTCCAGCCCACTCTTCAGCTGTCTACAAAAACCCAGCCCAAAACATGGCGGATTAACACCTCTCAGCATAAAACATGCTGGAACAAACTTCCAGGTTTCAAGTCACTGAAGCTAATAGCCTCAGTGAAACATATCTTCCATCCGGTACTTTACCAGTGACCTTGTACCAACACACACTGTATGTTACAGACTGCCCATGTTATATACACACACTCCACATTATACAGTCGCACACACTCTGTATGTTAAAAACAGCCCATATTACACACAATCCATGCTACACACATTCACACTGTGCATTATGCGTACTCCATGCTGAACATACACTATGTTAGAAACACACACACACTGTCCTTTATACAGAGAGAGTGTGGAGGACATATGAGGCTCTTCAGTTCCTCTAGACTTCGGCAGGGTGAAGCACTTTCGGTCATCCTTCTGCACTTCTAATCTTGAAAACAGTACTGATAATGCAGGGCTGACCGTCTCAGTGCAGTTTCTGGTTTCATAGGCTATGTTCACATGTTGCATTTTTGCTGCATGCTTTTCTGCAGGCAAAACTTGTCATGGCAGTAAAGAAACTGCTTACAAAAAGCAGGTTTTTCTGCATTTTATGTTACATTTTTGTTGTCTCTTGTGCATGCTTACAAAGTTTAGAGCCCCCCCAAAAAAACATGATGCAACTTCATTACGTTTTTGCACCAAAAACGTAGCAAAATCTTATACCTGCGTTTTTGCTGTGCTTTTGTACTTACTCATTGCTTTTTATGGGTAAAAAAACGGTGAATGAAGTGACATGCTGCAGTTTTCAAAAGCGCTTCCGTTTTCCAAATCAGTCAGGAAAAAAAAACATTGTGTGTGCATGCGATTTCTGAAATCTCATAGCTTTTACTGGTCCGGTGAAATGCAGCTTAAAATTTGCATTAAAAAAAGTAGCGAAAACACAACTTGTGAACATAGCCTCACCAGCTCACCAAACCGGCAGCTAAAGATGAGGGTCCATTTTGTCCCCATTCCACCGCTTCTGTGCTACATAGGAAGAAATGGAACAGTGAACTTGGACCCAAAATCTTCAGGTTAAATCACCTCTGACCTATGTCTAATAAGATATCATACTCATTAAACTTTAGTATCTTCCATTGTAGAAATATTCAAGCCCATTGGAGAAAAATCTGAGATTAAAAACTCATATAAATAAGTTCAGGTTAAAGACAGCAGCTTAGTGAAGGAATCGTCAAAATTTATTATTGAAGATATTTGCCCATTACTCAAGGGAGCTGTCTATGAGGCCAAACCTAGGAGATCCGGTCCCGGTGGTCCCATACACACAACTGTTTAGGAGGACGTCGGGGTCCGAGCTGCTCCCCGCTGACGCCTTTGGATATTGGCTTCTATAACTAGGTGGTTGTGGGGGCAGACGCTTGGCCGCTTAACCCCAGAGCTTAATATATTCCACGGCGCATCCATTAAGGCACAGATTACCATCAGAATATAGGAACGTGGGTGCAATCAAGCCTGCCGCATCGAGACGGAAAAGGTCACTTCTGAAGCTGAGAAGCTGTGACATGAATGCTATTTCCTGTTGTCACACATTTGCGCCGTCTTTATACAGGTAAGCACTTGAATTAGCACATTATCACGGTGTTATCTCTGGGCACAAACATCACTCTAACACGGCACAAGCAAAGGTCAACAGAAATCCAAGAATAAGTCTGGTGATGTCAAGTCTTGATGGAACATACAGTAGTCATATTTGCATTTTAAGGAGTCAGTAACGAGATGTATAATGATAATTTCCCCCCCAAAAAAAGAACATGCTTTATGCCTTTAATTTCATTAGCACTAAAGTAAAACCCCACCGCCTGCACAGGACTGGCATCAGCACCAGAGAAACCAAGTCAGGCGATAGGGCTCACCAGGTGTAACTTGAAGCTTGAAGGTCCAAATGCAAAATCTTCAACAATCTTCAATTGGTCTTTTAATATGGGCCAAAGAGACCTTTTGAGCCCCTTAGGCTCCAGGGTTGCATGCATCAGTGATGTTGAAAGCTATGCCATTGCCAGTGTATTTTGCCATCAGGATCATCCCATGTGGACAGGTTTCCACTGAGATGCCAGACCAAGCATACTATCCAACGCCAGCGTCAGCAGCAGGACGTTGTGTGATTAGGTGGATTGTATTGACAACATTCAATGCTGATCCAGTGTGGCTCCTTCACGGATGTCATATTACTGCTCGGAAGAAAGGCCTGGCAATCTAGTTCCATATTGTGCCAAGAAACCTTGATGTAGAAGACAACTAAAGGAATTCAATATAGGGCTGAACGATGTAGCCATAGGCACTCAACAAGCTACTGTGGAAGAGTCGATGGTCGATCAATGCTCATGACGTGGCAAGATCAAGGCCACAAGGTCGTCTTGGTGCTGATGTCGCCTTGTCTTGCAAAAATAACAAGAATAAAAAATGACAATATAAAAAGTAAAAAGTCATGGCTCTTGGAAGAGGCAGAGGAAAAGATGAAAAATTGCTAGTTCTCAAGTGGTTGATCAGTTCTTTAATTTACTGTGGAACTCTTAGTGGACTTGTCCTCATATACAGAAGACAATCTATAGAGATAGAGCAGCAGCCAAACACTCTCGGGTCGGAGACAGATTTCAGAATCTTACAAGCTCTAGCAGGGCTGCCACTAGGAATTTCAGGGCCCCATACTGGCAAAATTTTCAGGGCCCCCTTAAGACTCCACCCAGGCTCCACCCCGCCCCGCCTCCACCCCTCGAACTGTCCACAGCCCCACTGCTCTCTCTTGGCAAAAGTCCACTTCTCACAAATCACACATTAACAGTTCCCATCACCAGATCAAACACATAGCCAACAGCTTTTGTTTTGGCCAAAAGGCTTTTTTTATCTGAGACGACAACAAGGTAGACTCTTTTGGCCTGGCCCTACTCTACTCTAACCTATTAAACATTTATTAAAATATGCAATACAATTTAGGTGTATTTTTATTTATTTTTCAATTTTTCAAATGACCAATAATACCACATACAATGGACAAATACCACAACACCATGACCAGACACCATATTATCACCACATAGTGACCTATAATACTATCTACAAGGGACAAATACCGCCACACCATGTGCAGACCACATATTACCACCACAGTGACTGAACAATATCACATACAAGGGACAAATACCACCGCAGCATGTCCAGACTACATATTACCATCACATGGTGACCAACTACATACAAGGAACAAATACCAACACAACATGAGCAGACCACATATTACCACCACACAGTGACCAAATAATAGCACATACAAGGAACAAATATCGCTACACCATGGCCGGAAAACATATTACCACCACATTGTGACTGAATAGTACAATACTAATCATTAATTAAAAAAAAATACTATCACCATAAGTGCCATTATACACAGGAGATCTGTACTTAGTATGCAGTGCCTGTGTACAGGTAATACAGTGGTCACCGATGCCATTATACACAGGAGCTCTTTATATAGTGTCAGTGTACAGGTAATACAGGGATCACCAGTTACATTATACACAGGAGCTCTGTATATAGGGTACAGTGTACATGTAATACAGCGATCACTAGTGACATTATACATAGGAGCTCTGTATATAGTGTATAGTGTACAGATAATACAGTGATCACCAGTGACATTATACACAGGAGCTCTGTATACAGTATACAGTGTATGGTGTCAGTGTACAGGTAACATACTCACCAGTGACGTCTCTAGCTAAAGTCCTTCATCTTTACGTTTCTTTTTAATCCAGCGCAGACCGCTATCACTTCTTTCTGCCAGGACTCGTCTCTGCATAAAATAACACAGTTATCTAGAGCACCGCTTCCAGAGCACATTCCCCATTTTTTCCCTTTCTTCTACACTACACATCTGACTACAGACATGCACCCACCATTAATATATAATTGGTTATTATGCAACCCACCATTCCAAATATAAATTATAATCCGCCACTGTGCCCCCACTATCTGTATATAGCCACTTTCCCCATTTAATATATAAATTAATTAGCACCTGTATTCTTTCTCCCAATTTATTACCAGCCACTTTATCCTCAACGACCCCCACTATTTACCTCCCGCTCTAACCCTTACCCCAATTCATTAGTTACATGCCCCTTCTGCCTCAATTCATTGCCATGTCTTCTCTCTCTCCCTCCCTCTATTCATTATCAATTGCTCTTCCCCACCCTCAAAATTCTTTATTTGCTCTCCCCACCTTCAATACACCATTTGCTCTTCCTACCTCCACCTTCAATTCAATTGCTGTCCACGTCCCTCACACTCACTTCATGTGCAGTCCCCATCACCCCACTTCATCATTTAGTCCCCTATCCCCCCGTCACTTCATCTGCAGTCCCCCTTACTTCATCATTTGCAGCCCCCTATCATTTCATCATGTGCAGAACCCCCTCAAACACACTTCATCATCTGCAGTCCCTATCACTCCCACATCATTTCCTGTCCCCATCACCCCCACATCATCATTTGCAGTACCCCCACATCATTTGCAGTCCCCATCACCCCCACATCATTTGCAGTCCCCATCACCCCCACATCATTTGCAGTCCTCATCACCCCCACATCATCATTTGCAGTCCCCCATCATTTGCAGTCCCCATCACCCCCACATCATTTGCAGTCCCCATCACCCCCACATCATCATTTGCAGTCCCCATCACCCCCACATCATCATTTGCAGTCCCCATCACCCCCACATCATTTGCAGTCCCCATCACCCCCACATCATCATTTGCAGTCCCCATCACCCCCACATCATCATTTGCAGTCCCCATCACCCCCACATCATTTGCAGTCCCCATCACCCCCACATCATTTGCAGTTCCCATCACCCCCACATCATCATTTGCAGTCCCCATCACCCCCACATCATCATTTGCAGTCCCCATCACCCCCACATCATTTGCAGTCCCCATCACCCCCACATCATTTGCAGTTCCCATCACCCCCACTTCATCATTTGCAGTTCCCATCACCCCCACATCATCATTTGCAGTCCCCTATCCCCCCTTCACTTCATCTGCAGTCCCCTATCATTTCATGTGCAGTACCCCCTCAAATACACTTTATCATTTGCAGCCCCCAATCATTTCATGTGCAGTACCCCCTCAAATACACTTCATCATTTGCAGCCCCCTATTATTTCATCATGTACAGTACTCCCTAAAACACACTCCATCATCTGCAGTCTCACTGCCCACCTCACCTCACCTATTTAAAAAAACAAAAATGTTTTTTATACTTACCTCAGTCGTTCCCGGGGCGTCTAGTGCAGGGGTCCCCAACTCCAGTCCTCAAGGCCCACCAACAGGTCATGTTTTCAGGATTTCCTTTGCATTGCACAGGTGATGCAATTATTACCTGGGCAAGACTAAGGAAATCCTGAAAACATGACATGTTGGTGGGCCTTGAGGACTGGAGTTGGGGACCCCTGGTCTAGTGTTTCCAGCAGTGAAGCAGCAGCTAGAATGTATGGGCTGTAGTCAGGACCTGCAGGGAGCCCACACATTCTAGCACATTCACTACTGAGACGGCTAGAATGTATGGGCTGTAGTCAGGACCTGCAGGGAGCCCATACATTCTAGCTACAGCTGAGCAGAAGCTGTGCAGCCGACTAGGTGAGAAGGCCGTGCACAGCTCCAAGAAGGCTACCGGGCCCCAGCGCCGACCTGTGCGCCGCAGTGCAGAGTATTTTAGTGCACGATGGGGCCCGATCAGTAGAAGCACAACAGTGGGGCCCCGGATCTGCGGGCCACTCTGTGTACTGCTGCTGACCGGGCCCCTTACAGCAGTAACGGCTGTAATGCCCTGATGGCGGCCCTGAGCTCTAGTAGATGCTGCATCTATGCTGAAGACCTACGGTACATAAAAGCAGCCACTACCAGTATTATGAATGGTCGGTGGAAGCTTTCTAAAGATTTTTTTTTTCAAAATAGAGTCTGAAAATATGTAAGAATTTCTGGTTGTTTATCTGGTGATCCTACATCCAGTTTCATCCTCTGCCAATCGATTTTTGGTATCGTAATTCTCTTTGTAATGACCAGGATACATTTCAGTCATCCCATGGGATTTTCAAAGAATTTTCCATTCCTCCTAGATTACTATATTTGATCTCTTATGTTAGATCCGGTTACAAATGCGCTGATGAGGTTGGGCTAGGAAGTCCTGCTCAATGGGGTTCATGTCTCCTAGACATGTAGATGGTGGTATTCTGGCTCGTATGACGTCAGGCTAGTCCTACTTAAAGTAAAAAAAAAATTGATTCTTCTCGATGTAATTTCATCTCTGGGAAAGACGAGAGATCACATGAGGTAGAAATATTCTCTGTAAATAAGGAGTCTTTTGAGGTTTCAATCTCTTAGTCATTTTGCGCTTGTGTTCCTATCCAATTACATGCGGTCTGCCACTCCAGGATCCAGAATTTGGCATCCTAAAAGCTTCGGATTACGTAGTGCAGCATGTTGAGCAGCTAAATAATGCCTTCCTTTCACTATAACCTGGACTTTTGGCTGTTTCAGCATTACCCTCTCTTCCATTTGGTCTCTTGATACCATCCATGGTCGTTTCTTAAGTGCTGATGCTATTTTACCCTATCGACCTCTGATTACATTGACCTTTTTCCAGGTTATGGTTCCTTTCATATTCCCTATGGTCTTGCAACCTGGCATATTACTTGTCTCTGTGTTGGCCATGATGCGCTTCACTGCTAAGGATCCTCTGCTACAGATCCTTGCAAGATGAAACTGAGTGCTCATACCAGTCTAATATATCCTGGAACTAGAGGAAAAAAACGAGGAACAAATCTGACCATAAAGTCCAAGATGCAAAAGGATGGTGAAAAATTGTATATTTATTTATAAGCTTACAGGTGATAACAAGGAAAGATGGTACAATGCAGACAATTTTTTTTGAACAATAATAAAAACAAGGGGTGTGTGCATCCCTTGTTTTTATTATTTTTCTCAAAAAATTCTGCATTGTACCATCTTTTTTTGTTATCACATGTATGCTAATAAATAAATATACAATTTTTTACCATCCTTTTGCATTTTGGACTTTATGGTCGGATTCGTTCCTCAGTTTTTTCCTCTTGTTGTACATACCAACTGTCCTTTTGGCACATACATATGTAGTATGGTTCACCCCCTTTTTTGTGGATATGCATACAATTTATACTACTAATATATATCTACCTATCGCTACCCCCTTCACGGGACCTACCCCGTTCCCTTGTTCCCCACCTCCTGTAGAGCTAGAAAGATCCACCCCAATTTCCTGGACATCTAGAAAGATCCACCCCCAACTTCCTGTAGAGCTAGAAAGATCCACCCCCACTTCCTGTAGAGCTAGAAAGATCCACCCCCACTTCCTGTAGAGCTAGAAAGATCCACCCCCACTTCCTGTAGAGCTAGAAAGAGCCACCCCCACTTCCTATAGAGCTAGAAAGATCCACCCCCACTTCCTGTAGAGCTAGAAAGATCCACCCCCACTTCCTGTAGAGCTAGAAAGATCCACCCCCACTTCCTGTAGAGCTAGAAAGATCCACCCCCACTTCCTGTAGAGCTAGAAAGAGCCACCCCCACTTCCTATAGAGCTAGAAAGATCCACCCCCACTTCCTGTAGAGCTAGAAAGATCCACCCCCACTTCCTGTAGAGCTAGAAAGATCCACCCCCACTTCCTGTAGAGCTAGAAAGAGCCACCCCCACTTCCTGAAGAGCTAGAAAGATCCACCCCCACTTCCTGTAGAGCTAGAAAGATCCACTCCCACTTCCTGTAGAGCTAGAAAGATCCACCCCCAACTTCCTGTAGAGCTAGAAAGATCCACCCCCACTTCCTGTAGAGCTAGAAAGAGCCACCCCCACTTCCTGTAGAGCTAGAAAGAGCCACCCCCACTTCCTGTAGAGCTAGAAAGATCCACCCCCACTTCCTGTAGAGCTAGAAAGATCCACCCCCACTTCCTGTAGAGCTAGAAAGAGCCACCCCCACTTCCTGAAGAGCTAGAAAGATCCACCCCCACTTCCTGTAGAGCTAGAAAGATCCACTCCCACTTCCTGTAGAGCTAGAAAGATCCACCCACTTCATGTAGAGCTAGAAAGATCCACCCCCACTTCCTGTAGAGCTAGAAAGATCCACCCCCACTTCCTTTAAAGAGACAAAGACTCACCCTCACTTTCTGTAAAAAGAGAAAGACACCCTCACTTTCTCTAGAAAGACACAGACTCACCCTCATTTTCTGTAAAGAGAGGAAGACTCACCATCACTTTCTGTAGAGAGACACAGAATCACCCTCACTTTCTGTAGAGACACAGACTCACCCTCACTTTCTGTAGAGAGACACAGACTCACCCTCTTTCTGTAGAGAGACAAAGACACCCTCACTTTCTGTAAAGAGAGAAAGACACCCTCACTTTCTGTACAGAGACAGACTCACCCTCACTTTCTGTAGAGAGACACAGACCCATCCTCACTTTCTGTAGAGAGACACAGACCCATCCTCACTTTCTGCAGAGAGACACAGACCCACCCTCACTTTCTGTAGAAAGACACAGACCCACCCTCACTTTCGGTAGAGAGACACAGACTCACCTTCACTTTCTGTAGAGAGACACAGACCCACCCTCACTTTCTGTAGAGAGACACAGACCCACCCTCACTTTCTGTAGAGAGACACAGACCCACCCTCACTTTCTGTAGAGAGACACAGACCCACCCTCACTTTCTGCAGAGAGACACAGACCCACCCTCACTTTCTGTAGAAAGACACAGACCCACCCTCACTTTCTGTAGAGAGACACAGACCCACCCCCACTTTCTGTAGAGAGACACAGACTCACCCTCACTTTTTGTAGAGAGACACAGACCCACCCTCACTTTCTGTAGAAAGACACAGACCCACCTTCACTTTCTGTAGAGAGACACAGACCCACCCTCACTTTCTGTAGAGAGACACAGACCCACCCTCACTTTCTGTAGAGAGACACAGACCCACCCTCACTTTCTGTAGAGAGACACAGACCAGGGTCGTATTTAGAGTTTCTGCTGCCCTAGGCACTCTTAGAGCTGCCTCCCCCATTGGTATGACACTATCCGCAGTGACTTTGGCAAGAATCGCTGTTGTGAAAGTCGCCTTTTGCAGCAGATCGGGCAGTTTTTCTGCATCTGCCACGTAACAGATCACTTACGGCAACGCTGCGTTTGGTTTCATTCATTCCCTATGGGATTTGCGGTACTTGCTGTGATCTGGGAAATGCGGTACCATACCTCCCAACCTTTGAAGAAGGGAAAAAGGTGTAAAGGTTGCGGCACACTAAGTACGCCGCGGCAAATTTTAGGCCACGCCTCTGACCACACCCATTTCACAACTAATCACACCCATATCCAAGTCCCAACCACACCCATTTAGCACTGCTGATCACACTGTTTCATATACAATAATTAAAACCAAAAAAAATATGGCCACGCAGTGCTCCATACTGTATAATGGCTACGCAGTGCTCCACATACTGTATAATGGCCCTACATGATGCTCCATACTGTATAACGGCCACACATGATGCTCCATACTTTATAATGGCCCCACATGATGCTCCATACTGTATAATGACCGCACATGATGCTCCATACTGTATAATGACCTCACATGATGCTCCATACTGTATAATGACCTCACATGATGCTCCATACTGTATAATGACCTCACATGATGCTCCATACTCTATAATGACCTCATATGATGCTCCATACTGTATAATGACCGCATATGATGCTCCATACTGTATAATGACCGCACATGATGCTCCATACTGTATAATGACCGCATATGATGCTCCATACTGTATAATGACCTCACATGATGCTCCATACTGTATAATGACCTCACATAATGCTCAATACTGTATAATGACTGCACATGATGCTCCATACTGTATAATCACCGCACATGATGCTCCATATTGTATAATGACCGCACATGATGCTCCATACTGTATAATGACCGCACATGATGCTCAATACTGTATAATGACCGCACATGATGCTCCATACTGTATAATGACCTCACATGATGCTCCATACTGTATAATGACCTCACATGATGCTCAATACTGTATAATGACCTCACATGATGCTCCATACTGTATAATGACCGCACGTGATGTTCAATACTGTATAATGGCCGCACGTGATGCTCCATACTTTATAATGGCCCCACATGATGCTCCATACTGTATAATGACTGCACATGATGCTCCATACTGTATAATGACAGCACATGATGCTCAATACTGTATTGTGACCTCACATGATGCTCCATACTTTATAATGGCCCCACATGATGCTCCATATTGTATAATGGCATGGCTCATATCCCCCCCTCCTCCTGTATGCATGGCTCATAATTCCCCCCCCCCTGTATGCATGGCTGATGGCTCATAATTCCCCCCCCCTGTATGCATGGCTGATGGCTCATAATTCCCCCCCCCCCTGTATGCATGGCTGATGGCTCATAATTCCCCCCCCCTGTATGCATGGCTGATGGCTCATAATCCCCCCCCCTATATGCATGGCTGATGGCTCATAATCCCCCCCCCCCCGTATGCATGGCTGATGGCTCATAATCCACCCCCTGTATGCATGGCTGATGGCTCATAATCCCCCCCCCTGTATGCATGGCTGATGGCTCATAATTCCCCCCCCTGTATGCATGGCTGATGGCTCATAATTCCCCCCCTCCCTCCCTATGCATGGCTGATGGCTCATAATTCCCCCCCTCCCTCCCTATGCATGGCTGATGGCTCATAATTCCCACCCACCCCCCCTCCCTATGCATGGCTGATGGCTCATGGCTCATAATTCCCCCCCCCTCCCTCCCTATGCATGGCTGATGGCTCATAATTCCCCCCCTCCCTCCCTATGCATGGCTGATGGCTCATAATTCCCCCTTCCTCCCTCCCTCCCTATGCATGGCTGATGGCTCATAATTCCCTCCCCTCCCTCCCTATGCATGGCTGATGGCTCATAATTCCCCCCCTCCCTCCCTATGCATGGCTGATGGCTCATAATTCCCCCCCTCCCTCCCTATGCATGGCTGATGGCTCATAATTCCCCCTTCCTCCCTCCCTCCCTATGCATGGCTGATGGCTCATAATTCCCCCCCTCCCTCCCTATGCATGGCTGATGGCTCATAATTCCCCCCCCTCCCTCCCTATGCATGGCTGATGGCTCATAATTCCCCCCCCCCCCTCCCTCCCTATGCATGGCTGATGGCTCATAATTCCCCCCCTCCCTCCCTCCCTATGCATGGCTGATGGCTCATGGCTCATAACTCCCCTCCCCTCCCTATCCCTCCCTCTGCATGGCTCATCTCTCCACCCCCTCCCCCGCTCCTTCTCCCGGGCCATCTTGCATGGCGCGGGTGGCTTACCATCCTCCCCCCGCCCCTCATACTCACCTGTCAGCTGCCTGTCCCACACGCCGCGCCGACATCCCTCCGGCTCCGGCTCTGTCCCGCCGCAGCGCCTTCTTCCTGAGTGAGCGGTCATGTGGTACCGCTAATTAAGGTCATGAATATGCGCATATTCATGACCTTAATTAGTGGTACCACATGACCGCTCACTCAGGACGCGCTACAGACGCTGAGACCAGGCATCGCTGGAGCAGGTGAGTATCGTCTTCAAGGAGGGTGGGTGGGACACAGAGGCGGGGGGACTCGGAGACTTGGAGGTGGGGGGACTCGGAGGTGGGGGGGACTCAGAGGCAGGGGGGTGGGGCCGTCGGTCGCATTTTTGACCCGGGACTTATTAAAAAAAAAAAAAAACACCTTGCTCAGGTGCCGCCCCCCGCAATGTCACCGCCCTAGGCACGTGCCCTCGCGTGCCTAGTGGCAAATACGGCCCTGACACAGACCCACCCTCACTTTCTGTAGAAAGACACAGACCCACCTTCACTTTCTGTAGAGAGACACAGACCCACCCTCACTTTCTGTAGAGAGACACAGACCCACCCTCACTTTCTGTAGAGAGACACAGACCCACCCTCACTTTCTGTAGAGAGACACAGACCAGGGTCGTATTTAGAGTTTCTGCTGCCCTAGGCACTCTTAGAGCTGCCTCCCCCATTGGTATGACACTATCCGCAGTGACTTTGGCAAGAATCGCTGTTGTGAAAGTCGCCTTTTGCAGCAGATCGGGCAGTTTTTCTGCATCTGCCACGTAACAGATCACTTACGGCAACGCTGCGTTTGGTTTCATTCATTCCCTATGGGATTTGCGGTACTTGCTGTGATCTGGGAAATGCGGTACCATACCTCCCAACCTTTGAAGAAGGGAAAAAGGTGTAAAGGTTGCGGCACACTAAGTACGCCGCGGCAAATTTTAGGCCACGCCTCTGACCACACCCATTTCACAACTAATCACACCCATATCCAAGTCCCAACCACACCCATTTAGCACTGCTGATCACACTGTTTCATATACAATAATTAAAACCAAAAAAAATATGGCCACGCAGTGCTCCATACTGTATAATGGCTACGCAGTGCTCCACATACTGTATAATGGCCCTACATGATGCTCCATACTGTATAACGGCCACACATGATGCTCCATACTTTATAATGGCCCCACATGATGCTCCATACTGTATAATGACCGCACATGATGCTCCATACTGTATAATGACCTCACATGATGCTCCATACTGTATAATGACCTCACATGATGCTCCATACTGTATAATGACCTCACATGATGCTCCATACTCTATAATGACCTCATATGATGCTCCATACTGTATAATGACCGCATATGATGCTCCATACTGTATAATGACCGCACATGATGCTCCATACTGTATAATGACCGCATATGATGCTCCATACTGTATAATGACCTCACATGATGCTCCATACTGTATAATGACCTCACATAATGCTCAATACTGTATAATGACTGCACATGATGCTCCATACTGTATAATCACCGCACATGATGCTCCATATTGTATAATGACCGCACATGATGCTCCATACTGTATAATGACCGCACATGATGCTCAATACTGTATAATGACCGCACATGATGCTCCATACTGTATAATGACCTCACATGATGCTCCATACTGTATAATGACCTCACATGATGCTCAATACTGTATAATGACCTCACATGATGCTCAATACTGTATAATGACCACACATGATGCTTCATACTGTATAATGACCGCACATGATGCTCCATACTGTATAATGACCGCACGTGATGTTCAATACTGTATAATGGCCGCACGTGATGCTCCATACTTTATAATGGCCCCACATGATGCTCCATACTGTATAATGACTGCACATGATGCTCCATACTGTATAATGACAGCACATGATGCTCAATACTGTATTGTGACCTCACATGATGCTCCATACTTTATAATGGCCCCACATGATGCTCCATATTGTATAATGGCATGGCTCATATCCCCCCCTCCTCCTGTATGCATGGCTCATAATTCCCCCCCCCTGTATGCATGGCTGATGGCCCATAATTCCCCCCCCCTGTATGCATGGCTGATGGCTCATAATTCCCCCCCCCCTGTATGCATGGCTGATGGCTCATAATTCCCCCCCCCTGTATGCATGGCTGATGGCTCATAATCCCCCCCCCTATATGCATGGCTGATGGCTCATAATCCCCCCCCCCCCGTATGCATGGCTGATGGCTCATAATCCACCCCCTGTATGCATGGCTGATGGCTCATAATCCCCCCCCCCTGTATGCATGGCTGATGGCTCATAATTCCCCCCCCTGTATGCATGGCTGATGGCTCATAATTCCCCCCCTCCCTCCCTATGCATGGCTGATGGCTCATAATTCCCCCCCTCCCTCCCTATGCATGGCTGATGGCTCATAATTCCCACCCACCCCCCCTCCCTATGCATGGCTGATGGCTCATGGCTCATAATTCCCCCCCCCCTCCCTCCCTATGCATGGCTGATGGCTCATAATTCCCCCCCTCCCTCCCTATGCATGGCTGATGGCTCATAATTCCCCCTTCCTCCCTCCCTCCCTATGCATGGCTGATGGCTCATAATTCCCTCCCCTCCCTCCCTATGCATGGCTGATGGCTCATAATTCCCCCCCTCCCTCCCTATGCATGGCTGATGGCTCATAATTCCCCCCCTCCCTCCCTATGCATGGCTGATGGCTCATAATTCCCCCTTCCTCCCTCCCTCCCTATGCATGGCTGATGGCTCATAATTCCCCCCTCCCTCCCTATGCATGGCTGATGGCTCATAATTCCCCCCCCTCCCTCCCTATGCATGGCTGATGGCTCATAATTCCCCCCCCCTCCCTCCCTATGCATGGCTGATGGCTCATAATTCCCCCCCTCCCTCCCTCCCTATGCATGGCTGATGGCTCATGGCTCATAACTCCCCTCCCCTCCCTATCCCTCCCTCTGCATGGCTCATCTCTCCACCCCCTCCCCCGCTCCTTCTCCCGGGCCATCTTGCATGGCGCGGGTGGCTTACCATCCTCCCCCCGCCCCTCATACTCACCTGTCAGCTGCCTGTCCCACACGCCGCGCCGACATCCCTCCGGCTCCGGCTCTGTCCCGCCGCAGCGCCTTCTTCCTGAGTGAGCGGTCATGTGGTACCGCTAATTAAGGTCATGAATATGCGCATATTCATGACCTTAATTAGTGGTACCACATGACCGCTCACTCAGGACGCGCTACAGACGCTGAGACCAGGCATCGCTGGAGCAGGTGAGTATCGTCTTCAAGGAGGGTGGGTGGGACACAGAGGCGGGGGGACTCGGAGACTTGGAGGTGGGGGGACTCGGAGGTGGGGGGGACTCAGAGGCAGGGGGGTGGGGCTGTCGGTCGCATTTTTGACCCGGGACTTATTAAAAAAAAAAAAAAACACCTTGCTCAGGTGCCGCCCCCCGCAATGTCACCGCCCTAGGCACGTGCCCTCGCGTGCCTAGTGGCAAATACGGCCCTGACACAGACCCACCCTCACTTTCTGTAGAAAGACACAGACCCACCTTCACTTTCTGCAGAGAGACACAGACCCACCCTCACTTTCTGTAGAAATACACAGACTCACCCTCATTTTCTGTAAAGAAAGACTCAACCTCACTTTCTGTAGAGAGACACAGACCCACCCTCACTTTCTGCAGAAAGACAGACTCATCAGGTTTTCCTTATAAAAGCCGTTGTTACCACATTCTTCAGCATTTTAACACTTGTTCTAACATGCCCCCCATTCCCCTCCAGGCAGAGTTCGTTAAGGAGAACCTGTCAGATCCCCCATTTCCTCCAACTCAGCAGCATTCACCTATGTATGAGCAAATTCCCTGCCTAACCAGCCCTGTATAGCCCTCTTTATAGGAAGTGGGGGCCAGTTTTTGTATCTCTACAAGAAGTGGGATGGGGCTTTGTCTCTCCATAGAAAGTGAAGGTGAGTCTGTGTCTCTACAGAAAGTGAGGGTGAGTCTGTGTCTCTCTACAGAAAGTGAGGGTGAGTCTGTGTCTCTCTACAGAAAGTGAGGGTGAGTCTGTGTCTCTCTACAGAAAGTGAGGGTGAGTCTGTGTCTCTACAGAAAGTGAAGGTGAGTCTGTGTCTCTACAGAAAGTGAGGGTGAGTCTGTGTCTCTCTACAGAAAGTGAGGGTGAGTCTGTGTCTCTCTACAGAAAGTGAGGGTGGGTTTGTGTCTCTCTACAGAAAATGAGGGTGAGTCTGTGTCTTTCTACAGAAAGTGAGGGTGAGTCTGTGTCTCTCTACAGAAAGTGAGGGTGAGTTTGTGTCTCTCTACAGAAAGTGAGGGTGAGTCTGTGTCTTTCTACAGAAAGTGAGGGTGAGTCTGTGTCTCTCTACAGAAAGTGAAGGTGAGTCTGTGTCTCTCTACAGAAAGTGAGGGTGAGTCTGTGTCTCTCTACAGAAAGTTGGGGTGAGTCTGTGTCTCTCTACAGAAAGTGAGGGTGAGTCTGTGTCTCTCTACAGAAAGTGGGGGTGAGTCTGTGTCTCTACAGAAAGTGAGGGTGAGTCTGTGTCTCTCTACAGAAAGTGAGGGTGAGTCTGTGTCTCTCTACAGAAAGTGGGGGTGAGTCTGTGTCTCTCTACAGAAAGTGGGGATGAGTCTGTGTCTCTACAGAAAGTGAAGGTGAGTCTGTGTCTCTCTACAGAAAGTGAGGGTGAGTCTATGTCTCTCTACAGAAAGTGGGGGTGAGTCTGTGTCTCTCTACAGAAAGTGGGGGTGAGTCTGTGTCTCTACAGAAAGTGAAGGTGAGTCTGTGTCTCTCTACAGAAAGTGAGGGTGAGTCTGTGTCGCTCTACAGAAATTGAGGGCGAGTCTGTGTCTCTCTACAGAAAGTGAGGGTGGGTCTGTGTCTCTCTACAGAAAGTGAGAGTGAGTCTGTGTCTCTCTACAGAAAGTGAGGGTGAGTCTGTGTCTTTCTACAGAAAGTGAAGGTGAGTCTGTGTCTCTCTACAGAAAGTGAGGGTGAGTCTGTGTCTCTCTACAGAAAGTGAGGGTGAGTCTGTGTCTCTCTACAGAAAGTGGGGGTGAGTCTGTGTCTCTCTACAGAAAGTGAGGGTGAGTCTGTGTCTCTCTACAGAAAGTGGGGGTGAGTCTGTCTCTCTACAGAAAGTGAAGGTGAGTCTGTGTCTCTCTACAGAAAGTGAGGGTGAGTCTGTGTCTCTCTACAGAAAGTGAGGGTGAGTCTGTGTCTCTCTACAGAAAGTGGGGGTGAGTCTGTGTCTCTCTACAGAAAGTGAGGGTGAGTCTGTGTCTCTCTACAGAAAGTGGGGGTGAGTCTGTGTCTCTACAGAAAGTGAAGGTGAGTCTGTGTCTCTACAGAAAGTGAGGGTGAGTCTGTGTCTCTCTACAGAAAGTGAGGGTGAGTCTGTGTCTCTCTACAGAAAGTGAGGGTGGGTTTGTGTCTCTCTACAGAAAGTGAGGGTGAGTCTGTGTCTTTCTACAGAAAGTGAGGGTGAGTCTGTGTCTCTCTACAGAAAGTGAGGGTGAGTTTGTGTCTCTCTACAGAAAGTGAGGGTGAGTCTGTGTCTTTCTACAGAAAGTGAGGGTGAGTCTGTGTCTCTCTACAGAAAGTGAAGGTGAGTCAGTGTCTCTCTACAGAAAGTGAGGGTGAGTCTGTGTCTCTCTACAGAAAGTTGGGGTGAGTCTGTGTCTCTCTACAGAAAGTGAGGGTGAGTCTGTGTCTCTCTACAGAAAGTGGGGGTGAGTCTGTGTCTCTACAGAAAGTGAGGGTGAGTCTGTGTCTCTCTACAGAAAGTGAGGGTGAGTCTGTGTCTCTCTACAGAAAGTGGGGGTGAGTCTGTGTCTCTCTACAGAAAGTGGGGGTGAGTCTGTGTCTCTACAGAAAGTGAAGGTGAGTCTGTGTCTCTCTACAGAAAGTGAGGGTGAGTCTGTGTCTCTCTACAGAAAGTGGGGGTGAGTCTGTGTCTCTCTACAGAAAGTGGGGGTGAGTCTGTGTCTCTCTACAGAAAGTGAAGGTGAGTCTGTGTCTCTCTACAGAAAGTGAGGGTGAGTCTGTGTCTCTCTACAGAAATTGAGGGCGAGTCTGTGTCTCTCTACAGAAAGTGAGGGTGGGTCTGTGTCTCTCTACAGAAAGTGAGAGTGAGTCTGTGTCTCTCTACAGAAAGTGAGGGTGAGTCTGTGTCTTTCTACAGAAAGTGAAGGTGAGTCTGTGTCTCTCTACAGAAAGTGAGGGTGAGTCTGTGTCTCTCTACAGAAAGTGAGGGTGAGTCTGTGTCTCTCTACAAAAAGTGGGGGTGAGTCTGTGTCTCTCTACAGAAAGTGAGGGTGAGTCTGTGTCTCTCTACAGAAAGTGGGGGTGAGTCTGTGTCTCTACAGAAAGTGAGGGTGAGTCTGTGTCTCTCTACAGAAAGTGAGGGTGAGTCTGTGTCTTTCTACAGAAAGTGAGGGTGAGTCTGTCTCTCTACAGAAAGTGAAGGTGAGTCTGTGTCTCTCTACAGAAAGTGAGGGTGAGTCTGTGTCTCTCTACAGAAAGTGAGGGTGGGTCTGTGTCTCTCTACAGAAAGTGAGAGTGAGTCTGTGTCTCTCTACAGAAAGTGAGGGTGAGTCTGTGTCTTTCTACAGAAAGTGAAGGTGAGTCTGTGTCTCTCTACAGAAAGTGAGGGTGAGTCTGTGTCTCTCTACAGAAAGTGAGGGTGAGTCTGTGTCTCTCTACAAAAAGTGGGGGTGAGTCTGTGTCTCTCTACAGAAAGTGAGGGTGAGTCTGTGTCTCTCTACAGAAAGTGGGGGTGAGTCTGTGTCTCTACAGAAAGTGAGGGTGAGTCTGTGTCTCTCTACAGAAAGTGAGGGTGAGTCTGTGTCTTTCTACAGAAAGTGAGGGTGAGTCTGTCTCTCTACAGAAAGTGAAGGTGAGTCTGTGTCTCTCTACAGAAAGTGAGGGTGAGTCTGTGTCTCTCTACAGAAAGTGAGGGCGAGTCTGTGTCTCTCTACAGAAAGTGAGGGTGGGTCTGTGTCTCTCTACAGAAAGTGAGAGTGAGTCTGTGTCTCTCTACAGAAAGTGAGGGTGAGTCTGTGTCTTTCTACAGAAAGTGAAGGTGAGTCTGTGTCTCTCTACAGAAAGTGAGGGTGAGTCTGTGTCTCTCTACAGAAAGTGGGGGTGAGTCTGTGTCTCTCTACAGAAAGTGAGGGTGAGTCTGTGTCTCTCTACAGAAAGTGGGGGTGAGTCTGTGTCTCTACAGAAAGTGAGGGTGAGTCTGTGTCTCTCTACAGAAAGTGAGGGTGAGTCTGTGTCTCTCTACAGAAAGTGGGGGTGAGTCTGTGTCTCTCTACAGAAAGTGGGGGTGAGTCTGTGTCTCTACAGAAAGTGAGGGTGAGTCTGTGTCTCTCTACAGAAAGTGAGGGTGAGTCTGTGTCTCTCTACAGAAAGTGGGGGTGAGTCTGTGTCTCTCTACAGAAAGTGGGGGTGAGTCTGTGTCTCTCTACAGAAAGTGAAGGTGAGTTTGTGTCTCTCTACAGAAAGTGAGGGTGAGTCTGTGTCTCTCTACAGAAAGTGAGGGTGGGTCTGTGTCTCTCTACAGAAAGTGAGAGTGAGTCTGTGTCTCTCTACAGAAAGCGAGGGTGGGTTTGTGTCTCTCTACAGAAAGTGAGGGTGAGTCTGTGTCTTTCTACAGAAAGTGAGGGTGAGTCTGTGTCTCTCTACAGAAAGTGAAGGTGAGTCTGTGTCTCTCTACAGAAAGTGAGGGTGAGTCTGTGTCTCTCTACAGAAAGTGAGGGTGAGTCTGTGTTTCTCTACAGAAAGTGGGGGTGAGTCTGTGTCTCTCTACAGAAAGTGAGGGTGAGTCTGTGTCTCTCTCCAGAAAGTGGGGGTGAGTCTGTGTCTCTCTACAGAAAGTGGGGGTGAGTCTGTGTCTCTACAGAAAGTGAGGGTGAGTCTGTGTCTCTCTACAGAAAGTGAGGGTGAGTCTGTGTCTCTCTACAGAAAGTGAAGGTGAGTCTGTGTCTCTACAGAAAGTGAGGGTGAGTCTGTGTCTCTCTACAGAAAGTGAGGGTGAGTCTGTGTCTCTCTACAGAAAGTGGGGGTGAGTCTGTGTCTCTACAGAAAGTGAGGGTGAGTCTGTGTCTCTCTACAGAAAGTGGGGGTGAGTCTGTGTCTCTCTACAGAAAGTGGGGGTGAGTCTGTGTCTCTCTACAGAAAGTGAGGGTGAGTCTGTGTCTCTCTACAGAAAGTGAGGGTGAGTCTGTGTCTCTCTACAGAAAGTGGGGGTGAGTCTGTGTCTCTACAGAAAGTGAGGGTGAGTCTGTGTCTCTCTACAGAAAGTGAGGGTGAGTTTGTGTCTCTACAGAAAGTGAGGGTGAGTATGTGTCTCTACAGAAAGTGAGGGTGAGTCTGTGTCTCTACAGAAAGTGAGGGTGAGTTTGTGTCTCTCTACCGAAAGTGAGGGTGAGTTTGTGTCTCTCTACAGAAAGTGAGGGTGAGTTTGTGTCTCTACAGAAAGTGAGGGTGAGTTTGTGTCTCTACAGAAAGTGAGGGTGAGTTTGTGTCTCTACAGAAAGTGAGGGTGAGTCTGTGTCTCTCTACAGAAAGTGAGGGTGAGTCTGTGTCTCTCTACAGAAAGTGGGGGTGAGTCTGTGTCTCTACAGAAAGTGAGGGTGAGTCTGTGTCTCTCTACAGAAAGTGAGGGTGAGTTTGTGTCTCTACAGAAAGTGAGGGTGAGTATGTGTTTCTACAGAGAGTGGGGTCGAGTGTGTCTCTACAGAAAGTGGGGGTGGGTCTGTGTCTCTACAGAAAATGAGGGTGAGTCTTTGTCTCTCTACAGAAAGTGAAGGTGGGTCTGTGTCTACAGAAAGTGAGGGTGAGTCTGTGTCTCTACAGAAAGAGGGGGTGAGTCTGTGTCTCTACAGAAAGAGGGGGTGGGTCTTTCTTTACAAGAAGTGAGGGCGAGTCTTCCTCTCTTTACAGAAAATGAGGGTGGGTCTGTGTCTTTCTACAGAAAGTGAGGGTGAGTATGTGTTTCTCTACAGAAAGTGAGAGGGAGTCTTTCTCTTTTTACAGAAAGTGAGGGTGACAGGTTCCATTTAGGTCCCCTACTCAGTGCCATTTTTGGTTAATCAGTAGCCATGCAGCATCTGACAGACTCACCTTCTTTGAATTTAGTTTCCTGGCATCTTCTATGGCGGTTTCTTGAGTGCTGATGGTTTTTCAACCTTCGTCAACCTATTGACTTCTGATTATGCCTGACTTTAGTTCCCACCATTTTCCTTATGCTCTTACACCTTGTCATGTTGCTGGCTTTTAGGTTGACCTTGGTTTGCTCTCTGCTTACAATCCTTTGCTTTAGACCTTAGCTTCCCAGAGATCTGACCTCCTGGTTGACTACACTTCTGTTTTTCAATTTCAATCTCTCTAAGCTTATTGTCCAACCCTAAAGGCAATGACCTGACATCTCTCCATCAAGAAAGATCAGATATCCTCATTGGAAAAGACCCAAGACTGGTTTGTTAGACCTCTAACCAGCCATCCAATGGTGCAGAATGTATAAGACTCGACACCCTAGTTTAACATATTGACTCTTGATGACATAGATCTTGGTTGACCATGCCATATGATATCTTTCTGTTTAACCACTGTGCTCTCTTTCTCTGAGTCTTTCGATAGTTGTCTGGTTTTGACAAAATTACAAGTCTTAGAAAGGCTCCTAACCGTGCGAGACTTTGAGTGATTATCGGATAACTACCTTCACTAGGTGGGATTAGCAGAATATTTATTTTTCCTTCCAACCAAGAGAGAGATCATTTGCATTATTTTCTCCTTTTGCACATCATACACCACTGGCCTACACATGGAAAGTTAATGCTATTCAAAGCTGTGTCAAGAGCATCTCATTTAGTGATCCAAACCCTACTTTAGATATGTGAGGGTATGGACCCCCCAAACAGTTCTGTGTAGAAAGTTATCCAACTTTGATAATACCCTTAATCGTGCTGCAAGGCTCCTTAAAGGGAATCTGTCAGCAGGTCTTTGCTATATAATCTGAGAGCAACATGATGTGGAGCAGGAGCGCCTGATTTCAGAGATGCGTCCCTTACTGGGCTTTTTGGTGCAGTTTTGATTATATCCCTGTTTTCGCTGCTTTAGATGTAGTAGTGCTCAGAATGCTGAGCTCTGTATAACCCCGCCCACACCCCTGATTGGTAGCTTGCCGCGTACACTGTGCAAGCTACCAATCAGTGGTCGGGGTGGGGGTTAGTCAGCCGGACTGCCTTGCACATGACATCTAGTCCTGCAGTGATAATCTCCTGCATAGTTTTACCATGGAGCATTTCTAATAAGATTCCTTATTCAACTAGTCTCTTTAAAACGGACCTTTCACTTGTTCAATCAAATGTAGCTAAATGTTTTGTAAATATCCATGATTTCTCCTGATTCTGAAACTTTTTTCCCCTTTGCGCTTCGTCGCCCCTTTGCAGAAATATCCACATTTGATGTTTTTAGTGTGCACTATGGGAAATCTCTGCTTGCAGTCCATCTGGGCGTTTCTTCAGTCCCTTCTCTGGGGGTGTACTCTTTCACCCCTCTTTTCTAGAGGCTGCCAATCACATCTGATCTAGCAGTCTATCAGCCTCAGACACTGCCGTGCTGTGATTGGCAGCATCTGGGAAGAAGAGGTGAAAGCATACAAGCGCACGCCCCCAGAGAAGACTCTGAAGAAATAGTCAGATGGTCTACAAGCAGAAATGTCACATACCGTGCTCCCAAGCAACAAATTGGAATATCTCAGCAATGGAATGACGCATTGCAAAAGGGAAAAAAACTGTAGAATCAGCACAGCTCGGGAATTTTTGCTAGGTACTTAACTCAATTTTTATCAGCAAGTGACAGGTCCTTTATAAGGAGGAGCAAAGCATTATTATACAGAAAATTCTTTTTAATCTTTAACAGCAGGTTATATTTTATGAAGTCTCCTATACTAATAGTGCTGCCCAATATGTCGTTTTGCTGATGAGGTCTAACGCTGAGACCTTCAGTCTTACCGGGGCTTTCCTTGCACTACACGCAGTCTGATAGATTAGACTGAGAACCTACAAGAACCTCTCTATCGGTCTCCAACCTTCTCAGGTATTTCCAAAGTAAATCCTGGCAGAAAAGTAATTAGTTTTCACATACCCCTGCAAATACCTCGTATTTCATTCCCAGCTCTCCAGTAGCTGTGTAAGAGATTACAATGGATTTAACCCCCTCAGGGAGACTGCAGCTTTTATGTAGCAGGACAGCTTGAGGCTGTGTGAGAGTGAAATGACAATTGGCCATTTATTAATGAGGCACAGGGGATTCCAGTGCAGCTATGTTAGTAGTAATCCTTTCCGCATCTTCCCTGCCTGTGTCTTATTCAGGTCTCTCCTGATCTGGTGTATACACAGCTCAGGACGGCATGTTTACAGATGGCAGAAGATCCAACGCTGATATTTTAATGCCATTTAATACAGTGCCCTATGCATATTTAATCATTGCACAACAACAGGATTGTGCATCCATAAACTTGCAATATCCAGGGCCCTCCGCATCCTGTATTATTGATAACTTTCACTGATTTTTGGAAGAAAGCCACAGTGTACAACCTTGCTGTAATGCAACTGCAAGACAGTTGCACGCCACGTCCACCAGGGGGCGCAAGTAAGGGGAAAAAGGTAGCACTCACCGTGTATGGAGCGCCACTAGGAGGCGGCAGAGTAATCAGACAGGCCGGTCAGCAACAAACAGGTAGACGAAGTACCAGAGGTCACAGCAATGCATGCGGTCAGAGACAAGCCAGAAATCAGAACCAGACGGGAGTGTGGGATCCAAAACGTGAGATAGAAGATGTAGTCAGGGTACGAGCCAAAGAGTCAAAGCCGGACGGGAAATGTAGTTACAGAGATGGAAAGCAGGAGGCAGGGTTCTGAATTCAAGCCGAGTCATACACTGTAGGGAATCACCAAACACACATTAAGGCAGGGATAGGGAACGGGTCAGGCACAAATATGGGTAGACAGAGGCAGAAGGATCACTAGGGTATACGGGTCAGCTGCTCAAGCCAGAGACTGGAACTATCACTGACCAATGCTGCCAGAAATGGCACCAATAAATAGCACCCACGAACCAAAGAGAGGCAGGAAAGGTTAATCCCGCCATAACCTGGCCGGGGAAAGAGAAGCAAGCAGCAAACCCCAACCTGGATCATGACACTTGCACTATCTATTACCCTTTATAGGATCACAAGATTGGGGTACCTACTAGAGAAGAGCGAATCAAAATTGTGTCAAATTTTAGAAAATTCTCCGGACTCAGCAAATTCAAACATTTTGCAATTTGATTTGCGAGAATTGCCAAAAGAGGAACTATCTTTACCTGCATAAAAGCTGAGGCAAGGAATGAAGCGGCCGTTATGCAGTGAAAGTACGCATCTCATATTCGAGCCATAGAGATAAGGTGACAAAGCTCTAAACGTGACAGATAGTGTGTGACAGCTAAGCAGAGATAAACAGCTGCCATCCGATTATATGAGGAGGTCTCTTGGACAATACTATAGCTGTGTTTGCATTAAAGCGATTGGATTCAGTCCGAGGAGACTTCTGAATGTTAGGCGAGTGTTTTCAGGGCATTGGAGGTTTTGCAGTGCTTTTGATTTTTGCAAAACCGGTATGCTGAAAATCAATTTAAAAAAAAAAAAATTTGACAAAGATTACAAATCAGAATGTCAAAAGATTCGCTCATCTCTGGAATCTTATACAGTGGGGCAAAAAAGTATTTAGTCAGTCAGCAATAGTGCAAGTTCCACCACTTAAAAAGATGAGAGGCGTCTGTAATTTACATCATAGGTAGACCTCAACTATGGGAGACAAACTGAGAAAAAAAATTCCAGAAAATCACATTGTCTGTTTTTTTAACAATTTATTTGCATATTATGGTGGAAAATAAGTATTTGGTCAGAAACAAACAATCAAGATTTCTGGCTCTCACAGACCTGTAACTTCTTCTTTAAGAGTCTCCTCTTTCCTCCACTCATTACCTGTAGTAATGGCACCTGTTTAAACTTGTTATCCATATAAAAAGACACCTGTGCACAGCCTCAAACAGTCTGACTCCAAACTCCACTATGGTGAATACCAAAGAGCTGTCAAAGGACACCAGAAACAAAATTGTAGCCCTGCACCAGGCTGGGAAAACTGAATCTGCAATAGCCAACCAGCTTGGAGTGAAGAAATCAACAGTGGGAGCAATAATTAGAAAATGGAAGACATACAAGACCACTGATAATCTCCCTCGATCTGGGGCTCCACGCAAAATCCCACCCCGTGGGGTCAGAATGATCACAAGAATGGTGAGCAAAAATCCCAGAACCACGCGGGGGGACCTAGTGAATGAACTGTAGAGAGCTGGGACCAATGTAACAAGGCCTACCATAAGTAACACACTACGCCACCATGGACTCAGATCCTGCAGTGCCAGACGTGTCCCACTGCTTAAGCCAGTACATGTCCGGGCCCGTCTGAAGTTTGCTAGAGAGCATTTGGATGATCTAGAGGAGTTTTGGGAGAATGTCCTATGGTCTGATGAAACCAAACTGGAACTGTTTGGTAGAAACACAACTTGTCGTGTTTGGAGGAAAAAGAATACTGAGTTGCATCCATCAAACACCATACCTACTGTAAAGCATGGTGGTGGAAACATCATGCTTTGGGGCTGTTTCTCTGCAAAGGGGCCAGGACGACTGATCCGGGTACATGAAAGAATGAATGGGGCCAAGTATCGTGAGATTTTGAGTGCAAACCTCCTTCCATCAGCAAGGGCATTGAAGATGAAACGTGGCTGGGTCTTTCAACATGACAATGATCCAAAGCACACCGCCAGGGCAACGAAGGAGTGGCTTCGTAAGAAGCATTTCAAGGTCCTGGAGTGGCCTAGCCAGTCTCCAGATCTCAACCCTATAGAAAACCTTTGGAGGGAGTTGAAAGTCTGTGTTGCCAAGCGAAAAGCCAAAAACATCACTGCTCTAGAAGAGATCTGCATGGAGGAATGGGCCAACATACTAACAACAGTGTGTGGCAACCTTGTGAAGACTTACAGAAAACGTTTGACCTCTGTTATTGCCAACAAAGGATATATTACAAAGTATTGAGATGAAATTTTGTTTCTGACCAAATACTTATTTTCCACCATAATATGCAAATAAAATGTTAAAAAAACAGACAATGTGATTTTCTGGATTTTTTTTTCTCAGTTTGTCTCCCATAGTTGAGGTCTACCTATGATGTAAATTACAGACGCCTCTCATCTTTTTAAGTGGTGGAACTTGCACTATTGCTGACTGACTAAATACTTTTTTGCCCCACTGTATAAGTAATATTATTGTGTACAGAATAATACTGATAATGTATGCAAAACATAACCCAAAGGGATTGAATAAGTTCAATGACGCTTCACTAAGTAAAATACAATTATTTATTTAAACATATTAGAAAAACATATGATAAAAATGTATTTAAAATCAAGGTCCCCTCAATAGGACAGACATTAATCAGGCAAAATATAAAATGAGGAAGCAGGATGAAACGTGCGTCGGGGCCTAGGACTCCATTGTCAGGCTACGTCTCTAAGTATGTAACCAATGGATACCACAGCATAACTATTGACAACTTCACTTTGTAACCCTGGTACTTAGCTCCACCATTGTAGTGCTACATAGCTACTTCACGCAGGGACTTGGCAAAATAGATTGAAAGTCGTTTATGATTATTTGATTTATTTGTCTCTATTATTGAAATATTTGACTACTCTATATTTATTATTAAATTTTACTGAACAATTGTCATTGATCCATTTTGCTATTATTCTCCCTTGCTACTTAATTGGATAATGTTAGCGATATAGTGTTTGTTGTATACTTTTTTTCGGCTGCGGATTATTGCCCCTAATGCTAGGGTATCTTATTATCACGGACTGGAACTAGTATGCCCCTCATCGTTATATATTTTGCCTGATTAATTTCTGTCTCATTCAGATGTCCTTGCATTTTAAATACGTTGGTTTTTTTTCATATGTTTTTCATATGCTTACATAAATAATTATATTTTACTTAGTGGAATCTCATTGCGCTTATTCTATTCTTCTGGGTCACCCACGTAGGATTATATTTTGTTTAACCTACAGGGTCCGTCTCTACAGTGTTTATAGGTCGGCATAAGGATTGGACAAGTGTAATAATGTGTACAGTATATCAGTACTATTTATGTGTACGGTATAGTGGTAAAACAATTGTATACATCATAGAAGCCCTATTATGGTGTACACTGGTGCAATACTATGAATGTGTACAGTATTATTTATGTGTACGATATAGTGGTAAAACAATTGTATACATCATAGAAGCCCTATTATGGCGTACACTGGAGCAATACTGTGAATGTGTACAGTATATCAGTATTATTTATGTGTACGGTATAGTGGTAAAACAATTGTATACATCATAGAAGGCCTATTATGGCGTACACTGGAACAATACTATGAATGTGTACAGTATATCAGTATTATTTATGTGTACGGTATAGTGGTAAAACAATTGTATACATCATAGAAGCCCTATTATGGTGTACACTGGAACAATACTATGAATGTGTACAGTATATCAGTATTATTTATGTGTACGGTATAGTGGTAGAACAATTGTATACATCATAGAAGGCCTATTATGGTGTACACTGGAGCAATACTATGAATGTGTACAGTATATTAGTATTATTTATGTGTACGGTATAGTGGTAAAACAATTGTATACATCATATAAGCCCTATTATAGCGTACACTGGAACAATACTATGAATGTGTACAGTATATCAGTACTATTTATGTGTACGATATAGGGGCACAATTATTGTATACAATAGAGAAGTACAGTTAATGTGTACAATAGAACAATGATAATGTGTACAGTATAGCATTATTTGTTAGGTGTAGTAATAAAACTATTGTTTACAATAAGGTACTATTAATCTATGCATACATTGATATCTCTAACGTGTATAGCATAGCAGTATGATTATTGCGTACATTAATTATTATTATTGTCACGATATTGTATGAAATATCATATAAGTTTTGTTTCTCTGCCAGCACATATAGGGTGGGCGGTGACCCCCCTTTCCTTTAAGTCAGGGTTTAGCTTTTCTTTTCAATGAATGTAAAAGAGCTTGCCTTGTCAAGGCATGTGGGGGAGTTTTATTGAAGAAAGGTATTTACGACTAGGCTAAAATCTGCCTCCAGCATAAAACTGGATTAGAAGCTTCCAGATCCATGAGAGTCTTTGTTCTATTTTTGTAAGGTATTGAGCCAACGACTTGGGCTAAGAGAATATTAAATAGATATTGCTAAAGTCCATCGGAGCATCTATCCATCACGGTAAACATGAGCTTCTAACTCCATCAGGAAAAAAAGTAGGGATTTCTCGGTAATTATGCATCACACATAGGACATATTTGATCTCATTAGAATGCCAATGTTAACACGAGATGAATGCTGGGTTTGTTATGTCTATGACATGTTCTGTAGCGGAGTTACAGGCATTAGACAAATTTGTGTTAAATCTAGTAAGACTGAAGAGGTAGGACGGACTGGGTAAACCAACCCCTTTTAGTGATGTCACCAGGATGAGCTATAAGTGTTTTGCCAGACCCCAGCAGTCAGTCTGTCTGTTGGAGCCTATGTGAGTCTGACTTGAAGAGCTGCTCCTAACCAGAAGTCCTAATGCACTGGGACAGATGGAAACCCCACTAGCCTGGTTGCCTGAACTGATTTGAACACATGTAAGTGTTATCTCTCATTTAACCCCTGTTTCTTTTATAATTACCTTGTACATATTTTTTCAATTGTCTCATATTGTAACATCTTTATATGACTTTTTATAAACACTGCCTGAAACTTTTGACGGAGTATAATATTTAATACTAGAGTCGTTTTTCATGCTCTAACACATACCCTGTCTTCTGAAGGGAATTACGCTACTGTTTTGGGTTAGCTTCGGTCCCGTTTAATCGAAGTTGGTGGCAGCATACATTTGTGCCAGCCTTTGGGTGTCGTTGTAGCGATTGCGGCGTTGATAGTTATTGTTCCTGCCTGAGTGGGAGTAGTTTATCGCGTCGCTGCAGTGTGCCCAATAGCCAGTACATAGCAGGCAGCCTTTCTGGCGACTAATTACCCCAGGTGCAGTACCTAATCTGACCTGACAGAAAAGGGGGCGCCAGAGAGCTGCAAGTTTTAAGTGGAACTGTAAGCGGGATATACATAAATCCCTGCAGTTCGTGGTATATTGAAGAGCAGTGGGATACCTAGAATAAGCCTGTGCTGTAAACTAAGAGGTCAATAGCCTTGTGTGTGTTTTTTTCATCACATTGTGGAGTGGAGGGATAACTAAGATAAGCCCCCCTGCACATGTGATAGCCGTCTGTTGGCCTAAAGTCACCCCGACCCGTGACGTAGGGGTGACGGTCACGGTGTGAATCGTGACAATTATGATATAATACTGCTACTAATGTGTACAGTATAGCAGTAATATTTACTGTATGTGTGTGCTATGCACGCATAGTAAAGCGGTGCCACTCATTTGTACGATATTGTAACACTCCTTGTTTTTACTGTATTGTGGTACAATTATTGTGTACAGCATGGAAGTAATATTAATATGTACAGTAAAAAAATAGTACTAATGTAAACAGTGTAGTGGTATTACTTATGGGTATGGTGTAGTGGTGCAATAGTTATGTATAATGTTGAAGTATTATATATTTATACAATATAGCGGTATCACTGATGTGCACTGTATGGCAGAATTATTTTAGGGGACTGTATAACAGTAATTTTTTGGTGTACAGTATAGATACAGGATATTATGTTTGCATTATAGCAATGGCTAATGTGTATGGGTTATAAGTAGGGTTGAGCGAAACGGGTCGAACATTTTCAAAAGTCGCCGACTTTTGGCTAAGTCGGGGTTTCATGAAACCCGATCCGACCCCTGTGCGGGGTCGGCCATGCGGTACGCGACTTTCGCGCCAAAGTCGCGTTTCAATGACGCGAAAAGCGCCATTTCTCAGCCAATGAAGGTAAACGCAGAGTGTGGGCAGCGTGATGACATAGGTCCTGGTCCCCACCATCTTAGAGAAGGGCATTGCAGTGATTGGCTTGCTGTCTGCGACGTCACAGGGGCTATAAAGAGGCGTTCCCGCCGACCGCCATCTTACTGCTGCTGATCTGAGCTTAGGGAGAGGTTGCTGCCGCTTTGTCAGAAGCAGGGATAGCGTTAGGCAGGGTCCATTAACCACAAAACCGCTTGTGCTGCAGCGATTTGCACTGTCCAACACCACCCTCGGTGTGCAGGGACAGTGGAAGTTTTTTTTTTTTTTTTTTTTCCCCTCAGCGCTGTAGCTCATTGGGCTGCCCTAGAAGGCTCCCTGATAGCTGCATTGCTGTGTGTACGCCGCTGTGCAAACCAACTGCTTTTTTCAAAGCACAAATCCTCTTGTTCCTTCCTTTCTGCACAGCTATCTTTTTTGTTTGTCCACACTTTTTATTTCATTTGTGCATCAGTCCACTCCTTATTGCTGCCTGCCATACCTGGCTGAGATTACTGCAGGCAGGGAGATAGTAGCTGCCTGCCATACCTGGCTGAGATTACTGCAGGCAGGGAGATAGTAATTGTAGGACATTCCCTGTTTTTTTTTTTTTTTTTTTTTTGGTGGGAGATTAAGATTGGCAATTTGGCATTTCTGCTAGAGTGCCATCCCTGTGTGTGCCATCTCTCTCACATAGTGGGCCATAGAAAGCCTTTTCATTTTTCTGTATTTTTTTTTGTGGGGTGTATAAATTCTCCCTGATAAAAATACAGTGGGAGATTAATATTGGCCTTTGGGCTTGTGTGCCAGTCCTGAGTGTGCCATCTCTCTCACAAATAGTGGGCCATAGAAAGCCTATTTATTTTTTTTTTTGGTTTTATAAATTCTCCCTGAAAAAAAGGGAGATTAATATTGGCCTCTGGGCTTGTGTGCCAGTCCTGAGCGTGCCATCTGTGCCAGCCCTGAGCGTGCCATCTCTCTCACAAATAGTGGGCCATAGAAAGCCTATTTAATTTTTTTTTTTGTTTTATAAATTTTCCCTGAAAAAAGGGAGATTAATATTGGCCTCTGGGCTTGTGTGCCAGTTGTGAGCGTGCCATCTGTGCCAGTCCTGAGCGTGCCATCTCTCTCACAAATAGTGGGCCATAGAAAGCCTATTTAAATATTTTTTTGGTTTTATAAATTCTCCCAGAAAAAAAGGGAGATTAATATTGGCCTCTGGGCTTGTGTGCCAGTCCTGAGCGTGCCATCTGTGCCAGCCAGCCCTGAGCGTGCCATCTCTCTCACAAATAGTGGGCCATAGAAAGACTATTTAATTTTTTTTTTTGTTTTATCAATTTTCCCTGAAAAAAGGGAGATTAATATTGGCCTCTGGGCTTGTGTGCCAGTTGTGAGCGTGCCATCTGTGCCAGTCATGAGCGTGCCATCTCTCTCACAAATAGTGGGCCATAGAAAGCCTATTTAAATATTTTTTTGGTTTTATAAATTCTCCCAGAAAAAAAGGGAGATTAATATTGGCCTCTGGGCTTGTGTGCCAGTCCTGAGCGTGCCATCTGTGCCAGCCAGCCCTGAGCGTGCCATCTCTCTCACAAATAGTGGGCCATAGAAAGCCTATTTTTTTTTTTTTTTTGTTTTATCAATTTTCCCTGAAAAAAGGGAGATTAATATTGGCCTCTGGGCTTGTGTGCCAGTTGTGAGCGTGCCATCTGTGCCAGTCCTGAGCGTGCCATCTCTCTCACAAATAGTGGGCCATAGAAAGCCTATTTAAATATTTTTTTGGTTTTATAAATTCTCCCAGAAAAAAAGGGAGATTAATATTGGCCTCTGGGCTTCTGTGCCAGTCCTGAGCGTGCCATCTGTGCCAGTCCTGAGCGTCCCATCTCTCTCACAAATAGTGGGCCATAGAAAGCCTATTTTATTTTTTTTTTGGGTTTCAGAAATTCTCCCTGGAAAAAAAAAGGGAGATTAATATTGCCCTTTGGGCTTGTGTGCCAGTACTAAGCGTTCCATCTCTCTCTCTCTCTCAGTCAGTGGGCCATAGAACGCCTATTTTTGGTTTTATTTGTTTTCTAAATTCTCCCTGAAAAAATCATTTTATTTTATTTGGTTTCTAAATTCTTCCTGATAAAATCATATTTTTTTTATTATTTTTTTTTCTAAAGTCTCCCTGAAAAAAAAAAAAAAAAAAAAAACAGTGGGAGATTAATATTGGCCTTTCTGCTTGTGTGCCAGTCTTGACTCCTGGGTGCGTCATCTCTCAGTCAGTGGGCCATAGAACGCATATTTTTGGTTTTATTTGTTTTCTAAATTCTCCCTGAAAAAATCATTTTATTTTATTTGGTTTCTAAATTCTTCCTGATAAAATCATATTTTTTTTATTATTTTTTTTTCTAAAGTCTCCCTGAAAAAAAAAAAAAAAAAAAAAACAGTGGGAGATTAATATTGGCCTTTCTGCTTGTGTGCCAGTCTTGACTCCTGGGTGCGTCATCTCTCAGTCAGTGGGCCATAGAACGCCTATTTTTGGTTTTATTTGTTTTATAAATTCTCCCTGAAAAAATCATTTTATTTTATTTGGTTTCTAAATTCTTCCTGATAAAATCATATTTTTTTTATTATTTTTTTTTCTAAAGTCTCCCTGAAAAAAAAAAAACAAAAAAAAAAACAAAAAAAAAACAGTGGGAGATTAATATTGGCCTTTCTGCTTGTGTGCCAGTCTTGACTCCTGGGTGTGCCATCTCTCTCTCTCTCTCTCTCCAATTGTGGTCCATAGAAAGCCTACATTTTTTTTCCTTGATTTGGGTTCCAAAATCTACCAGAGAAAATAACTCCATCAATCATTGGTAGAAAAATATTGGCCTCTGGGCTTGTGTGCCACTCCTGATTCCTGTGTGCGTCATCTCTCACTCAGTGGCCCATAGAAAGCATATAGTTTGTTACATTTGTTTTCTAAATTCTCCCTGCAAAAATCTATTTTTTTTTTTGGGGGGGTTTCTAAAGTGTTCCTGAAAAAAATAAAAATAAAAAAAAAATAATAGTGTGACATTAATATTAACATTTGTGCTTCAGTGACAGTCCTGCGTGTGGGGCATCTCTCTAATTTGCAGCCACCAAAAAAAGAGTGTGTAACATTGGGCCTGATTTTCGCTGTGGTCTCACCAACCTGTAAAGGGGTAGCTAAATCATACTGAAGTTATAGCTCACCGTGTAAGTTGTGTGACTGCAACAAATAACGTTAGTTTGGTTACGTTTTTAAAACAATGAGGAAGTCTAGTGGAAGAGGTCGTGGCCGGGGGCGTTCATTGTCAGCTGGTAATGAGGGTAGTGGTAGTGGTGGAGCATCAGGTGGTCGTGGGGGAAAAAATATTGCACCTAAGTCTGGAGCTGTGGAGCCAGGTTCGTCGTCCGGCTACACAAGGCCTCGAACGCTCCCTTTTCTGGGATTAGGAAAACCGCTTTTAAAGCCGGAGCAGCAAGAGCAAGTTTTGGCTTATCTTGCTGACTCAGCCTCTAGCTCTTTTGCCTCATCTCGTGAAACTGGTAAAAGTAAAAGCAGCGCGTCGTTAGTGGATGTTCACGGTCAGGGACAAGTCACTTCCTTGTCCTCTTCAGCAAAAACAACAACAGAGAAGAATGCAGCAGGCGACACAACGGGTTACTCCATGGAGCTCTTTACACATACCGTCCCTGGCTTAGAAAGTGAAGCAGTTAACAGTCCATGCCCATTACAAATTGAATCTGACATGGAGTGCACTGACGCACAGCCACAGCCAGACTACTATGCTGGTCCTTTGACTCAGACCACAACATTGCCCTCGCAGGGTGCTGATCAAGAATCAGACCCTGATGAGACTATGTTGCCCCATCACGAACGCTATACCACCGAACGACACGGTGACACAGACGAAGTTGCGCAGGAGGTACAAGAAGAGTTATTAGATGACCCAGTTCTTGACCCCGATTGGCAGCCATTGGGGGAACAGGGTGCAGGCGGCAGCAGTTCTGAAGCAGAGGAGGAGGAGGGGCCGCAGCAGGCATCAACATCGCCACAGGTTCCATCTGCCGGGCCCGTATCTTGCCCAAAACGCGTGGCAAAGCCAAAACCTGGTGGAGGACAGCGTGGCCATCCGGTTAAAGCTCAGTCTGCAATGCCTGAAAAGGTATCCGATGCTAGAAAGAGTGCAGTCTGGCATTTTTTTAAACAACATCCAATTGATCAGCGCAAAGTCATCTGTCAAAAATGTTCTACTTCCTTAAGCAGAGGTCAGAATCTGAAAAGTCTCAATACTAGTTGCATGCATAGACATTTAACCACCATGCATTTGAAAGCTTGGACTAACTACCAAACGTCCCTTAAGGTTGTTGCACCCTCGGCCAATGAAGCTAGTCATCAACGCAACATCCCTTCCGGCAGTGTAGGACCACCATTTAGCGCACCACCTGCTGTATCTGTGCAGGTATCTTTGCCAGGCCAAAGCAGTCAGGGTCAGGGAATCACCAGTTTCGTAGTAGGAAACACTGCATCTAGGGCACCGGCGGCAACAATACCATCTCCCACCGTCTCTCAGTCTGCCATGTCCACCGGCACCCCCGCTAGTTCCACGATCTCCAGCTCTCCAGTCCAGCTCACCCTACATGAGACTATGGTTAGAAAAAGGAAATACTTAGCCTCGCATCCGCGTACACAGGGTTTGAACGCCCACATAGCTAGACTAATCTCGTTAGAGATGATGCCCTACCGGTTAGTTGAAAGCGAAGCTTTCAAAGACCTGATGGACTACGCTGTACCACGCTACGAGCTACCCAGTCGACACTTTTTTTCCAGAAAAGCCATCCCAGCCCTCCACCAGCATGTTAAAGAGCGCATCGTCCATGCACTCAGGCAATCTGTGAGCACAAAGGTGCACCTGACAACAGATGCATGGACCAGTAGGCATGGCCAGGGACGTTACGTGTCCATCACGGCACACTGGGTAAATGTGGTGGATTCAGGGTCCACAGGGGACAGCAAGTTTGGGACAGTTCTGCCTAGCCCACGGTCTAGTAAACAGTTGTCTGTAGCCGTTCGCACCCCCTCCTCCTCCTCCTCCTCGTCCTCCTGCAGAAGCAAGAGCTCGTCCACAGACCGCAGTCGCACAAACACTCCATCCGCACCTGCCACTGTTGCACACCAGGTCTCCCATTATGGGGCAGCTACTGGCATACGTCAGCAGGCTGTATTGGCTATGAAGTGTTTGGGCGACAATAGACACACCGCGGAAGTTCTGTCCGAGTTCTTGCAGCAAGAAACGCAGTCGTGGCTGGGCACTGTAGATCTTGAGGCAGGCAAGGTAGTGAGTGATAACGGAAGGAATTTCATGGCTGCCATCTCCCTTTCCCAACTGAAACACATTCCTTGCCTGGCTCACACCTTAAACCTGGTGGTGCAGTGCTTCCTGAAAAGTTATCCGGGGTTATCCGACCTGCTCCTCAAAGTGCGTGGACTTTGCGCACATATCCGCCGTTCGCCTGTACACTCCAGCCGTATGCAGACCTATCAGCGTTCTTTGAACCTTCCCCAGCATCGCCTAATCATAGACGTTGCAACAAGGTGGAACTCAACACTGCACATGCTTCAGAGACTGTGCGAACAGAGGCGGGCTGTTATGTTTTTGTGGGAGGATACACATACACGGGCAGGCAGTAGGATGGCAGACATGGAGTTGTCAGGTGTGCAGTGGTCGAAGATTCAAGACATGTGTCAAGTCCTTCAGTGTTTTGAGGAATGCACACGGCTGGTTAGTGCAGACAACGCCATAATAAGCATGAGCATCCCCCTAATGCGTCTGCTGATGCAAAGTTTGACGCACATAAAGGATCAGGCGTCTGCACCAGAGGAAGAGGAAAGCCTTGATGACAGTCAGCGATTGTCTGGTCAGGGCAGTGTACATGACGAGGTACCGGGCGAAGAGGAGGTGGAGGATGAGGAGGATGATGGGGATGAGTATATTTTTAATGAGGAAGCTTTCCCGGGGGCACGGGAAATTGGTGGCGTGGCAAGGCCGGGTTCTGGTTTTTTGAGGGACACAAGTGACGTAGATTTGCCTGCAACTGCCCCTCAACCAAGCACAACCGCAGATTTGACAACGGGAACTTTGGCCCACATGGCGGATTATGCCTTGCGTATCCTCAAAAGGGACACACGCATTACAAAAATGATGAACGATGACGATTACTGGTTGGCCTGCCTCCTTGATCCTCGCTATAAAGGCAAATTGCAAAATATTATGCCACATGAGAACTTGGAACTAATATTAGCAACAAAACAATCAACTCTTGTTGACCGTTTGCTTCTGGCATTCCCTGCACACAGCGCCCGTGATCGTTCTCACACGAGCTCCAGGGGCCAGCAGACCAGAGGTGTTAGAGGGGCAGAAATCAGAAGTGGCGTTGGACAGAGGGGTTTTCTGACCAGGTTGTGGAGTGATTTTTCTATGACCGCAGACAGGACAGGTACTGCAGCATCAATTCAAAGTGACAGGAGACAACATTTGTCCAGTATGGTTACAAACTATTTTTCATCCCTTATCGACGTTCTCCCTCAACCGTCATTCCCATTTGATTACTGGGCATCCAAATTAGACACCTGGCCAGAATTGGCAGAATATGCATTGCAGGAGCTTGCTTGCCCGGCAGCTAGTGTCCTATCAGAAAGAGTATTCAGTGCTGCAGGTTCAATACTAACAGAAAAAAGGACTCGTCTGGCTACCCAAAATGTAGATGATCTAACCTTCATTAAAATGAACCACAACTGGATTTCAAAATCTTTTGCCCCACCCTGCCCGGCTGACACCTAGCTTTCCTATGAAAAGGTCTTGCCTGTGGACTATTCTGAATGACTTTTCCAATCTCGTAATTTTCTTCACCTGATTGTCCAGCATACGACATGTTTCCAACTCACGAAATGGCCAAACTCCCCACACGGGGCCGTGCTATCGCCACTTTGCGCTTGGACCCTTGAGAGTGCTGTTTGTCTGAAGAGGTGGGTGTGGCCGCTTTTGGTCGACGGCACTGCCACTGGGTCCCTCATAGTACAATAAAGTGTCTCTGGCGGTGGTGGTGCGCACCCAACGTCAGACACACCGTTGTAATATGAGGGGCCCTGTGCCTGTACCGCCGGCCACAAGACAGTTCCCCCCCCCAGCTCAAACAGTGCTCTACCACTAGCAAAATTATCTCTCACAGCTTCACCAATGTGTAGTCTAGCCGCTGACATCCTTCAATGCCTGGCACTGACAATACCATTGTTTTGACATTTTTTTTATGTTAGGCCTTCGAAGCCTGTCTGCGGTCCCTTCTTTCTACAACTACTACACTGACCAGGCCACTGCTGGCCGTGTTACCCTGGAACCAATTTAAAAGTGCCTACAGTCAGCCCAATTTTGTTATGTTAGGCCTTCGAAGACTGTCTGCCGTCACTCCTTCCACTAGACTTCCACTGACCATACACTGCTGCCCATGTACCCCTGGAACCAATTTAAAGTGCCTACAGCCAGCCCAATTTTGTTATGTTAGGCCTTCGAAGCCTGTCTGCGGTCACTCCTTCCACTAGACTTCCACTGACCAGACCACTGCTGCCCGTGTACCCCTGGAACCAATTTAAAAGTGCCTACAGCCAGCCCAATTTTGTTATGTTAGGCCTTCGAAGCCTGTCTGCGGTCACTCCTTCCACTAGACTTCCACTGACCAGACCACTGCTGCCCGTGTACCCCTGGAACCAATTTAAAAGTGCCTACAGCCAGCCCAAGTTTGTTATGTTAGGCCTTGGAAGCCTGTCTGCGGTCACTCCTTCCACTAGACTTCCACTGACCAGACCACTGCTGCCCGTGTACCCCTGGAACCAATTTAAAAGTGCCTACAGCCAGCCCAAGTTTGTTATGTTAGGCCTTCTAAGCCTGTCTGCGGTCCATTCTTTCAACTACTACTACACTGACCAGGTCACTGCTGCCCGTGTACCCCTGGAACCAATTTAAAATTGCCTACAGCCAGCCCAATTTTTTTATTTTAGGCCTTCGATGCCTGTCTGCGGTCCATTCTTTCAACTACTACTACACTGACCAGGTCACTGCTGTCCGTGTACCCCTGGAACCAATTTAAAATTGCCTACAGCCATGTGTTATTATTTTAGGCCTTCGATGCCTGTCTGCGGTCACTCCTTCCACTAGGCCTCCACTGACCACACCACTGCTGTCCGTGTACCCCTGGAACCAATTTAAAATTGCCTACAGCCATGTGTTATTATTTTAGGCCTTCGATGCCTGTCTGCGGTCACTCCTTCCACTAGGCCTCCACTGACCACACCACTGCTGCCTGTGTACCCCTGGAACCAATTTAAAATTGCCTACAGCCATGTGTTATTATTTTAGGCCTTCGATGCCTATCTGCGGTCACTCCTTCCACTAGGCCTCCACTGACCACACCACTGCTGCCCGTGTACCCCTGGAACCAATTTAAAATTGCCTACAGCCATGTGTTATTATTTTAGGCCTTCGATGCCTGTCTGCGGTCACTCCTTCCACTAGGCCTCCACTGACCACACCACTGCTGCCCGTGTACCCCTGGAACCAATTTAAAATTGCCTACAGCCATGTGTTATTATTTTAGGCCTTCGATGCCTGTCTGCGGTCACTCCTTCCACTAGGCCTCCACTGACCACACCACTGCTGCCCGTGTACCCCTGGAACCAATTTAAAATTGCCTACAGCCAGCCCAATTTTTTTATTTTAGGCCTTCGATGCCTGTCTGCGGTCCATTCTTTCAACTACTACTACACTGACCAGGTCACTGCTGCCCGTGTACCCCTGGAACCAATTTAAAATTGCCTACAGCCATGTGTTATTATTTTAGACCTTCGATGCCTGTCTGCGGTCACTCCTTCCACTAGGCCTCCACTGACCACACCACTGCTGCCCGTGTACCCCTGGAACCAATTTAAAATTGCCTTCAGCCAGCCCAATTTTTTTATTTTAGGCCTTCGATGCCTGTCTGCGGTCCATTCTTTCAACTACTACTACACTGACCAGGTCACTGCTGCCCGTGTACCCCTGGAACCAATTTAAAATTGCCTACAGCCATGTGTTATTATTTTAGGCCTTCGATGCCTGTCTGCGGTCACTCCTTCCACTAGGCCTCCACTGACCACACCACTGCTGTCCGTGTACCCCTGGAACCAATTTAAAATTGCCTACAGCCATGTGTTATTATTTTAGACCTTCGATGCCTGTCTGCGGTCACTCCTTCCACTAGGCCTCCACTGACCACACCACTGCTGCCCGTGTACCCCTGGAACCAATTTAAAATTGCCTTCAGCCAGCCCAATTTTTTTATTTTAGGCCTTCGATGCCTGTCTGCGGTCCATTCTTTCAACTACTACTACACTGACCAGGTCACTGCTGCCCGTGTACCCCTGGAACCAATTTAAAATTGCCTACAGCCATGTGTTATTATTTTAGGCCTTCGATGCCTGTCTGCGGTCACTCCTTCCACTAGGCCTCCACTGACCACACCACTGCTGCCCGTGTACCCCTGGAACCAATTTAAAATTGCCTACAGCCATGTGTTATTATTTTAGGCCTTCGATGCCTGTCTGCGGTCACTCCTTCCACTAGGCCTCCACTGACCACACCACTGCTGCCCGTGTACCCCTGGAACCAATTTAAAATTGCCTTCAGCCAGCCCAATTTTTTTATTTTAGGCCTTCGATGCCTGTCTGCGGTCCATTCTTTCAACTACTACTACACTGACCAGGTCACTGCTGCCCGTGTACCCCTGGAACCAATTTAAAATTGCCTACAGCCATGTGTTATTATTTTAGGCCTTCGATGCCTGTCTGCGGTCACTCCTTCCACTAGGCCTCCACTGACCACACCACTGCTGCCCGTGTACCCCTGGAACCAATTTAAAATTGCCTACAGCCATGTGTTATTATTTTAGGCCTTCGATGCCTGTCTGCGGTCACTCCTTCCACTAGGCCTCCACTGACCACACCACTGCTGCCCGTGTACCCCTGGAACCAATTTAAAATTGCCTACAGCCAGCCCAATTTTTTTATTTTAGGCCTTCGATGCCTGTCTGCGGTCCATTCTTTCAACTACTACTACACTGACCAGGTCACTGCTGCCCGTGTACCCCTGGAACCAATTTAAAATTGCCTACAGCCATGTGTTATTATTTTAGACCTTCGATGCCTGTCTGCGGTCACTCCTTCCACTAGGCCTCCACTGACCACACCACTGCTGCCCGTGTACCCCTGGAACCAATTTAAAATTGCCTTCAGCCAGCCCAATTTTTTTATTTTAGGCCTTCGATGCCTGTCTGCGGTCCATTCTTTCAACTACTACTACACTGACCAGGTCACTGCTGCCCGTGTACCCCTGGAACCAATTTAAAATTGCCTACAGCCATGTGTTATTATTTTAGGCCTTCGATGCCTGTCTGCGGTCACTCCTTCCACTAGGCCTCCACTGACCACACCACTGCTGCCCGTGTACCCCTGGAACCAATTTAAAATTGCCTACAGCCAGCCCAATTTTTTTATTTTAGGCCTTCGATGCCTGTCTGCGGTCCATTCTTTCAACTACTACTACACTGACCAGGTCACTGCTGCCCGTGTACCCCTGGAACCAATTTAAAATTGCCTACAGCCATGTGTTATTATTTTAGGCCTTCGATGCCTGTCTGCGGTCACTCCTTCCACTAGGCCTCCACTGACCACACCACTGCTGTCCGTGTACCCCTGGAACCAATTTAAAATTGCCTACAGCCATGTGTTATTATTTTAGGCCTTCGATGCCTGTCTGCGGTCACTCCTTCCACTAGGCCTCCACTGACCACACCACTGCTGTCCGTGTACCCCTGGAACCAATTTAAAATTGCCTACAGCCATGTGTTATTATTTTAGGCCTTCGATGCCTGTCTGCGGTCCATTCTTTCAACTACTACTACACTGACCAGGTCACTGCTGCCCGTGTACCCCTGGAACCAATTTAAAATTGCCTACAGCCATGTGTTATTATTTTAGGCCTTCGATGCCTGTCTGCGGTCACTCCTTCCACTAGGCCTCCACTGACCACACCACTGCTGTCCGTGTACCCCTGGAACCAATTTAAAATTGCCTACAGCCAGCCCAATTTTTTTATTTTAGGCCTTCGATGCCTGTCTGCGGTCCATTCTTTCAACTACTACTACACTGACCAGGTCACTGCTGCCCGTGTACCCCTGGAACCAATTTAAAATTGCCTACAGCCATGTGTTATTATTTTAGGCCTTCGATGCCTGTCTGCGGTCACTCCTTCCACTAGGCCTCCACTGACCACACCACTGCTGTCCGTGTACCCCTGGAACCAATTTAAAATTGCCTACAGCCATGTGTTATTATTTTAGGCCTTCGATGCCTGTCTGCGGTCCATTCTTTCAACTACTACTACACTGACCAGGTCACTGCTGCCCGTGTACCCCTGGAACCAATTTAAAATTGCCTACAGCCATGTGTTATTATTTTAGGCCTTCGATGCCTGTCTGCGGTCACTCCTTCCACTAGGCCTCCACTGACCACACCACTGCTGTCCGTGTACCCCTGGAACCAATTTAAAATTGCCTACAGCCAGCCCAATTTTTTTATTTTAGGCCTTCGATGCCTGTCTGCGGTCCATTCTTTCAACTACTACTACACTGACCAGGTCACTGCTGCCCGTGTACCCCTGGAACCAATTTAAAATTGCCTACAGCCATGTGTTATTATTTTAGGCATTCGATGCCTGTCTGCGGTCCATTTTTTCAACTACTACTACACTGACCAGGTCACTGCTGCCCGTGTACCCCTGGAACCAATTTAAAATTGCCTACAGCCATGTGTTATTATTTTAGGCCTTCGATGCCTGTCTGCGGTCACTCCTTCCACTAGGCCTCCACTGACCACACCACTGCTGCCCGTGTACCCCTGGAACCAATTTAAAATTGCCTACAGCCAGCCCAATTTTTTTATTTTAGGCCTTCGATGCCTGTCTGCGGTCCATTCTTTCAACTACTACTACACTGACCAGGTCACTGCTGCCCGTGTACCCCTGGAACCAATTTAAAATTGCCTACAGCCATGTGTTATTATTTTAGGCCTTCGATGCCTGTCTGCGGTCACTCCTTCCACTAGGCCTCCACTGACCACACCACTGCTGTCCGTGTACCCCTGGAACCAATTTAAAATTGCCTACAGCCATGTGTTATTATTTTAGGCCTTCGATGCCTGTCTGCGGTCCATTCTTTCAACTACTACTACACTGACCAGGGCACTGCTGGCCGTGTACCCCTGGAACCAACATCAGAAAATATAAAAATAAGTATTTTGCTTATAAAAAAGAAAATACTGGTGAGATATCAAATGCAGACATTTTAACATTAAAAACAAACACACAACTAAAATCTGGTACAGTACTAAAAATGGCCACCAGCTACAATTACTTTCTCCTGCAAGTAGTTAACTGAAAGTTTTTTTAAATTGAAAACACACATATGGCATCCACCGAGTGTTGTCCTGTCGCGTCTTCTTTATATTATTGCCGAGAAGATGCAAAATAATGAAAATAATAAAATCATTAATTACCAAAATAATAGAGAAAGTCAACACCACATTGCAAATAAACATTCATTCCAAATAAAGAAGCAGGGCGCGTCCGAGGGTGAGTATATACCTAATAAGAATATAATCACCCTCGGACGCGCAATGCTTATTTCCAACAGCCTTCCTTCCTAAGAATCAGCCCTTCCGTCGTGTAGAGAGACGTTGTGTTACACTCCAAGGTGTTCCCCAGGTTGCCTTTCCTGAGCTTCGATCTTCCGGCTCTCGTTTAGTAGTTCTTGGAAACTACTCTGCATTAGGCCTTCAAATTGGGTATGGGGTGTAGAGAGATGGTGTGTTCCACTCCAAGGTGTTCCCCAGGTTGCCTTTCCTGAGCTTCGATCTTCCGGCTCTCGTTTAGTAGTTGTTGGAAACTACGCTGCATTAGGCCTTCAAATTGGGTATGGGGTGTAGCGAGAGGGTGTGTTACACTCCAAGGTGTTCCCCAGGTTGCCTTTCCTGAGCTTCGATCTTCCGGCTCTCGTTTAATAGTTCTTGGAAACTACACTGCATTAGACCTTCAAATTGGGTATGGGGTGTAGAGAGAGGGTGTGTTACACTCTAAGGTGTTCCCCAGGTTTCCTTGCCATTGCTTCGGTCTTCCGACTCTCGTTTAGTAGTTGTAGAAAAGTACACTGCATTAGGCCATACAAAATGGGTATGGGGTGGAGAGAGATGGTGTGTTACACTCCAAGGTGTTCCCCAGGTTGCCTTTCCTGAGCTTCTATCTTCAGGCTCTCATTAAATTGTGGTTAAATGGAACAACTGCATTTGGCGTACTAGTTGGTTTGGGGCCTACTATCGGTGTCTGCCACTCCTTGCTGTTCTCCTCCACTGAACAAAGCTGTGCCGCCTGTTTACTACGGTTGCCAATTTTGAACTGCATTTCGACTACTTACTGATTTGGCCCTACTCTCTGTGTCAGCCTCTCATTCCAGTTGTCCTCCACTGCAATGCCCCCTGGTTATTCCTGTGTTACCAATTTTGAACTGCATTTAGCCCACTTTCTTCTTTGGGCCTATATCTGTGTTTCCACTTCATCGTGCCCATTGCCCAGCCAGTGATAGATGAGTCTGCTGGTACATTGACCCATAACGCAACATTCCCCGTGCACGCTACACAACAACATTGTGACCCTGCTGAAAGTCAGGTTGCTCTTCCCGCATACCATACCACCTTACACGGGGACAAAGAGGAAGGTGCAGATGAAAGTGCAGGTTCCTTCATCAGGTGGGGGGAGGAATACTAGTTGGCGACGTCACTGGCACAGGGCCTCTCATAGTACGCAAAAGTGTTGCTGCCGGTGGGAGGCGCCCCCGCCGTGCAAACACACCGCTGTACTTTGAGGGGCCCTGTGCCAGTGCCAATGCCAACGAGTGGGCCCCCCCTGCTTGCTCAGGTTCACAGCACTTGCAAAGTTGAAATACTTACCTCTCCCTGCTCCACTGCCGTGACGTGGTCCAGATTTCCTGGGCCCACTAATTACTTGAACCAGCCCTACCCCCCACAACTTTAGCCAAATGACCCCCAATTTCAAATGCCTTCCAATTATTATAAGGTAAATTACGCTTGACAAGCTTCATTAAGAAGAATGGATGGTTTTGACATTAAAATGGCCACTCTAGGTGTTTTCCTGGCCCCCACTCACTGCCGACTATGCTGCCCCATTGACTTGCATTGGGTTTCGTGTTTCGGTCGATCCCGACTTTACGTCATAATCGGCCGATTTCACTCGACCCGACTTTGGACATAGTCGGGTTTCGCAAAACCCGGCTCGACTCTAAAAAGGTCAAGGTCGCTCAACTCTAGTTATAAGTGTTATATACGTTTATGTTTAATATTGCGGTATCATTATTAACTATTTATTTGTTTAATTTATCCTGCACTTAGCAGAGGGGAGAATTTCTTGGTGTGTGTTCGTGTGTGTTCATGGTGGGGCTCAATGATTTTTGGCCTCGGGTGATTGAATGCATGGCTATAGCTGTTATCAATGACAAGCTATTGACTTCTAATTTATCTCCATTGTTCTTAACCTTAGGGCGCCATTATTATGCACAAGGCTGTGTCCACCAGTAGATCTTATTCTCCTGGGTCTGATCTAACCCTGGTCCTTCCTGTAATATTAAATAGTACCAGGAGTTCTGATTCGTACCCCCAATAATTGACGATGGCCTTGTACATCGGACATCTTTGGTCTTTCAATGTTTAGATGTTCTCCCGGTACAAGACTCCCTTAGTGTCGTTTTCTCTTAGTGTTAACATATATGGAAATGACTTTGTACAAAAATGGATACAAATGTCATATACCACTAAAATCACTGTTTTTGGCCTCCGGCTCTTTTCTTTTACTGATGGAGAAATATTTCACCTTTTTTTTTTCACTAAATACCGTATCTCTTTTTTTGTTGATCAGAACAAATCGCAAAATCCCTATTCAAGGTCACACGTTTCTTACCTGATTTTGGAGCTGCTGTTCGTACCGTGGCAGTCATTGATTACATTATTTTAGAATGATATATCCATTTTATAACATGCCTGCCGTAGGGATAGACCATTCTGATGTTATGAAGGAAGCCCAGCACGGTGCACTGTCATTGAGTGAAATTTTGAAATTGTGTTTATTTGCACCACCTGTAGGGGGAGCTCATCGCAGACAGATTTATACAACTCACAATGAGTTCAATGGAAAGTATATGGGCAAATCTCCAGGGAACGCCACCTAATTATTGGTACGTCGCACCTGGTAAGGTGCATCCTCAAAGTCAAAGATCGGGAAGAGCAGTTTTAGAACAATACAATCAGATAGCACTGATGGAGGAGTGGGCTGTAGAGGAGATGATGAGCTGGTGAAGCAGAGCTGAATCAGTGATGGTTAGTGTAGCAGAGTTGGATCTTCAAAGGATGTTGCAGTGCAAGAAAAAGAGAGAAGTAGAGTTGTACAGCAGAGGCTGATGTAGCAGAGCTGGAACCACGGAAAAGCAGAGTTGTAGAGCAGAGCTGGAACCACAGAATAGCAGAATTGTAGAGCAGAGACTGATGTAGCGGAGTGGAACCACAGAATAGCACAGTTGTTGAGCAGAGACTCTTGTAGCAAAGCTGGAACCACAGATTAGCAGAGTTGTAGAGCAGAGACTGATGTAGCAGAGCTGGAGCTGGAATCACAGAATAGAAGAGTTGTACAGTGGAAGATAAATGCAGCAATACTATAATCAGAGAAAAGCAGACTTTTTTAGAGCAGAGTCTGGTTGTAGCAGTGCTAGAATAAGGGTTAGCAGAGTTGTACAGTAGAGGCTGATGTAGCAGAGCTGGAATTACAGTGTAGCAGAGTAGTACAGTGGAAGATAAATGGCTCTTTACTAGAACCACAGAAAGGCAGAGTTGTAGAGTAGAATCTGGTTGTAGCAGTGCTAGAATGGAGGATAGCAGAATTGTATAGCAGAGGCTGATGTAGCAGAGCTGGAACCACAGAATATCAGCGATGTGGACCAGAGACTGATGTAGTTGAGCTGGAACTGCAATCACAGAATAATAGAGTTGTACAGTGGAGGGTAGATGCAGCAACACGAGAACCACAGAAAGGCAGAGTTGTAGAGCAGAATCTGGATGTAGCAGTGCTAGAATGAGGGTTAACAAAGTTGTACAGTAGAGGCTGATGTAGCAGAGCTGGAATTACAGAGTAGCAGAGTAGTGCAGTGGAAGATAAATGGCTTTTTACTAGAACCACAGAAAGGCAGAGTTGTAGAGTAGAATCTGGATGTAGCAGTGCTAGAATAAGGGTTAGCAGAGTTGTACAGTAGAGGCTGATGTAGCAGAGCTGGAATTACAGAGTAGCAGAGTAGTGCAGTGGAAGATAAATGGCTCTTTACTAGAACCACAGAAAGGCAGAGTTGTAGAGCAGAATCTGGATGTAGCAGTGCTAGAATAAGGGTTAGCAGAGTTGTACAGTAGAGGCTGATGTAGCAGAGCTGGAATTACAGAGTAGCAGAGTAGTGCAGTGGAAGATAAATGGCTCTTTACTAGAACCACAGAAAGGCAGAGTTGTAGAGTAGAATCTGGTTGTAGCAGTGCTAGAATAAGGGTTAGCAGAGTTGTACAGTAGAGGCTGATGTAGCAGAGCTGGAATTACAGAGTAGCAGAGTAGTGCAGTGGAAGATAAATGGCTCTTTACTAGAACCACAGAAAGGCAGAGTTGTAGAGCAGAATCTGGATGTAGCAGTGCTAGAATAAGGGTTAGCAGAGTTGTACAGTAGAGGCTGATGTAGCAGAGCTGGAATTACAGAGTAGCAGAGTAGTGCAGTGGAAGATAAATGACTCTTTACTAGAACCACAGAAAGGCAGAGTTGTAGAGTAGAATCTGGTTGTAGCAGTGCTAGAATGGAGGATAGCAGAATTGTATAGCAGAGGCTGATGTAGCAGAGCTGGAACCACAGAATATCAGCGATGTGGACCAGAGACTGATGTAGCAGAGCTGGAATTGCAATCACAGAATAATAGAGTTGTACAGTGGAGGGTAGATGCAGCAACACTAGAACCACAGAAAGGCAGAGTTGTAGAGCAGAATCTGGATGTAGCAGTGCTAGAATGAGGGTTAGTAGAGTTGTACTGTAGAGGCTGATGTTGCAGAGCTGGAACCTCAGAATAGCAAAGGTCTACAATGAAGGCTGGATGCAGCAGTGTTGGAATAATCAAATATCAAAGTTGGGCAGTGGACGCTGATGTAGCAGAGGCAGAACCAAGGAATAGCAGAGTTGCAGAGGCTGAGACTGTGGTATAGCAGATCTATACATCGAAGGAACCAAGAAGTGTCAGTGCACACACTACCGGAATGCCCAGGTGGCGTCCTGAAATAGGTGGATGATGCCATGAGACGGACAGGAGATGAGATGGGACCAGATCGCCTCACTCAGAGCTGGAATCAGGAGCAGGCGAGTAACGAACGGCTCACGTAGAAAAATCTCGAATTGGCTAAAATCATTTTTTAACTCCTTCTTGATGATTTCTAGAACATTTATTAAGGAATCAGGGCCGGATCAAGGTTGATGGATGCCCCGCGAGCAAAAAATAATAGCAATGTCTGGATAACTTACGCTGTACATAAACATCAGATAATTGTTAGCAGAGTCCCAGAAGCAATGAAAGCCCCGAAGGTAAGTCTTCCATTCTAGCATCTCTGCTTGTGCGTCTAGATTTTAGGATTGTGTCTAAACTGAGCGGTTGAAAAATAAAGTCACCTCATTAGAGAAGCCTCGCCAACATTATGGATTCTGGGTTACGTGAAATAGATTTTTGAAAATCCATGTTCCCCTCGAACAGACATGTAAACAGGCAGGAGGGAGATGTAGACTCCGCCTTCTGTTTTTCGCACCTATATCTTTAGAAGAGTAAAACTTTAATATTTTGTTGCCGCCAGACGGTATCGCATGGAGTCATCAAACATTTGTTCTTGTTGGGTCCAGGAAGGTCAAGAAACAGATTTGTTATATACATATACGGTATGTATTATTATTATTTATTCTTCCACCCTTATATATCGCCTTATTGTAACATCCATCGTCCTAGAAGAAGAAGAACTCGGCATTGAGGGTTTGATTCTTCTACAGATGTCAGTGCTAGGTACGTCACCATTTTTTATGCTGTGTTGTTGATCCAAAGGAAAGTCAGAGACGTGAAGATAACTTAGTTATTTGGACCATTAGATTGCCCCTTAAGTATAAGCCATACTTGTCAACTTTCCAGGAACATCTAGGAGGCTCGGAGATTCTACGAAGAGTTGTTAAAGGCCCCCAAACTTCTGAATCCTCCATCATGTATGCGCCACTCACTGTCAGGATTCTCCAGTGTCGGTGGTAAGGGCAATTATGCATTTTGCATAGATAGATAGATAGATAGATAGATAGATAGATATTGTCATGACTGTTATCAGGTGTCCCGGGACTTGGGTCTCTTACCGCTATTACACCAACCAGACAAACAGGGAAAAAGGGAAATACCAAACATACAAATATACACACATAAACAACAGAAAAATGCATCGGGAAATGGAGGATGGGGTTAAACCAAAGTAGGAGAAGAAAGGGAATTATCACACACTCAAAACCCAGCAACAGTCACAGATAAATGCACCAAACACCTTCTCCAATAATAACCAACAACTACCTCCAGACATGCAGCATAAGCTAACTCTGACAATGAGTGCTAGCCAGGACCCATATTATATAGGAGATGGGAGTGGCTAACAGTGAACAGCTGTGAGCCTAAACTCTTCAGGAGCTCTAAACTGAGCAGATTAACCCCTGCACTGCTAAAAGAAACTTGCACCATTTAATATGAAGGTGAAATGCTTCTGGTCAATGCAGGAGTAGGATAAATCAGTCGCTGCGGTCTTCTGGCTCCTCTCTGTCATGATAAACCCATGACAGACAGATAGATAGATAGATAGATAGATAGATAGATAGATAAATAGATAGATAGATAAATGATAGATGTTATCAGGCTGGGAAAGTCCTTGGTTATTGGGTCCTTCTCAGCCTAAAGATACCGGCCCGCAGCTGCCCCAGAAGTGTTTTTTTTTTAAATAAATTTTTTTTGTGTGTGTTTTTTTTCATTGTATTACTGGCTTAGGCTTTTTCAATAATTCAAACATCAAACCCAACTGCATTACTCCGAATGCCACCGCACGCGGGCAATTGGTAAGGGAAGAGCCACGGCGAAGCACCAGAATTGAAGCTTCTCATGTGATGTGCCAATTCTGGTTCGGCTGCAGGTGGTAATATTAGACTGGAAGGGACCCAATAACCAGGGGCCATCACAGCCTGATAGTATAAGCCCCCCAGCTGTCTGCTTTACTTTGAATGGTTATCAAAATTAAGGGGGCAGGGGCAGATTTTTTTTTTAAATTATTTATTTATTAGTTACACAGGTATAAACAGCTCAACAATAAACTCCACAAGAAATGCACTATCCATCTGTTTATCTATCTATCTATTATCTATCTATCTCTCTATTATCTATTAGCAATCATCTATCTATTATCTATCTGTTATCTATCTATCATCTATCTATTATTTATATATCATCTATCTATTATCTATCTATCTCTCTATTATCTATTAGCAATCATCTATCTATTATCTATCTGTTATCTATCTATCATCTATCTATTATCTATATATCATCTATCTATTATCTATCTATTTATCTATTATCTATCTATTATCTATCTATCTACTGTGTCTATTATGTCTCTATCTATCTATCTATCTATTATCTATTTATCTATTATCTATCTATCTATTATCTATCTATTATCTATATATCATCTATCTATTATCTATTTATCTATTATCTATCGATCTATCTACTATCTCTCTATTATCTATTAGCAATCATCTATCTATTATCTATCTATTATCTACTTATCATCTATCTATCTATCTATCAATTATCTATCTATTATCTATCATCTAACTACTATCTATCTAGTATCTATTTATCTATTATTCATCTCATATATCTATTATCTATCTATCTATCATCTATCTATTATCTATCTATTATCTATTATCTATCTATTATCTATTTATTATCTATCTATTATATATCTATTATCTATCTATTATCTATTATCTATCTATTATCTATTTATTATCTATCTATTATATATCTATTATCTATCTATTATATTATACATATATCTTTCTACCATCTTTTTATCTATTTCTTTATATAAGATTACCTCATTAGCTTTGTAAATTCGCTGTAAATTACATAGTTTATTATCATATGTAAAAGATCATGTTAGAAACATAATACAGACGGATGATCGGTGACAATAGCGTACACTTGTATTGCAGTGGTGTGATACAAGGTGCACCATACGGATTTCACTCATCCAACTTTTCAGGATGAACTTCCGAGCGATTTTGAATATGCTGATGTGAGCAAACCCTAAAGACCTCCTGTTCCTTCCTCCTTTCTGACCCTTCTCCCCTCCACACATGGACAATTGATACTAATGATTTTTTTCGAGGCAGGCGGAGTATTTGCTGTGCGCTGCAATATGGCACATTGGATTTTTCCTAACCAATGTGTTTTTGTCTCCTCTCGGATGGATTGTGAAATAAGCAAATTCTGCCTCCTGAATGAGCATTTCGTTTGCACTTGCAAATTTGTTTTTTTTTTTCCATTCTGCTGATTTCTACAAGAAAGATGCAATCATATCATGCACATGGTTGTATCAAGGTTGTGGACAAGCAGAAAATTGTGCAGTTTTGTAGTATGGCACCCATTGAGGTCTATGGGGTCATACAGATCCTCCATATACCCCAATGTTACATAGAGGCATTAGGACCGGTGAGAGTGGGGGTATTTGCACTAACCTTTCCAACCTTTTTTTTTTTTTTACTTAACTGCGTGTGTTTGGGGCCAAAAATCATTTTTGCAAATGAGTTTTGTTAAAAATGTTGCTCCCTTTGGCTTTCACTGGCTCTATTTTTCCCTGCACGTTCTTCTTTATTGTAGTCTGTGATCATTAAGCAGCTTAGAGTAGCTCAGGAAAAAGACAGCCGGGTTTTTTCGACCCGATAATTACATAATCTATGTAAAGTTCCTGAAGTGTTAATCACAACTGTACCTTTGTTTTATAAGTCCATGTTTCCGTTTATAGAAATCAATCAACAAATTTTTGACACTCACAAAAGTAGTGGGCTTAGCCTGCACCTACAGCTCTCCCTCCTCTTTCTCTTCCCACCGCCGGCCTCCTCTTAGTGAATGACAGGTCATTCTTCTCGGTGACGGTTCCCCAGTCCAAGATCGCGAGAAGAGCGTCAATTCCCAGGAAAGTCCTGATTGTTTGAGAGCCAGATTATCATTCTACTCATACACCGTCTCTGGGATTGCCTGTGTAAGGAAAGGACGTGAAGCACAAGAAGAGTCTGGGGGCGGTTACCTTCTCGGCTCCGTGCCTGGAACCATTGAGCTGTGCTACAGGTTCCCCAGGGGGCAGACTTAGTGACCGGGACAGGAAGGAAGCTGGGCAGAGAGCGGGAAAGGCGCGCGCGCAAGGGTCAGAGCAGCGTGAGCAGCGGTCAGAGCAGCTGCACTCCGGGAAAGAGAGAAAGCTCCCGGTCAGAGGACAAATACAGGGAGATCGCCCAAAAAGACTGCATCTTGTGAGTACATGAAAGCAGACTCTGCTGTGACTGGAGAGGGGTGCGTTGACACCCGTGCGGAGACAGTGGCCCGTGCAGAGACTGTGACCCCTGGTACCCACGGTACCAGTGCAGAGCTCTTGATTCCTGTTGAGAGACTTAATAATAGACTGACCATCGTTTTCCAGGGATGAGCTGTGCTGTAAAAGTTAAAGACTCAGAGCCGGTGTATATCACATTAACTCCCGAAACCCCAGGCAGCAGGTTCCTACAGACTTCTCAGCCCACGGACAACAGAGGGACGACAAGTGCCGCTGTATCTGGGTGCCTACGTTGGAGAAGACGACCCTTCAAGCAAGTCCTCATCAGACTGATAAGTGTTTTTCCCAAGAAATTCCGTTTTCTACTGTTACACTGTTTGACTCCCATATTTTTGCACTGTTATACTCTTAGTTATATTCCACTTCTTCCTCCCTGCGAGGAGAACCTGATTCCTGTTATTAAACCCCTCAACTGTTGGTCTGTCTGTTCCGTGGTGACACACTCAGTACCTGCATGCTATTACACTTGTATCTCGGATGAGGGAGCAGGTCACAGAGAAGAATAAATATAAGCCAGCTCACCCGTGATGCATAAACCAAGCTTCGGGAGCACGGACCCGCTGTGTCCAGGCGTATAAAGTCCAAATAAGAAGAGAATGTCCAGCTTCACCGAATCCGTAAAAAAGAGTTTCCTTTATTCACAAACTTTAAACATAGAGGTTACAGACTTTACCACGAACCGTATGGATAAGAATCTCAATGCGTTTCTGGAGACTAAGCTCCCTTAATCATGACAAAGGGATACAAAGTCTGTATCCTCTATGTTTAAAGTTTGTGAATAAAGGAAACTCTTTTTTTACGGATCCGGTGAAGCTGGACACAGAGAAGAATGACCTGTCAGTCATTGAGAGGAGGAGCAATGGGCAGGGAAAGACGGAGAGAGGCCAGAGAGCTTTCAGTGCAAGGCCAAGTCCAATATACTTGCAAAAATGATCTAATAGATTTCTATAAAACAGAGTGCAGCGCCGGCCTCCTTGCATGTTTCTCCCCTTCCCGGGAAAGGACGCCGACTCACTCACCGCCGAGGCCGGTACGTGTCAAGCCCATCTAGTCTTGGCTGTTCCATCTGCTTGCCCCTTTACAAGTCAGCTGCCATGCGTCCAAAGTCTGTCCTGGAGTAGCACCTGGCGTCCATCTGGAGCCAAGTATAACCCCACCATCAGGGGCTAGAGCGAAGATTCAGGTGTTTGCTTAGTCAAGCCCCTCCAGGCTCTCGTCGGACCATGGTACAGTGGTTCCACCACTCCCGTTACACAGAAACATGGATTCATAAAACAAAAGTATGGACGTTATAGCCTCCAAAGACGTACGGAATTCAAGTTCTAAAGTACCGAGTCCTAGGTACTCCGTGTACCGCTTTGTGTTTGAGTCCTAATGATACGTCAACTTGGATGAAACCTATGAAAATAAAGCCGAAGACCTCGGAGTCCCCGTAATTTCCTCCTTCTCATCCGATTTTCTGATTGCACTCCCCTCCCTATGACGCTGTAAATAAAGCTTTCTTCTAGAACTGCCGATGGCGCCTGATTGCTCTGGGCAGCGCGCGGGATAGATATTCAGTACTGGGTCCATTAGCTTGACTGATCTATCATTAGTCACTTTGAGGAGCGCCTGCTCATTTCATTATCGGCTCCACTGGAGGAGAATGTGTTAGCAGATGTCTTTTTAGACCCAGTGTTGTATTTCATTATGTTAAAAGGTCGCCTCCTGTATCTGTGCTGATATACGGCCCCTCCAGGGATCCGGACGCGGCACTCCTCTATGGGAGTTATCAGTCCGCTGGGAGGTTTTAATGCATTTTAACTGCTCATTTTAACCCACTTTATCTTTGGGAACCTTCCCCGGCTCTGCAATTACTCCATATCTCAGCGCACGTGAGTCAGTTAATAACGCGCACACGCAACTCCCATTCCAATAGCAGGTGCTGCGCCCTGCATCTCCGATGACCTGTCACGCTGCGGCTTTGATTGCGAGTTCATCGGCGTTCCTGCTCTGTGTTCCTATAATTACCTCCTGTAGAGCAAGCTTCATAAATAAAATAATCCAAAGGGACGGACTTTGCAAAATGGAAGGTTAGCGGATGAATAATTGAAGCACAATTTTAATATTAGAAGCATGCCGGAGGATCACAGACCGATGTGCTGCCATATTGTGCCATCTCGAGGCAATGCAGTCTCCAACCTGTCACTCCCCAGCTGTTGCAAAAAAAACTACAAGTTGCAAATTTCGCACGCAAGGAGACTTTTTGCTGGAAACGACGTTTTTGAGGAGTTTAGAGATTTACGCTATTGGGCAAACAGAATGTTTTTTTGCTGAATTTTCAGAGCAGGAACTCAAATTTTGGAGGAGGATGTGGAGGGTTTCTGCTCAATCAATTTCTGCTCCAAAAAAGTTTTCATAAAACGTTGTGTGCACAGAACCACTGAGCAGAAACTCTCCAAATCCTCCTTCAAATTTGGAGTTTCCATTCAGTTTCTGCGCCGTAAACCCTGCCAAATACTCCTTGTGTCCAAGGGGGTGTCCAAATAATACCGCCATTCAGTGCCAAAACAATAGAGTATGCCTGTAATATCTTACTTTATAGTGCCTAGACATAACATTGCCATAGGTTATACCCATAGTGTCAAATAAATAAAACCGCCATTCAGTGTCTAAATAAAACCACCCTACAATGCCAGCCAACGTTATTGAGTAAATAGTAAAGTTTCTGATTGTCTAGGGTAGTAAAGGAACCGAATGGTAAAGTCTCAGAGCAATGATCTAAGGTTCCTACTGGATGTCTCGTCCTCTACCTGGAAAGTAGAGTCCCAGTTTCTCACTCCCAATACCAGTCTTGAATGATATTCAAGAAAAAGAAGAAAGATAAACCAGGCACATCTAAATATTATTGATAGAATACAAAAAGAAATATCTTTATTATTGACATATAATTAAATTATAATCAACACCAAGAAGATCTCCCCTGATGAAGCTGGTTTATATCAGCGAAACGCATAATCAAGACCAAGGAGGCTTCTGCCCCCTGATGAAGCTGGTTTATACCAGCGAAACGTGTGAAGACTACTTTGATCCACATGGATTTTCTTTTTCATGCTTCATGCCCTAAACAGCTTTTTTAATGTTTTTTTTTTCACTGCTTATTGCAAGAGTAGGATATTTTAGGACAGTTCAAAACACACCAAGGTTATTAAGAAGGGTGTGTTTTTTTAATAAATGCGCCCCATTTATGAAGTATGGAGCATGAGGCGCCATGTTCTTATGAGCACATCACGGGCTATCGGTCAGCTGCTTTCCTACACAGCTGTTTTCACGTCTGCTATTATTGATGTGCTCATTGGATCTTTATAGGTTTGATAAACCTACAGCCATATAGCTATTTGCCCACTTTACTCTATTGATCCCCGGAGAACGCTTTCACTTATTGAGTCTGTAAAACAATTAGCTGACGATTACACTTTTGTTGACTTTTTCTTAGTATAGCTATCATATGTGCGAGGCCATCGATGCTCTGCGCTGATGTTTCCATATCAACTAAGGGACGAAAACACCTTTCCCCATCTATCGATTATTGTCTTGGCTTTTTTCCTGATTTTGTGTGATAATTAACACGGACCAGCTAATTACAAAGGAGAAAGACGTGACTGTTAACTCTCTGTCGATGCTTGCAGCCTTCGCCATCGCATTGCGCTGCCACGCTTAACGCCACCATTGGGAAAAGGAGGTATGAAGAGGCGCCGTCAACCTTTTTTTCTAATCGCTCGCTACTTTACTATTCATTACCTATTTTTTACACATATTAGCCATATAAAAGGGGGCGCAAACACATTTGTTGCACAGGGGTCCCAAGCTGACAGCGTCCGTCCCTGGTCCATATTGGTTCCCTATATGCCCCCAATTTGATTTGTTGTGAAATGGTACCACATACTGTTAGATAACATATAATGGCGGCACCATACAGGGGCACCACCAGATTTGTAATCCGGAGTCAAAGGGGCTCTTTGTGGTGCAGTTTGGGCTCCGCGCATTATAATGCTAATCTCTGTCTGGCGCAATCCTGGCACCATTGAGTGACATCTTGGAAGCATCGGGCTCCTGTGATCCATCTGGTTAGTGCATTTGGCAATGAAGACCACCTACAGATGCGCCATGATATACATAGCTTGTTGTTCTAAGGATCTCAGCCGGCCTTTTCTTACAAGTCAATGTCGGGACCCAGTGGGATCCAAAGCTTCTAGATCAATATGCTTTAGATATTGCGATACCGTGATCAATCCCCCACTACGCCATGTGGAGCAATCCTGGCACCACTACATGATGTCTCAGAAGCATCGGGCTCCTTTGATCCATTTGGTTAGTGCATTTGGCAATGAAGACCACCTACAGATGCGCCATGATATACATAGCTTGTTGTTCTACGGATCTCAGCCGGCCTTTTCGTACAAGTCAATGTTGGGACCCAGTGGGATCCAAAGCTTCTAGATCAATATGCTTTAGATATTGCGATACCATGATCAATCCCCCACTACTCCATGTGGAGCAATCCTGGCATCATTACATGATGTCTCAGAAGCATCGGGCTCCTTTGATCCATCTGTTTAGTGCATTTGGCAATGAAGACCACCTACAGGTGCACCATTCTACAGCTCGTTGTTCTATGGATCTCAGCTGGTCTTTTCTTACAAGTCAATGTTGGGACCCAGTGGGATCCGAAGCTTCCAGATCAATGTGCTTTAGATATTGCGATACCGTGATCAATCCCCCACTACTCCATGTGGAGCAATCCTGGCATCATTACATGATGTCTCAGAAGCATCGGGCTCCTTTGATCCATCTGTTTAGTGCATTTGGCAATGAAGACCACCTACAGGTGCACCATTCTACAGCTCGTTGTTCTATGGATCTCAGCTGGTCTTTTCTTACAAGTCAGTGTTGGGACCCAGTGGGATCCGAAGCTTCCAGATCAATGTGCTTTAGATATTGCGTTACCGTGATCAATCCCCCACTACTCCATGTGGAGCAATCCTGGCACCATTACATGATGTCTCAGAAGCATCGGGCTCCTTTGATCCATCTGGTTAGTGCATTTGGCAATGAAGACCACCTACAGATGCGCCATTCTACAGCTCGTTGTTCTATGGATCTCAGCTGGCCTTTTCTTACAAGTCAGTGTTGGGACCCAGTGGGATCCGAAGCTTCCAGATCAATGTTCTTTAGATATTGCGATACCCTGATCAATTCCCCACTACTCCATCTGACCTCCACCATGTGTGGATTTAGTCCCTGAAGGTCTTAATTAGCAGTATTACCATAATGGAATCTGCCGCATTACAAGGACTATTGAGCCCCCATTCATCTACTTCGCTTCCATGATCGACGATAAAACTCTCATCTGACATCTGTAATCATAAGATGCAAAAGAGGAGCAATGGAGAAAGACTCCTCATCGTCACACCATCCGCTTCTCCATATTCCACAGCCTGGCCATCTTGGAGGTAAGCTGGAGATTAATGATGATGTTATGAGGGAGGTGATTCAAGAAATGTCAAGAAACGATGATGGAGTGTCATACAGAGCTGATTAAAAAACAGAACTAGGGAATGTAGAAGAAAATCTCATTACATCAGCGTCTTTTTTTTTTTTCAAGATCTTCATGCCTATGTAAATCAAATTTCGTGGTATAAAGTTCAAACATTAATAAATTGACCTCTAAGAGCTGATGAGGCTGATGTACTTACTATGAAAATCCAGGGGTGACGATGAGTCGCTGTCAATCAGGCTAGGAGGGAGGTGATTAACTTGAAACTTTCAAAAAGGATTAAGTAGCCATATTGACATCGACTTTCAAAGGAAATACACCAGCCTCATAAGGTCTTGGAGTTCTGTATTCACTTTGTATCATGAAATCTAGTCAAAACACCTTTTTAAAAAAGTTTTCTAAGATTTTTAAGCATATCCATCGCCAGGTTTCCCAATACAAGGTGCGTACAATGTTAAATAGATCTCTTAGTCGGAATGGCTGTATACTCTTTTCTGAAAGTTTAATCTCAATCTCCGCCCACCTAGCTTGATTGACAGTTCCCCAATGTTCCTCCCCCTGATACAGCTGAAAACTCATGCTGCTCAGTACAAGCCAAGGTTGTCAATCAGGCAGAAACTAAATAGCTGTCAGTCAGGCTGGGTGGGTAATCTAGACCATCTGTGCTTAATTACCAGCTTGGCAGCACCGCTCCTCCCTGCTGAAATCTCACATTACTTAGTACAAGCTGCACCAGGTTGGGTGGCTAATCTCCACCAACAGAGCTTGATTGAGAGCTCTTGGCGTCCATCCTTCCTGCTTCATTATTACAAGCTGCAGCTGTCAATCAGGCAGAAACTAATTGACTGCCAGTTAATGAAGCTGGGTGGGAAATCACCCACAGACCTTAATTACTAGCTCCTCAGTGTCCCTCCTTCCCGCTGAAATCTCACATTGATCAGTACAAGTTGCATCTGATAATCTGGTTGAAATGAAATAGCAGTCAGTCAGTCAGGCTGGGTGAGTAATCTCCGCCAACAGTGCTTAATTGACAATTCCTCAGCATCCCTAATCCCTACTAAAACCTCACACTACTTGGTACAAGCTACAGCAGTCAGTTAGGCTAAGTAATTGAATGAGAGCTTTAGAGTCCATCTTTCCTGCTGAAATCTCACACTGCTCATTACAAGCTGCAGATGTCAATCAGACAGAAATTAAATAGCTGTCACAAAGATGCAGGCAAAGATCCAATAGAAGCTCCTTTTCTGGGGCAGCTGCTGCTGCTATTTTTAGGTTGGGGGAGCAATATCCATGGCCCCTTATCAGCCTGAGAATACCAAACCCCAGCTGTCTGCTTTAGCAAGGCTGGTTGTCAAAAAAGGGGGAATCCCATGCCATTTCGTTAAATTATTTATTTAAATAATTTAAAAAAAAAAACAGTGTGGGGACCCCTCTATTCCTGATACCCAGCCTTGCTGAAGCTGACAGTTGAAGGTTGCAGCCCCCAGCTGTAAGTTTTGCCTGGCTTGTTATCAAAAATGCAGAAGAACCCACGCCATTTTTTTAAATTATTATTTATTTACAGAACATGGCCCCGGCTGATGAATACACCCATCAGCCGCTCCTGCTCTCACTGTTATTAGCGGCAGCAGGCGTAGGCTGATGAGAGTAGTCTTTTTTTCTTAGCTTTTTTTTCTTTGATGGGAGTAGTAGTCCCATCAGCCGTGATGCCAGTGACTGGAGGTTAACTTTATAAACCCAATCACAGCTCGCGCTCACGCTGTCTGACCGGTGGTATTGATTTTACCGCTGATCAGAGGCAGTGTGTGCCACGCTGTCATTCACATGACAGCATGGCAATCACTGGATGTTCAGGCCCCCCCCATTCAAGTGAATAGAGTCCGGGTTCGAGTTCGGATACTGTTCTGATACCAGAACCAAACTTTTTTTTAACTGTTCGGCCGAACCTGCGGTACCCGATCATCCAGAGGTTCACCCATCGCTAGTCACAAACTCTCCTGTCAGATCTTCACAGGGTGCTCAATGATGGATTCTCAGTTAACCCATTCTGCTGCCAGCAGTAGAGAGTGAAGCACAGAGGCTATCGAATGCAAATGCTGCAAAATGTTTAATTAAACCCAATTGTAAAAAATTATTTTTAGCCCCTAACACATACAGAACATATGTATAAAAGTGTATAAAAATGTTGACAACACTTTTAATAAAACTGGCAGAAATGTTTATGCTATGTATATCTATACATGGGCACCCAGGGAGCTTAGCTTGGATTGGAGTCTGCCAAAATGCAATAATGTATTGAACTAGTATTGTGATAAAAATCTAATGAAATACAGAAAGGTGAAGATAAAACTGAATAAAAGTCTGTAAAATACAAACACGCTGAGCGGGAGGAAGGGGTCAAACATATGGACTTTAATGTTGAAGGGGACAATATACAGGTCCTTCTCAAAAAATTAGCATATAGTGTTAAATTTCATTATTTACCGTAATGTAATGATTACAATTAAACTTTCATATATTATAGATTCATTATCCACCAACTGAAATTTGTCAGGTCTTTTATTGTTTTAATACTGATGATTTTGGCATACAACTCCTGATAACCCAAAAAACCTGTCTCAATAAATTAGCATATCAAGAAAAGGTTCTCTAAACGACCTATTACCCTAATCTTCTGAATCAACTAATTAACTCTAAACACATGCAAAAGATACCTGAGGCTTTTATAAACTCCCTGCCTGGTTCATTACTCAAAACCCCCATCATGGGTAAGACTAGCGACCTGACAGATGTCAAGAAGGCCATCATTGACACCCTCAAGGAAGAGGGTAAGACCCAGAAAGAAATTTCTCAACAAATAGGCTGTTCCCAGAGTGCTGTATCAAGGCACCTCAATGGTAAGTCTGTTGGAAGGAAACAATGTGGCAGAAAACGCTGTACAACGAGAAGAGGAGACCGGACCCTGAGGAAGATTGTGGAGAAGGACCGATTCCAGACCTTGGGGAACCTGAGGAAGCAGTGGACTGAGTCTGGTGTGGAAACATCCAGAGCCACCGTGCACAGGCGTGTGCAGGAAATGGGCTACAGGTGCCGCATTCCCCAGGTAAAGCCACTTTTGAACCATAAACAGCGGCAGAGGCGCCTGACCTGGGCTACAGAGAAGCAGCACTGGACTGGTGCTAAGTGGTCCCAAGTACTTTTTTCTGATGAAAGCAAATTTTGCATGTCATTCGGAAATCAAGGTGCCAGAGTCTGGAGGAAGACTGGGGAGAAGGAAATGCCAAAATGCCTGAAGTCCAGTGTCAAGTACCCACAGTCAGTGATGGTGTGGGGTGCCATGTCAGCTGCTGGTGTTGGTCCACTGTGTTTCATCAAGGGCAGGGTCAATGCAGCTAGCTATCAGGAGATTTTGGAGCACTTCATGCTTCCATCGGCTGAAATGCTTTATGGAGATGAAGATTTCATTTTTCAGCACGACCTGGCACCTGCTCACAGTGCCAAAACCACTGGTAAATGGTTTACTGACCATGGTATTACTGTGCTCAATTGGCCTGCCAACTCTCCTGACCTGAACCCCATAGAGAATCTGTGGGATATTGTGAAGAGAAAGTTGAGAGACGCAAGACCCAACACTCTGGATGAGCTTAAGGCCGCTATTGAAGCATCCTGGGCCTCCATAACATCTCAGCAGTGTCACAGGCTGATTGCCTCCATGCCACGCCGCATTGAAGCAGTCATTTCTGCCAAAGGATTCCCGACCAAGTATTGAGTGCATAACTGAACATTATTATTTGTTGGTTTTTTTGTTTGTTATTAAAAAACACTTTTATTTGATTGGATGGGTGAAATATGCTAATTTATTGAGACAGGTTTTTTGGGTTATCAGGAGTTGTATGCCAAAATCATCAGTATTAAAACAATAAAAGACCTGACAAATTTCAGTTGGTGGATAATGAATCTATAATATATGAAAGTTTAATTGTAATCATTACATTATGGTAAATAATGAAATTTAACACTATATGCTAATTTTTTGAGAAGGACCTGTATAGGGCGTATGCAAAAAAGATTGTCTTTGGGCATGACGATATTCATGACATTCACCCTACACTATATACCAATTGTTGACTCTATTTAGCCTTTGTTGAAGGTTGTTCTCTCCATAGTCTTCCATGGGAAACTTTCAGGATAATTTTACTGACTGCTGTCACTTTTAGTCTGACTGTATAGGTCATAGAACAACAATAAAAATGATGCCTGTCTTGTAGTAATCCGATGTGCCAGCGCTGAGAAATTAAGCATTGAAGATAAATGCTAATTAGTCTGGAAGTGCATCGAGGGTGGGCATTCTGAGTGCTTTGACACGCCCCCGATGAACTATTAGGCTAATTTGTTTACAACTTCAAAGCTTGATTTCTCAGCACTAGGAGATCGGATTACTACAAGACAGGTGTCATTTTTATTGTTATTTAAGGATGTCTACAGCCACATCAGTAGTTAAATTAGTAAAACCATCTTGAGAGGTTCCCTTTAAAAGGTCTGATCTCCTTTAATCATCCAGTCTTCGTTGTGTCTAACGCGATCACCTGTCCTTGCCCCCATCTTTTCATCTTGGCACACATTCTTTCAATTGTCGTCCATATAATGAGGTTCAGCGTCATTAAATTACACTTATTATTGCTTCAGAGAAGCGGGCAAATGAATAACAGACTCCTAAAGCCCACTTTATGTCAGCAGCAGCAACAAATGATGCCAAAAAGGCCCACAAGTCTCAGCATAAATCGCTGCAAGTGGAGAACGAGCCCTGACTGCTTCCTTTATCTTCCCGGCTTATGCACGCGTCTCGCCTCCAACAGCTGCAATTGCCGCTATAATAAGTAAAAAGGATCTGGTTGTTGTCACCAAAGGTTATTTATGAAGAGCAAAACTGCAGAATCGCTGTGTAAACTTTCTGCTGGGATGGCACAAACAAAAGGTTGCACAACGGAGTTCAGTTTCCTACTGAGGAACGTGGATTTTACGGGTAAAGACCCATGAAAGAGCGATGGAAGCCCCTCTGTAGGCAGCTGTCCCAGGGTTCCTTTCCATTATCAGTGCAGAGTGTTGCACTGGTTGCTTCTTTCTGTGAAGCATTGTCTCACAGTATACAGTAGCCTATAGGTGGCGCTAGTTTTCGTCCTTCTTTAGGAGAGCTATATTGCATACCTTTTTACTAGCAAAAATCCTTACACCGGCTGGATCTCATCAAGGAAAGCCAATACATCATGCAAACCGTAAATGGCTATCCTCTGTGCAAAATGATTTGTCCAGGCTTGGGGCTCAAGTCTGCAATCACTATGTGTCTGCAAACTTGTGAATCCTCACAGCGTGCACAGCGTTCTCTGTCAATCGGGAGCAGGCAGTCATGTGACCACAAGTATGCCATTTGTATACTCCCAGCTACATTCAGACTAGACATGTCTGCTCTTGCACGTCTAGTCGGCATGTGACAAATGCAAATCACACTCTCTCAGCCACTCACTCCCGGCACCGGAGATTCCTGACTGCGTGTACAATGCGCACTGTGAGTCTGCAGTCAGATAACCTTTTTAATTTTCATTACTTAAAGGGGTAGTGTTATTAAGAAAACCCATGCTCCATATGCCCGATTGGCGCAGGTAGAAGCTAAAGAAGGGAACCTACTACTCAAGATCCTATTCTGTCAACCAAAGTGAAGATCTACAGAAAATATTTGGAGGTTTTGACATAAATATGGAGGTGGATGACGATGAAAATGGCCACACGGGGCTTTATCCATAGTACGACTGGCTCTAAGACATGGGGTGAGGTTAACTTGAAAGCGGACTTTTCTCTTAACTTGTTATTATCTCATTGTGTTTCCCGAATGTGCAGTGCTTCTGAAAATAATTGTGTTCCGATAAAATATTAATAGTTCTGCATTTGCTCAGTAGCGGGGGCTAACCATCAAACATGTGCTTTACCTTTTTTTTTAACCGTTCTTTTATTTATAATTCATGGACGCGCTGGAGGGGCACTAAATATGTCTCACACTGACGCGCCATACTGAACCGCAAAGATTTTTTATTTAACCGTGTCAATAGGGCACATGGGATCCTCCGCAGTGGAGCAATTAGACCATGTGCTAGTGCGCGGTTATAGCAGGGTCACCGAGCGAAGTGTGAGCCCTGCTAATGACGGATTACATGGTGTCAAATCCATCGGGGCGTCGGGGACAACATTCAGATCCTCAGAGACATTGGGAGTGTGTCGTACAGCTCAGGGCCTCCGTGGGTGTAAGTGCCAGGGTAACAGGCCCAGGAAAGTGAGGGCCATTCTCCACTCACAAGTAAGGGGCCAACATCACTGTGTGCAGTGTTACTGACTATCACATCACATTTTGCTTTGTCCATCTACTGTGACATCACTTTTCCTAATACACCTGTACTGTGACATCACTGTGAGAATATTTACCCAGATGTATCGTTATTCAGTAGATTAATCGTTTTCTGGAATATCCCTATGTGCATGATCTTCTGTTACATCACTATGCATATGGCATGACTTTGTCCATTATCTTCTGTGACATCACTATAGACATTATCTTATGTAACATCACTATGGACATTATCTTCTGTGACATGACTATGTGCATGATCTTCTGTGACATCACAATGGACATTATCTTCTGTGACACCACCATGCACATTATCTTTCTTCTGTGACATCACTATGCGCATCTTACTCCTGTGACATCACTATGTACAATATCTTCTGTGACATGACTAAGTGCATGATCTTCTGTGACATCACAATTGACATTATCTTCTGTGACACCACCATGCACATTATCTTTCTTCTGTGACATCACTATGCGCATCTTACTGCTGTGACATCACTATAGACATTATCTTATGTAACATCACTATGGACATTATCTTCTGTGACATGACTATGTGCATGATCTTCTGTGACATCACAATGGACATTATCTTCTGTGACACCACCATGCACATTATCTTTCTTCTGTGACATCACTATGCGCATCTTACTGCTGTGACATCACTATGTACAATATCTTCTGTGATATTACTATGCATATGACATGACTATGTGCATAATCTTTTTGTGACATCACTACGTGCATAAGCTTCTGCAAAATCACTATGCACATTCTTAGTTCTGTGCAGCAACATACTGAAAAGGTGGTGAAGAAATCTTAAGAAATTCAATCTCACCAGTTTTGCCAAATTCTTCCAATAAATTAGGTTTGTGTATTATTATTATTTATTATTATTATAACGTCATTTATTCCATGGCGCTTTACATGTAAGCAGGGGTAAACATAATAAAAACAAGTACAATAATCTTGAACAATACAAGTCATAACTGGTACAGGAGGAGAGAGGACCCTGCCCGCGAGGGCTCACAATCTACAAGCTAATAGCAAATAGCAATACTGCCAGGGCCGTATTTGCCACTAGGCACTTGAGGGCACGTGCCTAGGGCGGCAGGATGCGAGGGGGGCGCACTTAAGCAAGGTTTTTTCTTTTTTTTTTTCATAAAAGTCCGGGATCAAGTGCCCGCCTCCCCTCCTCCCCCCCTCCCTGATGACGTCATACTCACCTTCCTCCAGCGGTGGCTGCAACTCTGTCTCAGCGCCAGCAGCGCGTCCTGTCTTCAGCTTCATGCGCATATTCATCACCTTAATGAACGGTACCACCTGACCACTCATACAGGAAGGAATACGCTGCAGAGATGCCGGGAAGTTCTGCGCCATGGTGAGAGGTGAGTATGACAGGGGAGGAGGATGGGGGAGCCATGCACGCAGGGGAGAAGGATATGGGAGCCATGCACGCAGGGGAGAAGGTTATGGGAGCCATGCACGCAGGGGAGAAGACTATGTGAGCTATGCACGCAGGGGAGGAGGATATGGGAGCCATGCATGCAGGGGAGGAGGATAGAGGAGCCATGCACGCAGGGGAAGAGGATAGAGGAGCCATGCACTCAGGGGAGGAGGATAGAGGAACCATGCATGCAGGGGAGAAGGCTATGGGAGCCATGCATGCAGGGGAGAAGGATATGGGAGCCATGCACGCAGGGTGGGAGGATAGAGGAGCCATGCACACAGGGGAGAAGGATATGGGAGCCATGCACGCAGGGGAGAAGGATATGGGAGCCATGCACCCAGGGGAGAAGGCTATGGGAGCCATGCATGCAGGGTAGGAGGATAGAGGAGCCATGCATGCAGGGGAGAAGGATATGGGAGCAATGCACGCAGGGGAGAAGGATATGGGAGCCATGCACGCAGGGTGGGAGGATAGAGGAGCCATGCACGCAGGGGAGAAGGATATGGGAGCCATGCATGCAGGGGAGAAGGATAGAGGAGCCATGCATGCAGGGGAGAAGGATAGAGGAGCCATGCACGCAGGGGAGGAGGATAGAGGAGCCATGCACGCAGGGCGGGAGGATAGAGGAGCCATGCACGCAGGGGATAAGGATATGGGAGCCATGCAGGCAGGGGAGGAGGATGGAGGAGCCATGCACACAGGGTGAGAGGATGGAGGAGCCATGCACGCAGGGTGGGAGGATGGGGGAGCCATGCACGCAGGGTGGGAGGATGGGGGAGCCATGCACGCAGGGTGGGAGGATGGGGGAGCCATGCACGCAGGGTGGGAGGATGGGGGAGCCATGCAGGCAGGGTGGGAGGATGGGGGAGCCATGCATGCAGGGTGGGAGGATGGAGGAGCCATGCACGCAGAGTGGGAGGATGGGGGAGCCATGCACGCAGGGTGGGAGGATGGGGGAGCCATGCATGTAGGGTGGGAGGATGGAGGAGCCATGCACGCAGGGTGGGAGGATGGGGGAGCCAGGCACGCAGGGTGGGAGGCTGGGGGAGCCATGCATGCAGGGTGGGAGGATGGGGGAGCCAGGCACGCAGGGTGGGAGGATGGGGGAGCCAGGCACGCAGGGTGGGAGGATGGGGGAGCCATGCATGCAGGGTGGGAGGATGGGGGAGCCAGGCACGCAGGGTGGGAGGATGGGGGAGCCATGCACGCAGGGTGGGAGGATATGGGAGCCATGCACGCAGGGGAGAAGGATATGGGAGCCATGCACGCAGGGTGGGAGGATAGAGGAGCCAATGCACGCAGGGGAGAAGGATATGGGAGCCATGCACGCAGGGGAGAAGGATAGAGGAGCCATGCACACAGGGGAGGAGGATAGAGGAGCCATGCACGCAGTGGAGGAGGATAGAGGAGCCATGCACGCAGAGCAGGAGGATAGAGGAGCCATGCACGCAGGGGAGAAGGGTATGGGAGCCATGCATGCAGGGGAGGAGGATGGAGGAGCCATGCACACAGGGTGAGAGGATGGAGGAGCCATGCACGCAGGGTGGGAGGATGGGGGAGCCATGCATGCAGGGTGGGAGGATGGGGGAGCCATGCATGCAGGGTGGAAGGATGGAGGAGCCATGCACGCAGGGTGAGGATGGAGGAGCCATGCACGCAGGGTGGGAGGATGGGGGAGCCATGCACGCAGGGTGGGAGGATGAGAGAGCCATGCATGCAGGATGGGAGGATGGAGGAGCCATGCACGCAGAGTGGGAGGATGGGGGAGCCATGCACGCAGGGTGGGAGGATGGGGGAGCCATGCACGTAGGGTGGGAGGATGGAGGAGCCATGCACGCAGGGTGGGAGGATGGGGGAGCCAGGCACGCAGGGTGGGAGGATGGGGGAGCCATGCATGCAGGGTGGGAGGATGGGGGAGCCAGGCACGCAGGGTGGGAGGATGGGGGAGCCAGGCACGCAGGGTGGGAGGATGGGGGAGCCATGCATGCAGGGTGGGAGGTTGGGGGAGCCAGGCACGCAGGGTGGGAGGATGGGGGAGCCATGCACGCAGGGTGGGAGGATATGGGAGCCATGCACGCAGGGGAGAAGGATATGGGAGCCATGCACCCAGGGGATAAGGCTATGGGAGCCATGCATGCAGGGTAGGAGGATAGAGGAGCCATGCATGCAGGGGAGAAGGATATGGGAGCCATGCACGCAGGGGAGAAGGATATGGGAGCCATGCACGCAGGGTGGGAGGATAGAGGAGCCATGCACGCAGGGGAGAAGGATATGGGAGCCATGCACGCAGGGGAGAAGGATAGAGGAGCCATGCACGCAGGGGAGGAGGATAGAGGAGCCATGCACGCAGTGGAGGAGGATAGAGGAGCCATGCACGCAGGGCGGGAGGATAGAGGAGCCATGCACGCAGGGGAGAAGGGTATGGGAGCCATGCATGCAGGGGAGGAGGATGGAGGAGCCATGCACACAGGGTGAGAGGATGGAGGAGCCATGCACGCAGGGTGGGAAGATGGGGGAGCCATGCACGCAGGGTGGGAGGATGGGGGAGCCATGCATGCAGGGTGGGAGGATGGAGGAGCCATGCACGCAGGGTGAGGATGGAGGAGCCATGCACGCAGGGTGGGAGGATGGGGGAGCCATGCACGCAGGGTGGGAGGATGGGAGAGCCATGCACGCAGGGTGGGAGGATGGAGGAGCCATGCACGCAGAGTGGGAGGATGGGGGAGCCATGCACGCAGGGTGGGAGGATGGGGGAGCCATGCACGCAGGGTGGGAGGATGGAGGAGCCATGCACGCAGGGTGGGAGGATGGGGGAGCCATGCACGCAGAGTGGGAGGATGGGGGAGCCATGCATGCAGGGTGGGAGGATGGGGGAGCCATGCACGCAGGGTGGGAGGATGGAGGAGCCATGCACGCAGGGTGGGAGGATGGGGGAGCCAGGCACGCAGGGTGGGAGGATAGGGGAGCCATGCACGCAGGGTGGGAGGATGGAGGAGCCATGCACGCAGGGTGAGGATGGAGGAGCCATGCACGCAGGGTGGGAGGATGGGGGAGCCATGCACGCAGGGTGGGAGGATGGGAGAGCCATGCACGCAGGGTGGGAGGATGGAGGAGCCATGCACGCAGAGTGGGAGGATGGGGGAGCCATGCACGCAGGGTGGGAGGATGGGGGAGCCATGCACGCAGGGTGGGAGGATGGAGGAGCCATGCACGCAGGGTGGGAGGATGGGGGAGCCATGCACGCAGAGTGGGAGGATGGGGGAGCCATGCATGCAGGGTGGGAGGATGGGGGAGCCATGCACGCAGGGTGGGAGGATGGAGGAGCCATGCACGCAGGGTGGGAGGATGGGGGAGCCAGGCACGCAGGGTGGGAGGATGGGGGAGCCATGCATGCAGGGTGGGGGGATGGGGGAGCCAGGCACGCAGGGTGGGAGGATGGGGGAGCCATGCACACGGGGTGGGAGGATATGGGAGCCATGCACGCAGGGGAGAAGGATATGGGAGCCATGCACCCAGGGGAGAAGGCTATGGGAGCCATGCATGCAGGGTAGGAGGATAGAGGAGCCATGCATGCAGGGGAGAAGGATATGGGAGCCATGCATGCAGGGGAGAAGGATATGGGAGCCATGCACGCAGGGTGGGAGGATAGAGGAGCCATGCACGCAGGGGAGAAGGATATGGGAGCCATGCACGCAGGGGAGAAGGATAGAGGAGCCATGCACACAGGGGAGGAGGATAGAGGAGCCATGCACGCAGGGGAGGAGGATAGAGGAGCCATGCACGCAGGGCGGGAGGATAGAGGAGCCATGCACGCAGGGGAGAAGGATATGGGAGCCATGCATGCAAGTGAGGATGGAGGAGCCATGCAAACAGGGTGAGAGGATGGAGGAGCCATGCACACAGGGTGGGAGGATGGGGGAGCCATGCACGCAGGGTGGGAGGATGGGGGAGCTATGCACGCAGGGTGGGAGGATGGGGGAGCTATGCATGCAGGGTGGGAGGATGGAGGAGCCATGCACGCAGGGTGAGGATGGAGGAGCCATGCACGCAGGGTGGGAGGATGGGGGAGCCATGCACGCAGGGTGGGAGGATGGGGGAGCCATGCATGCAGGGTGGGAGGATGGAGGAGCCATGCACGCAGAGTGGGAGGATGGGGGAGCCATGCACGCAGGGTGGGAGGATGGGGGAGCAATGCATGCAGGGTGGGAGGATGGAGGAGCCATGCATGCAGGGTGGGAGGATGGGGGAGCCAGGCACGCAGGGTGGGAGGCTGGGGGAGCCATGCACGCAGGGTGGGAGGATGGGGGAGCCAGGCACGCAGGGTGGGAGGATGGGGGAGCCATGCACGCAGGGTGGGAGGATGGGGGAGCCATGCACGCAGGGTGGGAGGATGGAGTATAAATACTGGGCCCTATAGGGGGGACACAGTGTGAGAGGACAGTGTGAAGAGGGGGCCAGTATAGAGGTCAGTTTGAAGAGCATGTACCATAAGAGGGACAATGTGGGGGTCATATTTTGTGCAGACAATTTAGTGAGGGGCAATTTTTTATTCAGGAGCATTATAATGACACTTGTATTTTTAAGGGTGTCATGTGGAGATTTTCTGCAAAAGAGTGGAGAAGTTGGAAGTCTGCAGAGACGGCTGTGGCTGAGAAAACTCATCATGGGGTCTGAACAAGATGAAAAAAAGAAGAACGGCTCCAGAGATGACATCATCTATAAGGTACCTGGATGTAAATGTTATTTGTGATACTAACTAACACTCATGTTTTTATTTATGTTAGGAGCATTAAAGGGGATGTCCCGGTTTGTGATGAGTCTGCAGTCATTCTTTGTGACTTCAGACTTCTGACTTCTCACAGTGCGCTCTGCACGCTGTCAGGATTCTCTCGTGCTAGTAATTTACATACATGCGGTCACATGTTGACTAGACATATGTGGCCTCCGTCAATGAAAATGAACTGAGTGAGGCCGGGCATGTCTAGTCGGAATGTGGACAGAAGTATATAAATCACATACTTGGGCTGACATGACTGTCCACCTGCAAGGGAGAATCCTAAAAGTGTGCAGTGCATTAGCTGTGAGAATTCAGAAGCTGCGATGCCAGGATTCAGCTCTGCAAGTTCCAGTAGTCGTCACATGGACACTTCACTCATATGCGACTTTCATACTCCTGTGCAACGAGCTTCTCTTCTGCTTCTCTCAGTTTTTCACTGAACATTGAGAGCATTAGGGAGAGGAGCTCGTCGGTACATGACTGAGTGTGCAAATCGCATATGTCCTTGAGTGGGCGCCAAAATGAATTCTTGCCCCTGGTGCCAGAAAACCTAAATACACTTCTGCCGGTATGCCACTGTGAGCGGTGATTACCGGGTCCGGTGGAGGGAGATCTGTGCACAGGCAGTGAGGCAGGGACTGAGGGAGTGCACAGAGAGAATGGAGACCCGGAGACTGCCCGTCCCAGTCTACACCGTAGCCTGGAGCCCTCATTATCATAGGAATATGTCAGTTAATTGTTTTTCTAAAGCTTTATAGCATAGTTTTAGGTCAGTTTTTTCCATTGCTGCAAGTACCGCATTTGCCGGATCGCGGCAAAACCGCAAGTGCCGCACATGTCTGCAAGTCCCATAGGGAATGAATGAGGCCGAACGCAGTGTTGCCATAAGTGATCCGTTACGCGGCAGATGCGGAAAAACTGCCGGATCTGCTGCAAAAGGCGACTTTCACATCAGAGATTTATGGCAAAGTCACTGCCGATAGTGTTATACTCACCAAAGGGGAGGCGACACTAAAAGTGCCTAGGGCAGCAGAAACTCTAAATACGGCCCTGAATACTGCAAAACCTCAGATTGTCCCAAAAAATGTTGTGTAACACACTGAGGTCTCCTGGGACTTTAATGAACACTTTTCAATCACTTTTAGCATACGCAGCCTTAGTAATGTCCAAGTGACTTCAACATATATGTAGCTATGAGTAAACAGACTGTAGCTGGTTCTCACTGATGTGCTGTCACACACTATCTCTACAGTTTATTCAGTGTATTATGGCTTTCGCTCCCAATCATAATTGCTAAACTTTCCTATGTGACGTCCTCTTGCTATCCAGATTCACTGCAAAACAGCTACTGCGTTCCCTGCCTTGGCTTTTCTGCAGGCTGTGATAGTCCCCCATGTGATGTGATAGCTGCGAGTCACTCTGGTGAATCCCACACGGCCACATATGAGGTCATATGAGCCTTCTGCAATCTTCCAAAGCTCAACACAAAGGTTTGGACTCAGAAACATCGCGATCATAAAAGGAGGGGATAGGATGATACATATTAAATATCAGTCACTAGCACTTTTTGCTAATAGTATTTTTATCAAGTAGAGGATTCTTTCTGCGACCATCCACCCAGTTTTATTATGTTGCTTGTGTTACCATCTCTGGACTCAGTAAAGTGATAATTTGTCTGATCAGGAACAGAATAAAGACCTAAACATCAGTAATGCTGTCAGGATCGGCACACTTATAATTTAATAAAGAGGCTCCCCGGGATAACATGGGAGATGAGGAGTTCTAATCGGAGAGCCGTGTCACCACTTAGTGAATCTTCTCCATTATCTTGTCAAACACTAATGTGGAGGCCGATGTCTGTATAATTATACCCTCCGAGTGAGGCCCGAAGCTCTGTGCATTCCTATCATGCTCCAATAAATAATGTACAATGAATCGGCGTGTACTTTGTCAACACCATGCGGTGGAGCTCCTTGACTTGCGTAAACAGGAGACGTCATGTAAGTCAATTTCTTAAGTGATACTGCGTAAACCTTGCCATCACGGTACATATTGGACACACTCAACAGCCGCTGATTGTGATTATAGGACAGACAAGAGCCCTGGAAATCTGCGATAAGTGCCTATTTCAGAAATGTCTTCAACCGTTGTTTTGGAAGGTTGACTAAGAGCTTGGAGACGAAAGATGATGGTGAGCATGGTAATTAAATAGAGGCTTTTGTTGCTGCAGATTGACACCTTGTTTATGTTCAAATCAGTATCAGATTCTATCCCTGAAGAAAACTATCTAACTACTGCCACCTTACAGGGTAGATATCTCCAAAGGTGGCACCAGCGGGTGAGTAGCATAAGAGAAAGCTTATTTGCATGCTTTTTCCATGACTGCGTATTCCAAGATGGGACCTCCGAGATACCAGGCCTCTCTTACCCCTTTGATCCTTATACCCCAGAACTATTAATACCCCTAAATTAAAACACGACAATTATTTCTTTTGGATAATTTGGCCACAGCGGCCATTTTATTAATAACAAACATAAACAACCATTTATACATTTGTATAAAAACTTGAGGGGAGGGTTCTTGGAGCTAATAAATCTGGCACCTAATAGGCAAAAGCCCAAAACCAATATGAAAAAACCCTTCTTTACCCTCAGCCGTAACCACCAGCTCGAGTGCACCATGTAACCCGTTTACTGGGCAAACCAACCCCAAAGCTCCCGAGGTAAAATCCCCGTCCAGAGCCAGTAAACCAAAGCCAGATCAGCCCCATGAAACCAACTCCAAGAACCCCGCCCCCCGCCAACCACGAGCAGCACTGAACACCTCAGGCTCGCGAGTGCCCCACCACCGCCATGGCCCTCTCTACCCCTTCTTGAATTGACAACATCCACAAATCCAAGCCAATATCATTCAAATGAACGCCATCACTCCTCCAGTAATTTCCAACACCAGCTTCCAACTCAAAGTGGCGAACCGCCACCCCCCCCCGTTACGAGAAACAAAACTCGCCACAGCCCTGTTTAGCTTAACCCGGGCCCTATTGATACCCTTCATAGAGCGTACTGCCCTCCACGTTTTTCTGGGCACTATGTCGGACCACACCGTAACTATCCCTGGGAAGGATACCCACAATCGTAAAAAATCATACCGTATATCCCGAATTCTCTCACCGGCTTAGACCCCAAATCGGTACCACCCAAATGTACCACTGCAATGTCCGGGGAACGATCCAAACTAACCGATCTGGAAAACTCGGTCAAAAACCCGCGCCACGACATGCCCCGAAAACCCAACCATCGGACCACCACCGCCTCCCTCTGAAATCCCAATTGCCTACCATCTTGTCTAACATCGGCACGAATCGTCCCCCAATGCACAAAAGAATGTCCGAAAATCCACCCCAGAAGTGGGGTCCGACTTGCAAAATACAACGATAATTAATACCCCCAGAAAATCAATTACGCACATAAGATAAATAACGATTCAACGACCACCTGCCAATACGACGAATAACCTCCGGACCCAGCCCCAAACCAGCAGCCTCAGATGCTGCCCCAATTCGAAATGAATGCGTCCCAAATGACAAGGGATCCAGGCCTAAAATTGTCAACGCTTGTCTCAATACTGCCGTAACTGGAACCGCGATAAAAATTCACCCTGACGGTGCCGCAAAAGTGGGCCAGACCTATCTGGATCCAATCCCCAATAATCTTCCAAACACCGATGAGGGCACATCGCCCCCCCCCAATCACTTTTCCTAAAACCACACGTCTTCCTTTCCCAAACTGATCGGTCTTCGACCGCCGAATCCAAAAGGCAACCCCACCTGACCAAAATTCAATATCCTCCGCCAACAAACCCCCGGCTGTAAACCTGCTAGGGGAAACCAGCTCCCCTATTCTCAATGCCCCAAAAAAGGCCAACGAAAACGCCAGTCAAAACAGAACAGCCTCGTAGTCAGAACTACAAACTTCCCCCAATGCTACCCCCAGACGCTCCAACATCCCGAAAGATATGGGCCGTCGAGTATCGCAAGTTGAAAAACCCTTCCTAAAACCTTTTAATGCCTGCCGAATCAAGATATCCTTAGTGACGTCGACGGAACCCTGGAGCTTAAAACCAAAAGCAACGCCAGCTATAAATTTATTCAATTTCGACACAGACGAACCCCATTCCTCCGCCGATCCAATCAAAAGCAAAATCGCCATCACCCTGTCACCATCCGATTCAACTGAACCCAACTGTTCCAACCACCCTTCCCACAAATGCCATGACGCCTCATAACCTGACCACGTCCTTCCGGACACTGAAGACTGTATCAGCCGACCTCCTCGTCCGCAACAATCTGCCACAAATGAAAAGGGCATGTCGTTCCTGCATCTTCCGCTCCTGGAGCCAACTCCTAAAAACGTTCCCACTGTAAACGAGACAGAGCATCGGCTATAGAATTTTGAACGCCGGGAACATGTACAGCCGAAATCCATGTATTCAACTCCAGGCACCGCAAAACTAACTCCCGAACCAATTTGATTACCGGAGGAGATGATGAAGACAGACTATTGATCACCGACACCACACTCGAATTGTCGCAATGAAAACGTATCCGCCTATCCTTAAAAGTACTGCCCCAAATGAACACCGAAACCACAATTGGAAACAGCTCCAACAACGCCAAATTTTTTGTAAAACCCGCTTCGCGCCACCAATCAGGCCATCCCCCAACACTCCACTTTCCAGCACAATAAGCCCCGTATCCGACACTACCAGCCGCATCCGTAAAAACTTCACAATCAAAATCGTTCAAATCCTCCTGTTGGATCAGGGCCCTACCGTTATAGTTGTCCAAAAAACGCCTCCAAACCGCCAAATCCTCCCTGTGCTCTTTGTTCAAGCGTACAAAATGATGTGCTGAACGCACTCCAGCCGTAGCCCCTGACAATCTCCTACAAAATATCCTGCCCATAGGCATAATACGGCACGCAAAGTTCAACCGCCCCAACAACGACTGTAGCTCTTTCAACGTAACCTTGCGCAACTTCTCGCATCTCATCACCTCTTGCCGTAAAGCCAACAGCTTCTCCTCAGGCAAGCGACACTCCATCTTCTCCGAGTCTATGAGAATGCCTAAAAAACTCAACACCGTGACAGGTCCCTCTGTTTTATCACGCGCTAAGGGGACACCAAACTGTCCTGCCACCCACTCCATCGTAGCCAACAGATTACCGCACAACAAAGAATCCGAGGGGCCAACAAACAAAAAATCGTCTAAGTAATGAATAACAGACGGAACCTGAGAAACATCCCGAACAACCCACTCCAAAAAAGTACTAAAAGCTTCAAACAGTGAGAAGGAAATCGAACAACCCATAGGCAAACACCTATCCAAATAAAACCCCCCGTTCCAAAAACATCCTAACAGCGGGATACTATCGGGGTGAACCGGAAGTAGACGGAAAGCCGATTCAACATCTGTCTTAGCCATTAGTGCACCTGTGCCATACCTACGCACCCATTGCACCGCAGCATCAAAGGAGGTATAAACCACCGAGCAAAGTTCCTCCGCTATCCCGTCTATAACTGACTGGCCCTTTGGATACGACAGATGCTGAATAAGGCGAAACTTATTAGGCTCTTTTTTAGGGACAACCCCAAGAGGCGAAACAACCACCCCCTCCACAGGTAAATCGCTAAACGGCCCCGCCATGCGCCCTAACTCAACCTCCTTCGCCAATTTAGCCGTAACCACATCTGCCTGAAGGTTAGCCGACCTCAAATTCTTTTTTGAAAAGGGGATAGCATGAGCCGGATGAGGAATCCTAAAACCCTCCGGAAAACCATCCCACAACAACCTAGCCTTTTCTCTATCCGGATACCTACTTAGATAAGTGGCCATCTTTAGAACCTTCACCGGTGTCACCCCCATGACCGCCTCCCACTGCTGGTTTGCCCCTTGCTTTTTTAAAACACTTGGCCACTCCATGTGAGGCCCCTCCACAGTGGGAACAGACATGCTTGAACTTGCATGTACTGCCGTATTTGCATTGGCCGTCATTAAACTGCCAACACGTCCCTGTTTTGTCCTTAGCCCCTTGTGACCCCTGTCCCCCACTTCCTTGCCCTGACTGCTGACCGCTACTCCCTCCACCCCTTTGAAAAGACTGCCCAAACCGCGTCGGAGCCATCACCTTCAACCACAAACCTATGTCTTTCTGCTCCCATTTTATCTCGGGTCTAATCGCCTTCCTTTGCCGAAACTGCTCGTCATAGCGTAACCACGCCTGGCCCCCGTACGCCCCCCCTATCGCATCGACATAGCAGAACAAACCTGCACAATTCTCCAGAAACTTTTCACCTATAACACCTGCCAAAATGAAAAACGCCTGCTGCCAATTCGCAAACGTCTGCGGTATCAATCGCCAATGCCTCTTCTCCTCCTCCTCCTTTTTACTATCCTCCTTCTTACCCTTATCCAGATTGAACTTCTCCAGGGGCAACAGGGAGAAAATCTCTACATATTCATCTTTCCATATTTTTTCTTTAACCTCTTTCTTTAAATGGGCCCCTCAAAACACACATAAACCTCCCCCTTAGCTCTATCATCCAACTTAATCCTGTCCCTTTTATCCTTGTCAGTCTGTACCAACACCGACACCCCTGCCGTCGACGCCTGCTCTACCCCACTAGCCCTACCGGACCCGACTACCACTCCCGAACCCGTACCTGAAGCCGGCAACCAAGCACCTAACGGAGATGACCGCACACTATCCCGGCCCTTCCCATCCAATCTCCTCAAAATCTGGGACATGCCCGCCAAAAGCTCCCTGACCCCCGGGACCCCCCCGGTGCTGGGCCCCCCACTTCCTGCCAAATCAACCCCCCCATACAAACTATCCCCAGCCCGAGCACCACTATCCCGCCCCACAACAGAATTATTCTCATACTCACTAAGCTGCGCAGGTGCTGTGTCCCCGCCAGCCGTGCGATCACCGAACTCCCGCGGGTCGCACCTGGAACCGGAATCCTCTGCGCCGCTGTGTTGCTCCAGGCCCACGCCCCTGGCCTCCTCGTCACCAGGGGGGACCGGAGCAGGCGAACTGGAACTCTCCCTGGACCTTCTGGGTGACCTGGACCTGGCAGCCGCCAGCCCGACTCCGGACCTGTCTTCTTGCTGGGCTCTGCCACGAGCCCCAGCCGCTGCCAAGGTTCGCCCCCGCCGTGCTGGGCCAGGCTGTGGTGTTGAGGTACGCCTGCCTGTCGCTCTGCCTCTTGCCGCGCCGCCCCTGCCGGGCCCCCGGGGTGATTCAAACCCCGAGGTACCCGCCGCCGCTCCGATGCTCCTCACTTGCCCCGCCGCTGCACCTTGTGCTCTGCTCCTCGTCGCCGGTGACGTCGCCGGCGCCGCAGACACCGCCGCTGCTCGCCGGGTACCGCTCCTGCTCACCGCCGCCATGTTGGAGCCGCGACCCGGAACTCCACCAGGCACTTCCGGTGCAGCCTGTGCGTCTCTCTGGGCCTGCGCCGCTGCTGCTCCCGTCCGTCGTCCAGCGCCAGCAGCGCCGACCTGTGGATTCCTACCGGAGGACGGGCCGGGGAGGGTAGGTGACCTCCAAGCTCTGGTGACAGGCGCTCCGGGAGACGGGTCCTCCTGGATTTGGTCCCCTGGGCACCCGGACTGCCCAGCAATGACGCCAGCTGGTCCTCCAGCCAGCCTCCGCGCCGCGACCTCGCCATCTCCCTCAGCTGCCCAAGGATTTCATCGACGGAGGCCATCCTGCACGTCTTCTCAGGTCGGATATCTAAAAGTAATGGCCCCCTTTTCCGCACTTTTCCCATAACCCGCCCCATAACTCTGGGCCACCCCCCTACTCCTCCCCATCCCTTAAACCAATCCCCTCTCCCTGCATTATTATTTAAAAATTGCTCCCCTGCGTTCCCTTGGCAACGCAGTCATGGGGGGCTTTCTTTAACTCCGTTCCTACAGCCCCCCCTCTTGAAGCATTGTCCTATACTTAGCTTTGTTCGAGAGAACCAATCCAAGCTGCATTGATGGCATCTCCATCTTCTCTGCACTGATGGATGGTAATTACCCCTCATCGGTGCAGGGTACTGTCTGACAGTCTGTAGATGGGTGTTTGACTTGGCTTATATCCTTGGTTTATATCCAAACTCGAGTAACATTTCACTAGCGACGAAGACACAACTCGTACATAGTCTGTTTTTTTTTCTGTGGGAACATATAGATGCGAAACCTGGATGATAAAGAAACAAGACAGTAGAAGAATCAACGCCATCGAAACTTGGTGCTGGAGAAGAATGTTATCAATACCATGGATGGCAAGAAGAAGAACAAAAAAAAATAAATTGTGGATCAAATGAAGCCAGACATGTCACTTGAAGCAAGGATCACCAAGATATGACTTGCGTACTTTGGACGCAATCACTAGAGAAGAACATCAAGGTGGGAAACATAGAAGGAAGAAGGCGAAGAGGAAGACCAACAGCACGATGGCTTGATATAAGCAAGATAATGGTGGAGAAGACCCTGGTGGACCTATCTAGGCTTGCAGAAGTTTGATCTTTATACAGAGTGTTCTTCCATGAAGTCCCCATGGCTCGAGATCAAGCTGAAGGCTGTTAAATAAAAGATAATATCCTTAGTTGTAAAGTAAGGCTCATTAAGGTGTACCTGTCATTTTTAGTGACTTGTCAATATAACCTACAAACCAAAATATGCAGCAGCAAAATGTATACTCTAAGATGTCTGCAGCCACTCAATATGTGAAATGCAAACTGCATTACTGCTATATAGACTATACTTATAAAATAAAGGCATTTAGCGCACAAATTGGCTTATTCGTATGTTTTAACCAACCACGACAAGGCGACCTTTTTTTTATGTGACCCTAACCATTTATATTAAACATACCTCTCCTGGACCATAAGTCTACAAATTAAAGTTAACCACTAATGTTCGTTCTAGTTACTAATGGCACCTCTTGGACTACTAACAATGCATATTAACTCCATCCACACGTACAGAGGGTCGAGTCGAGAAGAGATCCATTTCAAAATTCTATTTTATTGATATATATAAAGATAAAAAAGAGGTTTGTAAGCAGAAATGTCATGTAAGGGGCGATGTGAGGCACTAAATGGTTATAAAGTGGAGAAATTTATACAGAAAAAATGTTTTCAATGCATTAAATAGCGAGCATGACAGGGAGCGAGCGTCACCGGAAGTCCTCGAGGTCGGGGAAGCTGCGCATGCGCTCAATCTGGACAGCGAGAGACATGGAAGGATATACAAGTCAGAGATGGATAATTGTGCAGTGAGATGGATGGAGGGGTTCATGAGATGGATGGACGGGGGAATATGGAGAAAGGAAAACTTGCGTGTGGGCATGAAATTGATGTTGATGATGTGATTATGGGGAAAAGAAGATACATGCAAAAATGAGCCATGAATGAAATTAGGAGTGATAGCGCAGTGAAGTGGGACGAATGAAATGATCAGATAAGTGTAAGTGAAGTGGGTGATGCGTGAAGGACAAAATGGAAATAAAAAATAAATTATTAATGAATTGTGAATGAATAATAGATAACAAGTAATACATGTGTTGATAAATGGTGGTAAATAAATAGGGAAGCAATATGAGTTAAATGCTGGTGAGGAGTGCAGATGAGGGACTGACCATTGATGTTATATGGGGGATAAAATGGTGAAATGAAGGGCATGCGCAGCTTCCCAGACCTCGAGGACTTCCGTTGACGCTCGCTAGCTGTCACGCTTGCGTGCCAGGATCGTCTCTGGGAGGTTCATGTCATCCGAGGCACGCGCCGATCAAATCATGGACAGCACCTACTTCCACCTCATGCTGATAGGTCAGTGCAGCATACAAACCCTGGCATGCCCCCGGAAGAAGCTGTCGGCGAAATGCGCGTCGGGGTGAGGGTACGCTGAGGCAACCACATCTACCTGGAACACCACTGATACACTGTATCAAGAGCTCTTTATTCCCAGTCTAAGTTTTACAAATTATCTGCATACCATCAGGAGGGTTCCCTTCCCCCATGAGTAGATATCGCCATGGATAGGGGGGTGTCACACAGTGACCTTAATTTTATTGGTCACTTTGCACATTGCAGCAGTAAATTTAGCATTATTTTACTAATAACAACATTGTCAGATGTGCAAACCCACCGATCCCTGTCAGATCCTTCCCACCTTCAAATTCATGGAAAGGATAAATGGAGGGTTCCCTGCCTGATTTGTCATTGGCCACTATAGTGCCCAATTCTTATTACACCATTGCTTGAACCTGGTGTTCATTAATGGGCCCGGAGAAATAGATGACGTTACAGTACTATTTAATGCATTGAAATAGTTGTTTTCTGCATGGATTTCTCCTCCCCTTTATAACTGTTTATTGGCTATCACCATCCCCAATATGATATTTCTGCTTACAAACCTTCTGTTTTTTAACTTTATATGTATTAATAAAAAAGAATTTTAAAATGGAACTCTTCTCAACTCAACCCTCTGTACATGCGGATGGAGTTAATCTGTATTGTTAAATTAAAGGAAAGGTAGGATCCAATTCTAATAAAACCCAGCCTAAGACTATTGGGAGGAGTATGGCTCAGCCACATATGGAGGCAGTTACCCCTCGAAAAATCATAAGATTAAGCTGACGTGCTCATGAGGAATGTTTCTGGCTATTACATGACTTGCATCTTTTATCAGTTTTACCCTCTTTAGATGTTTAATTTTCAGTTGCCTCTAAGCTAGTGGGCATACTAGCTGCTGTGATGTCTCCTATACACAGGGCACATAGACACAAGGAATTTCTGCACATATTGAGAGGCAGCAGCATGGAGTGCATTATACAGCAGTACTGAGCAGTGTAGCTCATAATCCAGCACTGGAGTGAGATAAAACAGTCAATAGAAAGCAGTAGTACTTAGCAGTGTAACTGTGAATCCAGCTAAACATTTTGCCGGAAAGTGGCAGCAGGGATTTGTTTATGTGTATGCCTCTTTAGCTCTTTTCCTCCCTTTCTCAACGGGTTTAATTTCTCAAATTCTTAAAACTTGGTATTGTCATAGCTTTTTAGTAATTTTGATTTTCTGCCTTTATTTTGATACCACAAGTGTTGGAATACATGTGTGCCTGGCATAGGAAAATTAAATTGTAAGCACAATTGGTAGACTAGTAGACATGCCATGCCTTCGGCCATTAAACAGTTCTTTGTGTTTTATAATGAGCAGCCTAACAATTGGGGCCCAAAATGACACAAGATAGGAGACATTATACAAGGAAGGGGCCAGGATTGGGACATTACAACAGGAAGGAGCACAGTATGGAGACATTATACCAGAAAGGAGCCCAGCATGGGGGACATTATAGGAAGGGGCCTGAGATGAGAAACAGGATGGGACAAGGACGAGGAGCATCATTACAGCAAGGGACGTTATTACAAAAAGAGGCCAGGATGGTGGACATTATTACAAGAAGCGGCCTAGATGGGGGACATTATTACAAGAAGCGGCCTAGAAGGGGGACATTATTACAAGAAGGCCCCAGGATGGGGACACTATTACAAGAAGGAGCCAGGATTGGGACATTACAACAGGAAGGAGCACAGTATGGAAACATTATACCTGAAAGGAGCCCAGCATGGGGGACATTATAGGAAGGGGTCTGAGATGAGAAACAGGATGGGACAAGGATGAGGAGCATCATTACAACAAGGGACAGGACGGTGGACATTATTACAAGAAGCGGCCTAGATGGGGGACATTATTACAAGAAGGGGCTTAGATGGGGGACATTATTACAAGAAGGGGCCTAGAAGGGGGACATTATTACAAGAAGGGGCCAGGATGGGGACACTTTTACAAGAAGGGGCCAGGATGGGGACACTATTACATAGAGGGTGAACACTCATGTCTTTATAGCATCTACAATGCTACAAAGACCCATAGATGTTACCAACATGGAGGTGGAGGCCCAGGTCCAAACTTTGCACTGAGGCACATAGGACTCTAGTTACACCATTATGAAATAAAGGATAGGTAGATGGATTTTTCATTGGACAGCCAATGTGTAGCTTTTTTTTCATCCCTGTATTATGTTTTTGCATTTGTTGCTATACAAATAACAGTGATGAGGTTTTTACCCCGGTGGAGCATTGTGTTAGCTGCAATCAATGAAAAAGTACTTTCTGTGTCAGAAAACGATCAGTAAATGCATTGCAGGAAATTGACCCCTGGTGCGTTCGTTACTCGTTCCTTGGACTCAGGGCTCATTATAAAATCTTCCAATAACACAGCGCAAAAAACAATTAAGTGCTATAATACATAACAAGCAGACAGATCGCAGTGGATAGATTTATTGATTGAAAAATGGGTGATTGGTTATCTTAAGAGGATTTTTCTTGAAGATAACCCCTTTCCATAGGTCAGAAGAGGACCAACGGATAAAATAGATGTGCATTCCCCCTTGTCTAGTCTTTTATTTGCCTGATAGAGCTTTCACACAGTTTTTTGCCGTCAGGCACAATCCGGTGAATGTTGAAAAAAACGGATCCGTCGATGATTGTGAAAAACTGATGCGACGGATCCGTTTTTTTGACAGATCCGACTAGCTGATACAGCTAATCGGATCCTAAAAAATTTGGCGCATGCTCAGTAAAAAAAAACAGAATCCGTCGCCGGATTTCGTCATTTGACGGATCTGGCGTCATAGGATTGCATTATAGCAAACAACAGATGCCGTTGTCCATTTTTTTGACGGATACAAAAAACGTTACTATGTCTGTTTTCTCCGGCCGCTGGAAAACCAATTTTTGACGGATCCACCGACAAACGGATGAAACGTGAGGCCATCCATTGCAATCCGTTGCGAATACAAGTCTTTGAGAAAAAATGGATCCGGCGGCAACTTTTGCTGGGTCCGTTTTTTTCAAAATTCGCCGGATTGTGCCTGATGGCAAAAAACTGATGTGCGAAAGCAGTCTTAGTCTGAAGTACATACACTGTGCGGCCTTACGGCCTGCATGTAATACATTTTCCTTGCTCTGGCTGCAAATACTAATCTCCTTTGGTTTCTGTACTACTTGCCCTACCCCAAAATGGTACCAGTGAAAAATAAAACTTAGCCTCCAAAAACAACAAAATTCAGCTATAAGCAAGGTAAAAAAAAAGTTGTGGCTCCTTAATTACAAGTAGTGATTGGTGACCCCGTGGATGTTCAGCTGAACAGTTAAAACAAAAGTTTACCTCTGGTCACAGGCGTCGGGTGATGGGACTACTGCTCCCATCCAGGGTTGGACTGGCCCACCAGAGAACCGGAGAATCCTCCGGTGGGCCCTGGCATCTACTTCAGAAGAGTTCATAATGCAAACCTTGCAGTTGCTCTGAGGCTCTTCAGTGGGGGAGAAATGTGGGCCCTCAGAATCAAATCCTCCAGTGGGCCGAATGTTTTTTAGTCTGACACTGCTCCCCTCAGCCTACGCCTGCAGCCTTGGAACTCCAGCACTCTGACCGGTGGTAATGATCTTACCGCCGATCAGAGCCGCCGGTGTTTCTCGCACTGTCATGCAGATGACAGCACAAGAAACATCCAGTGTTCAGGGTGCCAAGACCAAATAGTAACAATGTCTACCTGGTGAAGTCCATGTTAGGGGTCCGTGCCTGAACAGTAGGTGTTCGGTACAGACCCCAAATTTTACTATTTGGGTTCACTCATCTCTAAATACAAGGATAAAAGATTAAAAAATTAGTTGGTCAAGTATCAAAAAATTGGAGTCCTTAAAGGGAGCCTGAAAGCAGATACATATATGTATCAGGCACTGGCGATATGATCTCAGCCGGGTATGACTGTGAAACGATGCAGCATTTCAGAGAAAAACATACTCCAGCTCTGAAGCCAAAAACAGCTGAGGTTAGGTCATCCTTATTGTGGACTATCCATCGAAAGTCCAAAAGGCGGGTCCTAGGTGGCTTCTCCCCACCCACTGCCAGTGACTGACAAGTTTCACTCTACATACACCCACAAGACCTGTCTGTCACTGGCAATGGGTGGGGAGAAGCCACCGAGGACCCGCCTTTTGGACTTCTGACGGATATTCCAGGATAATGGATGACCTATCTTCAGCTGTTTTTGGCTGTTGAGCTGGATGTAGACAGTGATCAGAGCCGGCGCAGCACAGCTCTGTATACACTATGTAGTGGCTATTGCAGGGAGCTACAGCTCGGATCCTACTGACTAGACTACAATCTAAGCTTCGCTACCTAAAAATGGATGCTGTGCTGTTCTGGTTCACATCACTGATTACACCTGGAGCTAAAAACAGCTCATCACTTGAGGATAGGTCATCAATATCTACCTCCTTAATAGTGCCAAACCTTTCACTATATAGACATTGTATGGCGGTAAAATTTGGACCCTTGGTAATTTTTTTTGAACATGGAATAGTAACATTGTCTTGGAAATTTATAGCATTGTTATGTGAATACCATATGGTAGAATATTATTTGGACACGGTATGCAAGTATCATTTGGATATTGTATAGAGGTATTATTAGATTGAGGAATGGCAGTGTTATTTCTGCAATGTGCGGTAGTACCTTTAGGGAACATATGGCTGTAGTATGTGAGCTCTATATAACAGTATTGTTTGGATAGTGTAAGATGTTGTTACTTGTCATTATGATAGTCTGAAGTCGTTTTGAACATTTTAAGTGTTTTTCTAGCATTTTTCATCCATAACCTTTAAATATCAGTGAACACTCGGCCGTCTTATCTCTTGTGTACACTTTGCTTTTCCGAAATTATTTTAACTGAATATTAAATTCCTGCAATAAAAAAAAATGCAAGTGAACCGGCATTCATCCGCTGCGGTAGGTTTATCACAAAGTACACAGTAATGTGAGCATGGATCCTGAGCTTCATCCTAAGGCCGATATCTAAGGCTCTGGATGGAAACATCAACACCGCGTTGGGTCTGTCACACAAGGGACATCAGTGGCGGCCAATGAATCCCGTAGATTTTATCAATCTCCATCTATTTGTTTTAAAGGCAAAAAATAGCGTTGAAGCCTTTACACATGTGAATGCCGACTGTATTGCGTCCTGCTGCATCAATATGCGGATGACTTGGCCGTATTATTTGCTGTTCCGGCCGTTTTTGTTTTTTTTATCAGCAGCAGTGGGTTTATAATAAGATTACATGTCTTCCTTTTGTATTCGTTCACCGACTTTTCTGATAACCGCCCCAATCACGGCCCTTTCTGGAGAACGAGACGCGCTCCTCTAATTACGTCTCGCCTTCGGTAAAATACAATATGGATCAATATGTAGTTTTCTTGCTTATTATTCATCCTATTGAAGCTATTTCAGAGAAGGAAGAAATAACTGCACAGCGCTCGCAATTTCTATGACAAAGCCTTTTTTATCCACCAGTAAATCCCACTTCTAAAAATCTCCGAGCTGTTGGAAAGACCAAAAATACCAATTCAAAGCCTGGAGTTAAAGGGGTTTTCCTGTTTTCTGCATCAAAAGCATCGACACTTTCTAATATTCTTTTAAACCTTTTTCAATAGCTCTGCAGTCCGTGACTGAGGCCATACTTGTAATCATTCAGTTCCGGATTGTGCCATATGTACAATGCATACAATTTGGCAAATTTGCGCTAAAAAATGTAAAAACTGATGATGCTTGGATTGCACAAAGGTTTTTGTTGTACAGAAAAATTGTAAAATCCATAGATATATCACCCTCACATTGAATGTATGGGATTAATTATAACTAGGGAAATGAGAAAGACTTGACGCTTCAGTAGGATGTCCTGCCATGAACAGGTAATTACCACAAGGTATGTTGTGAGGACCAGCCAACAAGTCTAGGATTCATACATTTAAAGGTGGGAAAGTACAGAGCTTCCTCTTTTCGAAGGAATTGTCTCAGACTCTCTGGAGGCAGTGGTCACAATGGTTAGTGATTAATATTGGGGTTTACATTGATCCAATATTTATGAGAGATTTATTTTCGGCGACGTAGCAGTACAGGGACATCCTCTGTTCAAAGGAATTGTCTCAGACTCTCTGGAGGCAGTGGTCACAATGGTCAGTGATTAATATTGGGCTTTACATTGATCTAATATTTATGAGAGATTTATTTTCGGCTACGTAGCAGTACAGGGACTTGCTCTGTTCAAAGGAATTGTCTCAGACTCTCTGGAGGCAGTGGTCAGTGATGAATATTGGGGTTTACAATGATCCAATATTTATGAGAGATATATTTTTGGCTACCTAGCAAAGGGATGAACAAAACGCATTCACTCACATCACTGTAAGCCCGGCCAATTATGTCTAACTTAATATTGGTCAGATGGATGATGCTATCCATGCCATGTTTCATCTCAATAGAAAGACGCACAGTAGAACATACCGACTAGTGGTGTCAAAATCAGTTCTCTCAGAATCTAGTACTCGAATCAACATGGAGAGATTCTACTTAAATATAACCGTTAATATATCATTTAAGAACAGGTAATTCCCAAACAAAACACACAACACATAGACAATGGAATCACATGTGTGGGTGTCTGTCATATATCACATTGATTATGTAAATTGTTATGAACAGGTAATTCAGAACCACAATGGACATTGAAGTTCAGAGCACACAAAGTGACCTGACAATTACCAAAAACAAAGGACGAGCTCTGAGACGTGGGAACTCTGCTGACCGCAATCCCTAATCCTAACACACCACACTAGAGGTAGCCGTGGATTGCGCCTAACGCTCCCTATGCAACTCGGCACAGCCTGAGAAACTAACTAGCCCTGAAGATAGAAAAATAAGCCTACCTTGCCTCAGAGAAATTCCCCAAAGGAAAAGGCAGCCCCCCACATATAATGACTGTGAGTAAGATGAAAATACAAACACAGAGATGAAATAGATTTAGCAAAGTGAGGCCCGACTTACTGAAAAGACCGAGGATAGGAAAGATAGCTTTGCGGTCAACACAAAAACCTACAAACAACCACGCAGAGGGGCAAAAAGACCCTCCGCACCGACTAACGGTACGGAGGTGCTCCCTCTGCGTCTCAGAGCTTCCAGCAAGCAAGAAAAACCAATATAGCAAGCTGGACAGAAAAAATAGCAAACAAAAATAACACAAGCAAAACTTAGCTTATGCAGGAAAGACAGGCCACAGGAACGATCCAGGAGGAAGCAAGACCAATACTAGAACATTGACTGGAGGCCAGGATCAAAGCACCAGGTGGAGTTAAATAGAGCAGCACCTAACGACTTAACCTCATCACCTGAGGAAGGAAACTCAGAAGCCGCAGTACCACTCTCATCCACCAAAGGAAGCTCATAGACAGAACCAGCCGAAGTACCACTCTCGACCACAGGAGGGAGCTTGGCCACAGAATTCACAACAGTACCCCCCTCTTGAGGAGGGGTCACCGAACCCTCACCAGAGCCCCCAGGCCGACCAGGATGAGCCACATGAAAGGCACGAACCAGATCGGCAGCATGGACATCAGAGGCAAAGACCCAGGAATTATCTTCCTGACCATAACCCTTCCACTTAACCAGATACTGGAGTTTCCGTCTCGAAACACGAGAATCCAAAATCTTCTCCACTATATACTCCAATTCCCCTTCAACCAAAACCGGAGCAGGAGGATCAATAGATGGAACCACAGGTGCCACGTATCTCCGCAACAATGACCTATGGAACACGTTATGGATGGAAAAAGAAGCTGGAAGAGTCAAACGAAAAGACACAGGATTAAGAACCTCAGAAATCCTATATGGACCAATGAAACGAGGCTTAAATTTAGGAGAGGAAACCTTCATAGGAATATAACGAGATGACAACCAAACCAAATCCCCAACACGAAGTCGGGGACCCACACAGCGCCTGCGGTTAGCGAAACGTTGAGCCTTCTCCTGGGACAAAGTCAGATTGTCCACTACATGAGTCCAAATCTGCTGCAACCTATCCACCACAGTATCCACACCAGGACAGTCCGAAGACTCAACCTGCCCTGAAGAGAAACGAGGGTGGAACCCAGAATTGCAGAAAAACGGCAAAACCAAAGTAGCCGAGCTGGCCCGATTATTAAGGGCGAACTCAGCCAAAGGCAAAAAGGACAACCAATCATCCTGATCAGCAGAAACAAAACATCTCAGATATGTTTCCAAGGTCTGATTGGTTCGTTCAGTCTGGCCATTTGTCTGAGGATGGAAAGCCGAGGAAAAAGACAAATCAATGCCCATCCTAGCACAAAAGGCTCGCCAAAACCTCAAAACAAACTGGGAACCTCTGTCAGAAACGATGTTCTCTGGAATGCCATGTAAACGAACCACATGCTGGAAAAACAACGGCACCAAATCAGAGGAGGAAGGCAATTTAGACAAGGGCACCAAATGGACCATCTTAGAGAAGCGATCACAAACCACCCAAATGACCGACATTCTTTGAGAGACGGGGAGATCCGAAATAAAATCCATAGAGATATGTGTCCAAGGCCTCTTCGGGACCGGCAAGGGCAAAAGCAACCCACTGGCACGAGAACAGCAGGGCTTAGCCCGAGCACAAATCCCACAGGACTGCACAAAAGAACGCACATCCCGCGACAGAGACGGCCACCAAAAGGATCTAGCCACCAAATCTCTGGTACCAAAGATTCCAGGATGACCAGCCAACACCAAACAATGAACCTCAGAGATAACTTTATTCGTCCACCTATCAGGGACAAACAGTTTCTCCGCTGGGCAACGGTCAGGTCTATTAGCCTGAAATTTTTGCAGCACCCGCCGCAAATCAGGGGAGATGGCAGACAAAATTACCCCCTCTTTGAGAATACCCGCCGGCTCAGGCAAACCCGGAGAATCGGGCACAAAACTCCTAGACAGGGCATCCGCCTTGACATTTTTAGAGCCCGGAAGGTACGAAACCACAAAGTCAAAACGGGAGAAAAACAGCGACCAACGAGCCTGTCTAGGATTCAACCGTTTGGCAGACTCGAGATAAGTCAAGTTTTTGTGATCAGTCAAGACGACCACGCGATGCTTAGCTCCTTCAAGCCAATGACGCCACTCCTCGAATGCCCACTTCATGGCTAGCAACTCTCGATTGCCAACATCATAATTTCGCTCCGCAGGCGAAAATTTCCTGGAAAAGAAGGCGCATGGTTTCATCACCGAGCAATCAGAACTTCTTTGCGACAAAACAGCCCCTGCTCCAATTTCGGAAGCATCAACCTCGACCTGGAACGGAAGTGAAACATCTGGTTGGCACAACACAGTGGCAGAAGAAAAACGACGCTTCAACTCCTGAAAAGCTTCCACAGCAGCAGAAGACCAATTGACCACATCAGCACCCTTCTTGGTTAAATCAGTCAACGGTTTAGCAATGCTAGAAAAATTAGCGATGAAGCGACGATAAAAATTAGCAAAGCCCAGGAACTTCTGCAGACTCTTCAGAGATGTTAATAAAGGAAAAAATGGTGTGCACTCAGGTCTAGAATACGAGGTGCTGGCGTAACGGACCTTGATGGCCCCAGAGCTAAGTAGTAGAAATTCACCGCACACTCTCAAATGCTGGTTTGCAGACGTGTATTAACACTTTTATTCCAAAAAAAATTGTTTCAGACAGAAAAATCAACCACAAGCAGTGTAGAGATAAAGTAAGATATAACAACCCAACGTTTCGACCCTCCTGGGTCTTAGTCATGGGGTTACTAGTGAAGACAAAAAGACAAAGTATAAGACACTGAACCATATATACAATATATACAATATGTACAAAGGAATAAACGGCAATAGGAATAAACGGCAATAGGATTTAGCATGGTAGCATAAGTATGATTTCCAACAATAGTAGAATAGCATCAAAGAGAGACTGGGCTGCCAGTACTAGTAGCATTATGTCAGAATGAGAGACAATATGATGTAGTAGAAACACATATGACTGGCCAGTATTACCTTGGTAGGAGATGCCAAAGTAGAAGGAAGAAGATGTAGGACCCTTAGACTTAGGGTAACCGAAACTGTAATGGATAATGGGGATATTATCAGTGAGGTAAGCCAATACAATAACCAGGTAAGGGAAGAGGGTAGCTACATGGAATGGTACTAATACAATGGATAGTTACATCCGGAATAACTGAAATGTGTACGCAGGGACACAGGGGTAGATAATGGACATGAGTAGTAAGGCTGCGGTAGTGGAGCAGAAATAGGGGCATGTTGTGAATTCTGTGGCTGAATTCACTCCTGTGGTCACAAGTGGTACTGCAGCTTCTGAGCTTCCTCCCTCAGGTGTTCTGGTGAGCTCGTTAACTGCTTCATTACTTAACTCCGCCTGATGCTGCTATCCTTGCTCCTTGTCAATGTTTCAGTGTTGGATCTGAGCTTCTCCTGATTGTTCCTGTGACCTGCTGCTCTGTATAGCTAAGTGCTTTTTGCTTTTTTGTTGCTTTTTTTCTGTCCAGCTTGTCTTTTGTTTTGCTGGAAGCTCTGAGACGCAAAGGGTGTACCGCCGTGCCGTTAGTTCGGCACGGTGGGTTTTTTTTGCCCCCTTTGCGTGGTTTTGCTTTAGGGTTTTTTGTAGACTGCAAAGTTCGCTTTACTGTCCTCACTCTGTCCTAGAATATCGGGCCCCACTTTGCTGAATCTATTTCATCCCTACGTTTTGTCTTTTCATCTTACTCACAGTCATTATATGTGGGGGGCTGCCTTTTCCTTTGGGGAATTTCTCTGGGGGCAAGTCAGGCCTATTTTTCTATCTTCAGGCTAGCTAGTTTCTTAGGCTGTGCCGAGTTGCCTAGGTAGTTGTTAGGCGCAATCCACAACCGCTTTTAGTTGTGTTTAGGATAGGATCAGGTTTGCAGTCTACAGAGTTTCCACGTCTCAGAGCTCGTTCTTGTATTTTTGGGTATTTGTCAGATCACTGTGTGCGCTCTGATCGCTAAGCACACTGTGTTTCTGGATTGCCTTCATAACACCTGTCATTAGCAAACATAACAGTACAAGGAGCCTAACTAATGATTCTCAATAGAGGGAAAGAAAAAGTTCTGACATCATTTTTTTTTTTTTTCTGCTCTGTGTTCACTTTTTTTTTTCCCCTAGACATTTGGGTGATTCTGGACACAGGTGTGGACATGGATATTCAGGGTCTGTGCTCTTCAATGGATAATCTCGTTATAAATGTACAAAAAATTCAAGATACTATTGATCAGAAATCTATGTTAGAACCAAGAATTCCTATTCCTGATTTGTTTTTTGGAGATAGAACTAAGTTTCTAAGTTTCAAAAATAATTGTAAGCTATTTCTGGCCTTGAAACCTCATTCTTCTGGTAATCCTATTCAACAGGTTTTGATTATTATTTCTTTTTTGCGCGGCGACCCTCAAGACTGGGCATTTTCTCTTGCGCCAGGAGACCCTGCATTGAGTAGTGTCGATGCGTTTTTCCTGGCGCTCGGATTGCTGTACGATGAGCCTAATTCAGTGGATCAGGCTGAGAAAAATTTGCTGGCTTTGTGCCAGGGTCAGGATGATATAGAAGTATATTGTCAGAAATTTAGGAAATGGTCAGTACTCACTCAGTGGAATGAATCTGCGCTGGCAGCTTTGTTCAGAAAGGGTCTCTCTGAGGCTCTTAAGGATGTCATGGTGGGATTTCCTATGCCTGCTGGTTTGAATGAGTCTTTGTCTTTGGCCATTCAGATCGGTCGACGCTTGCGCGAGCGTAAATCTGTGCACCATTTGGCGGTACTGCCTGAGGTTAAACCTGAGCCTATGCAGTGCGATAGGACTATGACTAGAGTTGAACGGCAGGAATACAGACGTCTGAATGGTCTGTGTTTCTACTGTGGTGATTCCACTCATGCTATTTCTGATTGTCCTAAGCGCACTAAGCGGTCCGCTAGGTCTGCCGTCATTGGTACTGTACAGTCCAAATTCCTTCTGTCCATTACCTTGATATGCTCTTTGTCGTCGTTTTCTGTCATGGCGTTTGTGGATTCGGGCGCTGCCCTGAATCTGATGGATTTGGATTATGCTAAACGTTGTGGGTTTTTCTTGGAGCCTTTGCGGTGTCCTATTCCATTGAGAGGAATTGATGCTACACCTTTGGCCAAGAATAAACCTCAATACTGGGCCCAGCTGACCATGTGCATGGCTCCTGCACATCAGGAAGTTATTCGCTTTCTGGTGTTGCATAATCTGCATGATGTGGTCGTGTTGGGGTTGCCATGGCTACAAACCCATAATCCAGTATTGGATTGGAATTCCATGTCGGTATCCAGCTGGGGTTGTCAGGGGGTACATGGTGATGTTCCATTTTTGTCGATTTCGTCATCCACCCCTTCTGAGGTTCCGGAGTTCTTGTCTGATTATCAGGATGTATTTGAAGAGTCCAAGTCCGATGCTCTACCTCCGCATAGGGATTGTGATTGTGCTATCAATTTGATTCCTGGTAGTAAATTCCCTAAAGGTCGATTATTTAATTTATCCGTGCCCGAACACGCCGCTATGCGCAGTTATGTGAAGGAATCCCTGGAGAAGGGACATATTCGCCCATCGTCATCACCACTGGGAGTAGGGTTCTTCTTTGTAGCCAAGAAGGATGGTTCGCTGAGACCGTGTATTGATTACCGCCTTCTTAATAAGATCACTGTTAAATTTCAGTATCCCTTGCCATTGGTTGCTGTCAGTGGGCTGGTGGTAGCTAATCTCCCGGGAGGCTGTGGGCAAATATGTGGGGATACACAGATCGAGATTACCTGCTGAAGGTGTGGTGTCCAGGGTGCTAGAGCGGCGCATCCGCGTCCTGCTCCGTATGCGGCTGTCTGATGTGCACCATGAGGCCCACAGCGGCGTTTTAAATGATCCCATATCGCTGGACCGGAAGTGCGTCACCGGGACCGGAAGTGACGTATCGTTGCAGAGAAGGTTACACTGCGCATGTCTGGTTGTGAAACCATAGCGACGGACATGCTGAGGCAGGGGAGGGAGCATAAATCAACAGCCACAGATGACGTATAGTAACTGGGAGGGGTGTAGTGTGTATGCACGGTAATCATAGCGACGGTCATGTGAAGGAGCAGTAGTAAAGAGCCCTGCATGATAGATACTGCGTAATAAATGGTGACAGATAGAAAATGGGCAGAAGTATGTGAGCTACCCATAGTGGACTGTCCTAGAATCCTGTTCTATTGGTGGTGTAGGTGAGGATATAAGGAGGAAAAAATAAATAAAATAACAACAAAATTGACAGTCTATTGCAAAAGAGGGAAAACTCACCTATAGGCAATAGAGTTTAGCGAGTCTGCAAAAATAAATGGTAAAGTAGTTAGGATCATATTAACCAGTCAATCTCTCTGTTGAGACCTCTAGGGGCCAGGGTATCCAGTTTATGAATCCAGTAGGCCTCCCTGGTTTTAAGAAGTCTGATGTGATTGCCTCCTCTCCTAGGCCTGGGTACGTGTTCGATCACTTGGTATTTGAGTTGTGCCACAGTGTGTTTAAATTTAATGAAGTGGTCTGGTATGGGAAGCCAGGTTTTACCGCACCGAATGGTCGATTTGTGGCTCGCGATTCTGTCTCTGACATGCTGAGTTGTTTCCCCAATGTATAGGAGGCCGCATGGACATTTTATTAGGTACACTACGAAATTGGAATTACAGGTATGGTACCCATGAATAGGAAATGATTTGCCTGTCCTAGGATGAGTGACATTGTCCGATTTAATCACGTTGGAGCACGAGGCGCAGTTTAGACAGGGAAAGGTGCCCTGTCTACGTGTGGTAAGGAAGCTTTGAGTCATGGTTGGTCGGAGACTGCCAATGTCAGCACGTACCAACTTATCCCTGATGTTGGGAGCCCTTCTGTTGCACATTAGAACTGGTGAGGTAAAGCAATCTACTCTAGGGTATGCCTTGGATAGTAGAGGCCAGTGTTTTCTGATGATAGATTGGACTTTTGGCATTAGGGGATGATATGTGTGTACAAAGGGAACACGTTCTTTGGTGGCCAATTGTGGGCGAGGGGGTTGGGGACTCAGGATGTTGTTTTTTTCTATTTCCAGTAGGCGTGCTGGGTAACTCCTGTCTTTGAATTTCTGGGACATGGTATCCAGGCGTATTGGGAGTATGGCTGGGTCCGACACAATCTTAGCTAGCCTCGTGAATTGTGATTGGGGTAAGCTGTTTTTGGTGGCCCTGGGGTGGCTACTGGAGTAGTGTAGGAGATTGTTACAGTCTGTAGGTTTGGTGAATAAGTCCGTAGTGAGTTTACCTGATTGGTTTTTATGTATCATGGTGTCTAAGAACGATATAACGGTCGTATCATATTGAATAGTAAATTGTAGCTCAGGGTGAACTGAATTAAGATGTTGGTGAAAGGATAATAGTAGTTCAGATGACCCTGTCCAGATAAGAAAGATGTCATCAATGTATCGGTGATAACATCGGACGTATTGCTTGAACAGTTCCTCTGGGTAGACGTGATTATTTTCAAAATGGCTCATGTACGCATTTGCATAGGCCGGTGCGACATTAGAGCCCATCGCGGTCCCGCAGCATTGTACATAGTATGTGTCCTCATATAAAAAGAAATTCTCATATACGACTAGTTTGAGGAGGTCAAGGCAGAATTTGATGGAATTAATGGGCATATTTGAGGCCTGAAGGAGTGTCCTTGTGGCTGTGATGCCTCTCTCGTGTGTAATGGACGTATATAGACTGTTTACATCTAATGTGACGAGTAGGCTATCTGGTGGTATGGTGTCTTGTTCTCTGATGAGGCTCAAGAAATGTCCAGTGTCTAGCAGGAAAGACTTGGTGGTCCTAATGAGGGGTGTCAGTATCTTTTCTAGGTAAATCGACAAAGGTGATAAAATCGAGTCAGTAGAGGCCACGATGGGTCTACCGGGAGGATTGGTGAGTGATTTGTGGATTTTTGGGAGTATATAAAATACAGGGATAACAGGGTTGGAATTAGAGAGGAATTTGGCAGTGTTCTGATCAATAGTGTGGTTATCTAAGTAGGTCCTAATCAGGTTTCGGATTTTCTTGTCGATGTCAAATGTGGGGTCTCTCGGGATGGCTCTATATGTATTGGAGTCCGAAAGTTGGCACTGGACTTCGTTAGAGTATCCGGCGCGGTCCATGATTACAATTGCGCCCCCCTTATCTGCAGGTTTTATTATTATGGATTTGTTATCCTTAAGGGACGACAGTGCCTGTTTTTCTGCTAATGTGAGGTTGGTGTGTGTGGGGAAGAAGCCAAGGCGCTGTTGGTGTGATAGTTCCCTCACCTCACGGTCAACAAACGAAATAAAAGTTTCAGCAGGATGGAAAGACTGAGGTGGACTAAACGTACTCGGGTTACGTAGACCCAGAGAAGTGAGGGAGATTTCCGCAACAGAGACGTCCCCGTTAGGAGACACTCTGCTCTCGGAAGTCTCTGATGATGTCCCGAAGTGAGTCTTTAGTCTCACTGTGCGGTAAAACCGCTGAAGGTCCCTCTCCAACTGGAAAGCATCCCAGTTGGGAGTAGGACAAACCGACAGTCCTTTCTGTAGTAGGGCCAGTTCAGCCGGGGAGAGCGTGTAGCTGGAGGTGTTGATCACCAGGTTAGGTGCCTTACCTGGGAGCGGGTCGTCATTTTTTCTCCTGGATCTTCTCGTCGGTCGGTGCGTTGGTAGCCTCCCCTGTGACCTTTTGATAAAAAATGGGACCTGTTGGAGTTTGTAGACGAGTCGCTGTCTGTACTGAAGGATCTGCGCTGATTTGGTTGACGACGCCAGTTGCCTCGCCCGGTGGAGTCGCTCCATTTGTAAACTTTATTGGTGGCGTAGTCGTCGTTGTCTCGTTGGAATTTTAAGCGTTTTCTTTCTTGTAAGAAATTCTGGTGGTCTGTAAGGACTTTATCCGTTTTTTCCTTGAGTTTAGTCCACTCGGCAGATGATAAGGTTGAGGTGAGCTGGGTTTCAATGGCCTTGATATTTTCTCGTGTTTCAGCAATTGATTTCTGCAGAAATTCAATAGTGAGAATGATGATATCCAAAGAGCACTTATTCAAGATCCTCTTGTACTTTTCACAGAAGTCCTGATTATCAGAAAAGAGGGTTGGATGCAAGTTGCATCTGAGACCCCTGGGAATTTTTCCTTGTTTGTGGTACTCAGCCAAGGTTATACAATGCAAGTCATAAGAGATAAGTTTACGTTTCTCTTTCTCGTAGTCTCTGGTTCTTAGCTCCTGTGTAGGAGTTTTTAGAAAGTCATTCGCACTGGAAACTTGTGAAAGGATGCTGGTACTGGTAGCCGTGTCATAGGCAAAAGTCTCTGAAGACATTGGACTGACCGGTGCAGGCACCATGAAAAGGATCCGTAATAAAGGAAAAAATGGTGTGCACTCAGGTCTAGAATACGAGGTGCTGGCGTAACGGACCTTGATGGCCCCAGAGCTAAGTAGTAGAAATTCACCGCACACTCTCAAATGCTGGTTTGCAGACGTGTATTAACACTTTTATTCCAAAAAAAATTGTTTCAGACAGAAAAATCAACCACAAGCAGTGTAGAGATAAAGTAAGATATAACAACCCAACGTTTCGACCCTCGTGGGTCTTAGTCATGGGGTTACTAGTGAAGACAAAAAGACAAAGTATAAGACACTGAACCATATATACAATATATACAATATGTACAAAGGAATAAACGGCAATAGGAATAAACGGCAATAGGATTTAGCATGGTAGCATAAGTATGATTTCCAACAATAGTAGAATAGCATCAAAGAGAGACTGGGCTGCCAGTACTAGTAGCATTATGTCAGAATGAGAAACAATATGATGTAGTAGAAACACATATGACTGGCCAGTATTACCTTGGTAGGAGATGCCAAAGTAGAAGGAAGAATATGTAGGACCCTTAGACTTAGGGTAACCGAAACTGTAATGGATAATGGGGATATTATCAGTGAAGTAAGCAAATACAATAACCAGGTAAGGGAAGAGGGTAGCTACATGGAATGGTACTAATACAATGGATAGTTACATCCGGAATAACTGAAATGTGTACGCAGGGACACAGGGGTAGATAATTGACATGAGTAGTAAGGCTGCGGTAGTGGAGCAGAAATAGGGGCACAACAGATAGGTTGCTGTCAGTGGGCTGGTGGTAGCTAATCTCCCGGGAGGCTGTGGGCAAATATGTGGGGATACACAGATCGAGATTACCTGCTGAAGGTGTGGTGTCCAGGGTGCTAGAGCGGCGCATCCGCGTCCTGCTCCGTATGCGGCTGTCTGATGTGCACCATGAGGCCCACAGCGGCGTTTTAAATGATCCCATATCGCTGGACCGGAAGTGCGTCACCGGGACCGGAAGTGACGTATCGTTGCAGAGAAGGTTACACTGCGCATGTCTGGTTGTGAAACCATAGCGACGGACATGCTGAGGCAGGGGAGGGAGCATAAATCAACAGCCACAGATGACGTATAGTAACTGGGAGGGGTGTAGTGTGTATGCACGGTAATCATAGCGACGGTCATGTGAAGGAGCAGTAGTAAAGAGCCCTGCATGATAGATACTGCGTAATAAATGGTGACAGATAGAAAATGGGCAGAAGTATGTGAGCTACCCATAGTGGACTGTCCTAGAATCCTGTTCTATTGGTGGTGTAGGTGAGGATATAAGGAGGAAAAAATAAATAAAATAACAACAAAATTGACAGTCTATTGCAAAAGAGGGAAAACTCACCTATAGGCAATAGAGTTTAGCGAGTCTGCAAAAATAAATGGTAAAGTAGTTAGGATCATATTAACCAGTCAATCTCTCTGTTGAGACCTCTAGGGGCCAGGGTATCCAGTTTATGAATCCAGTAGGCCTCCCTGGTTTTAAGAAGTCTGATGTGATTGCCTCCTCTCCTAGGCCTGGGTACGTGTTCGATCACTTGGTATTTGAATTGTGCCACAGTGTGTTTAAATTTAATGAAGTTGCCGTTTATTCCTTTGTACATATTGTATATATTGTATATATGGTTCAGTGTCTTATACTTTGTCTTTTTGTCTTCACTAGTAACCCCATGACTAAGACCCAGGAGGGTCGAAACGTTGGGTTGTTATATCTTACTTTATCTCTACACTGCTTGTGGTTGATTTTTCTGTCTGAAACAATTTTTTTTGGAATAAAAGTGTTAATACACGTCTGCAAACCAGCATTTTAGAGTGTGCGGTGAATTTCTACTACTTTTCTTCAGAGATGTTGGCTGAGTCCAATCATAAATGGCCTGAACTTTAACAGGGTCCATCTCGATAGTAGAAGGAGAAAAAATGAACCCCAAAAATGAAATCTTCTGAACACCAAAGAGACACTTTGACCCCTTCACAAACAAAGAATTAGCACGCAGGACCTGGAACACCATTCTGACCTGCTTCACATGAGACTCCCAATCATCCGAGAAGACCAAAATATCATCCAAGTATACAATCTGGAATTTATCCAGGTACTCTCGGAAGATGTCATGCATAAAGGACTGAAATACTGATGGAGCATTGGAAAGCCCGAATGGCATAACCAGGTACTCAAAATGGCCCTCGGGCATATTAAATGCTGTTTTCCATTCATCGCCCCGTTTAATATGCACAAGATTATACGCACCACGAAGATCTATCTTGGTGAACCAACTAGCCCCCTTAATCCGAGCAAACAAATCAGACAGCAGCGGCAAGGGGTACTGAAATTTGACCGTAATTTTATTTAGAAGGCGGTAATCAATACAAGGTCTCAGCGAACCATCCTTCTTGGCCACAAAAAAGAACCCCGCTCCCAATGGCGACGATGACGGGCGAATATGACCCTTCTCCAAAGACTCCTTTTACGTAACTCCGCATAGCGGCGTGCTCAGGTAAAGATAAATTAAACAGTCGACCCTTAGGAAACTTACTACCAGGAATCAAATCGATAGCACAATCACAATCCCTATGCGGAGGTAGGGCATTGGACTTGGGCTCATCGAATACATCCCGGTAATCAGACAAGAACTCTGGGACCTCAGAAGGGGTGGATGATGAGATAGACAGAAATGGAACATCACCATGTACCGCCTGACAACCCCAGCTGGACACAGACATTGATTTCCAATCTAATACTGGGTTATGGACTTGTAGCCATGGCAACCCCAACACGACCACATCATGCAGATTATGCAACACCAGAAAGCGAATATCCTCCTGGTGCGCAGGAGCCATGCACATGGTCAGCTGGGTCCAATACTGAGGCTTATTCTTGGCCAAAGGCGTAGCATCAATTCCTCTCAATGGAATAGGACACTGCAAGGGCTCCAAGACAAACCCACAGCGCCTAGCAAACTCCAAGTCCATCAAATTCAGGGCACAAATGCCATGACAGAATAGGAAGACAAAGAGCAGATCAAAGTAACGGACAAAAGAAATTTCGACTGTACCGTACCAATGGTGGCAGACCTAGCGAACCGCTTAGTGTGCTTAGGACAATCGGAGATAGCATGAGTGGAATCACCACAGTAGAAACACAGCCCATTCTGACGTCTGTGTTCTTGCCTTTCAGCTCTGGTCAAAGTCCTATCGCACTGCATAGGCTCAGGTTCATGCTCAGATAATACCGCCAAATGGTGCACAGATTTACGCTCGCGCAAGCGTCGACCGATCTGAATGGCCAAAGACATAGACTCATTCAGACCAGCAGGCATAGGAAATCCCACCATGACATCCTTAAGGGCTTCAGAGAGACCCTTTCTGAAAATAGCTGCCAGCGCACATTCATTCCATTGAGTGAGCACGGACCACTTTCTAAACTTCTGACAATAAATCTCTATCTCATCCTGACCCTGACACAGAGCCAGCAAATTTTTCTCTGCCTGATCCACTGAATTAGGTTCGTCGTACAGCAATCCGAGCGCCAGAAAAAACGCATCAATATTACATAATGCAGGATCTCCTGGCGCAAGGGAAAATGCCCAGTGTTGAGGGTCGCCACGTAATAAAGAAATAATGATCTTAACTTGTTGAACTGGATCACCAGAGGAGCGGGGTTTCAAAGCCAGAAATAGTTTACAATTATTTTTAAAATTCAAAAACTTAGCTCTATCTCCAGAAAATAACTCAGGAATAGGAATTTTAGGTTCTAACATAGGATTCTGAACCACTAAATCTTGAATATTCTGTACATTTATAGCGAGATTATCCATCAAAGAGAACAGACCTTGAATGTCCATGTCCACACCTGTGTTCTGAACCACCCTGATGTAAAGGGGAAAAGAAAGACAGAACACAGTGCAAAGAAAAAAAATGGTCTCAGAACTTCTCTTTTCCCTCTATTGAGAAGCATTAGTACTTTGGGCCTCCAGTACTGTTATGAACAGGTAATTCAGAACCACAATGGACATTGAAGTTCAGAGCACACAAAGTGACCTGACAATTACCAAAAACAAAGGACGAGCTCTGAGACGTGGGAACTCTGCTGACCGCAATCCCTAATCCTATCACACCACACTAGAGGTAGCCGTGGATTGCGCCTAACGCTCCCTATGCAACTCGGCACAGCCTGAGAAACTAACTAGCCCTGAAGATAGAAAAATAAGCCTACCTTGCCTCAGAGAAATTCCCCAAAGGAAAAGGCAGCCCCCCACATATAATGACTGTGAGTAAGATGAAAATACAAACACAGAGATGAAATAGATTTAGCAAAGTGAGGCCCGACTTACTGAATAGACCGAGGATAGGAAAGATAGCTTTGCGGTCAACACAAAAACCTACAAACAACCACGCAGAGGGGCAAAAAGACCCTCCGCACCGACTAACGGTACGGAGGTGCTCCCTCTGCGTCTCAGAGCTTCCAGCAAGCAAGAAAAACCAATATAGCAAGCTGGACAGAAAAAATAGCAAACAAAAATAACACTAGCAAAACTTAGCTTATGCAGGAAAGACAGGCCACAGGAACGATCCAGGAGGAAGCAAGACCAATACTAGAACATTGACTGGAGGCCAGGATCAAAGCACCAGGTGGAGTTAAATAGAGCAGCACCTAACGACTTAACCTCATCACCTGAGGAAGGAAACTCAGAAGCCGCAGTACCACTCTCATCCACCAAAGGAAGCTCATAGACAGAACCAGCCGAAGTACCACTCTCGACCACAGGAGGGAGCTTGGCCACAGAATTCACAACAGTAAATATGCCGAGTAAATGGTAATTGTTTTAGATCTCACCCAGACCAAAAGTGAAGATGTAGTCCTTCACGGATCCTCCTGGGACATTGTAGCCCATAGGGAGGGCCATCTAACCCTGTCATGCCCCATGCACTAGCAAAGGTAGTACTCAAGTGTTGTCCCAATATATATATATATATATATATATATATATATATATACATATATATATATATATATATATATATATATAATTTTTTTTTTTCCCTCCCAAGCATTTCTACCTTAGTTATAAGGCGTGATCAGGGGAGTGTACATGTGGGGAAACAGAAAAATGGGGAGTATTTTAATATGACACCTTAATGTCAGAATGAATCAAACTAAGTAACGGCACATGGCATAAAGAATGTCCTTATGGAGGGGTCCTATAGGGGAAAGTGCCACTTGTGTGGTATGCAGAGTGCTGCATCACCTGTCTGAAAAGTCTCCACTCCCTGGTGTTCTCTCTAACAGTTTTTAATACTACATCCATATGTATATTGCTGCAGATCTGGGACGTAGATATCCACAGTAAGATATTTCAGGTTTAATCCCTCTCTCAGCAATTGAGAATTGGCATTGAAGGAATGGTGCAACTTACATTTTTTTAGAAAAATCAGAAAATGTTATAAAATAATTACAGAAGGTGTGTTCACTGGCTCAACCACCCATCACATCAGAGCAGGCCACTGAGGTGGTCTCCACCAGGATAGAATGTGATGATGGCCCATTTGATGAAGGCCGTGAATTGGTGCCTGAAACAAGACATGATTGGCTATGCAAATCGGATGAAGTCCTAAATAAGTGAATGGACACCATTACTCCTTGACCCAACAGAGACCACCAGAGTGACCTCAACTGGAGCAAAATATTTTATAAACTTCACTGCCATTTCCTAAAGATGAGCTTACCAGTAATGTGTTCTTGACTTTTCATATTTTACAGTAAATTGAATAGTCTGCAGATCAGTGGAAGTCCAGATCCTGAAACTCCTAACTATCGCTTCAACTGATTACAGTGCATATCTCCTGTCTGAGAACTCACAGAGTGGAGTGATTCAATAGTCATCATAGTCTATGCTTTCTATTGAATCTGTACCCCGGGTGAGAGCGCGCTCAGACTGGAGCTGTCAGATTCCAGGGGTCCAAAGCTCCCAGTACCTCCAACCTGCACAATAACAGTGAAGCAAAGCATGGATAGAGCAACTATCGAGCATGATCCCTACTTCAAATGAAGCGGCACTGTACATGCTCAACTTCGGATCCCCTCAACTACCTCTGTTCTGCAGTAGCAATACTCTGCTTTGTCCATCAGTAGTCAGACCTCTGCCGATCAGCAAGCTGTCACCCATTGTGTCATGTATATTGTCAAGTACAAGGGGTTGTCCACTGCTTGGACAACCCCTTTTGAATCCCCATGATTCCCTCTCAGTAACATAATAACACTTCTAGTGCTGGATCTCCCAGTGATCACCTAACATTATGTCACACACTCCCTGCTGCCAATCAGCGCTGGATTCACTCTCCTATGGATTGAATTGATATCCGGAGGTAATGAAAGAGCATCCGCAGCTGTCACTTCCCCGGGATGTCTTGATTTGTCCCAAGTAGGGAAGAGTGAAGCCAGCATTGATTGGCCACAGGTATTGGGTGTCATAACAATGTCATGGGAGCCCCGGGGGAACCAGTTCTGAGACTGCTGGAAAGGCGCCGGCATCAGAGGTGAGTCTAAGTGTTATTATTTTACTTACGAGAAACATGGGGATTCAGAAGAGTTGTCTGAGTAGTGGACAGTCTCTCCAGGTTTACTGCATCACGGAACACAAAGTTAAGCATTAACATTTGCTACATCTTCTATACCTCCATATGATATCAGAGGTAAGGTCAGGCTCATGGATTGGTATCAGTGCTGTATTATAATGTAAATGACCCCTAAATAAGTCTGTTTTTCCACCATGATAAATTGCTTACAGTGTATAAAAAGAAAAGTCTTTGCTTCAAAGAACTTGGTTTGCTCATTTTGTGTCTGGTATCTTTTCTCCGTTTCCACTCTGGCAGCTGCGATCAGTCTATGTCAGCGGTGAGGACAGCGATAGCCTGAAACCAACTGAACCCAACTCTGTCCCTCTAAGAGACAGATGACATAAAGGAAAAGCTGATTATCGGTGTTGAGACTGGTCATCATTAAAAATACAGAGGATCAAGACCTGATTTTGACTAAACTATTAATCCTGAAAGTGGCGCTGACTTGTAGACAGACTGTCTCGCTTTACAGCCAATTAACTGCCTAAGTTGGCATTTAGTTCAGTGTCTGTATTCTGCTTATTTTGCACCGTGGAGTGAGAAAGAAGTCAAACCTTGCAAAACAGTTTTATGATTTAGCTCACGCTGTACCAAGTCAATGACGCTCGAAGAGTAAATCCAGTAGCCCTCAGGACGTTGATCAACAGATCTTGATGTTACGCTAGCAAGAAGTTCACCTGTAGGCTTTGGAAAACTGCTTCTTCATAGGTTCACCAGACTTATAGAGAGATAGGTTCGTTGGCGTAACATTCAGATGTGCCCATCCGCAACTTTCCCTAAATTTCATTAAGGACTTAAATTCTTAAAAAACAAATTTGCTACTTGCTAGCAAATCCTTCAAAGGGCTTCAATTCACATCCAACCCACTGGTGGCCTCCATATACACATATAGCATACATATCTCCCGACACAGTATCACAAAGTTGGTTGTCTTACTCCAGTTATCTTGGGATATTTCAGACCAAGAGGCCAAATATCTATAGGGACAAAGATCTCTCTATTATTTTTGTTATCATGTGTGATTGTTACACTACCTAAATACTATGTTCTAACCATGGGAAAATTTTGTCGACATAGTAGGCTCTATGGAGTGCAGTGGCATGGAGAACCCACCTCCTCTCAAATTATAGTGTGGTTCGAGATTACTGTGTATACTGGTGGCACCTTTTCATTTTTTTGGTGGGCCCCATGTAGTAAAAATTTCGAGAGAGGAAGAAGCTTGATAATTTATGAAGAAGGCATTGTTTTAACCAGCTTCAAATATTTTTTATCGGGGGCTGCTGTCGAGCCCCCAATTTGCATATTTCCTAGAGGAGCATTGCAGCTTTAAGTCTCCTCACCTCGACATGCTTATCATGTCACTCTCCACAAGGAGAAACGATACTTCTTGGATCCCGGTCAGACGCCTCTCAATCAGCCAAACCAGATCTCCACTTTGCACTGACGAGGGACAGTACCCAGAAACACAGTGTCTGCAAATTGAGATTCTGGTTTGGCTATTATCCTAAGTCATGTGACAAGGCTCGTTAAAGGGTCAACATTGACTGTTAGGATTGCTACTTCCAATAGGTGGCACTAGAGTTCTAGTCCTCTTCCTCTCTGAAGAGACAATTTGCATATTTCCCAGAGGAGCATTGCGGCTTTAAGTCTCCTCACCTCGACATGCTTATCATGTCACTCTCCACAAGGAGAAACAATACTTCTTGGACACCAACATCACAAATGATCTTGTTCCTGGACATCAGATGGATCAACTAACTCAGCTTCCACAAAAAGTAGAACCCATAGTAAAGAAGTTTTTGTTTTACCTTTGGTCTAAGCTCAAGACAACATTTTTAAAAAATTGATCCAGAGCATATATAGTGCAATGTATAGGGGTGCATTCACACGGTGACCATTTAATGAACAGAACCTAAGATAATAGGAAAATGAGGAAGTAAAGAAATAGCAATGGCTAATGTAAATAACACAAGGTACTAAGATAATGTTTGGATAAAAAAAAGTAAAGCCATCCCACCACAACAAGGTGTACCCAATCGTGATGGTACCTAACCCTTGTAGTTCACTTCACTATGTGTCAGCAGATGTCAAAATAGATAAGGGTAGAGCAGGATCTGGGTTCTGACTCTTCAGGAACCTGCCCATGGAAAGCTACATTAACAAAATGAACAGCCCCAAAAAAAAGGGGATCCACGTCCTTTGTTTGCACAAAGTAAAAAACAACTAAACCAAAGCCAAAAAACTTTGGGCTGCTCATTTTGTTTATGTATCTTTCCACCTGAACAGTAGGGACCCAAATCCTACACTGCCCTTATCTATTTCTACATCTGCTGATGCACAGTGAGGTGACGAGTTAGGTACCGCCTCGGTAGGATGCACCTTGTCGTGGTGGGATGGGATAGCTTTTAAGTGTTTTTGTCCAAAAAAATGTTAACCAAGTTTCCTATGTTATTTACATGTTCTATTACTATTTATTTACTTAGTGTGGGGCATTAGCTCATGTTTGTAAGAGGTCGTTCACATTACGTTTCGACCCTTTTCTTTGGGTGCTGTGTAACCTCCGATAGAGTCATAGAATGCAATTGGAGAAACATAATTCAAATGGACTCCGTCTGTGCTTTTTCTGGCTGACAACGTTCTTGTATCCATCTGAAAAGATGAATACAGCTGAAAAAAAACACAAACTGAGCCAATTTGAACTCTATTTACCGCTTTGCATTCTACGTGTGTCTCTTTCGGAGGTTCTGATTCTATCCTATTTTTTTTGGGAGGGGGTATAGATGGAAACACCCAAAAAAACAGGCCAAACCCTAATGTGACTGACACTTAAACATATATATCGAACTTACGTCGACTGAATACAACAAATTCTGCGGCATTGCCCAACGACGGTCAACCGCAATTTATTGATGTATCGATAATTACCGCACACTTGGAACTGGTATGATGCAAAAAATTTTAACAAGTTTATTGGTTCTATCTGCACTTTTTTCTTTTGTGGCAATCTGATTTGTGAACACAATAAACTTGTAAAATATTTTTGCATCATACCAGTTCCAAGTGTGCGATAATTTTCGATACATGACTGTTTTGGACCACATGGTCTGTTTTACCAGCACCTATTTGTCTTTGACCTGAGTGCACACCATTATCCCCCTTATAACCGCAATTCATTGGGCAGACTTTAAAGGGGGAAAAGGATGGGTCCTGTCCAACATCAATATGTTGATCCCTTGATAATGGATATGAGGTGCCTGTAGTCACTCATTCCTTACTCCCATATTGAGAACATTCAATCCAGCAGCCACGTGAATGTGAGCAGGTCGGAAAATAGTATTTGGCCAGTTCCAAATATAAAGTCATTGGCCATGGGCTCTTATTTGATCAGTGGGTTGTTAGGTAACACACCGCTGCAGGACCACCAGGACATGCTGCATCGTGCCCTTGGCAAGAACATAACTCATGTCTAAGGCAAAGATTAAATCTAACATCCAAAATAAGAGGGGCATTTCATGATTTTCATCAACACTAAGAAAATTGACATTTCCAAGGACAAATCTTTGAAGCCTGAATCTGTCCCCGGGGACTATGGGCCCAGAAGGAATAGGTTGGCATCATAAAATCATAAATTTTCAATATGAATTATGGTCCTGCTCAAACGTGACTTTGACATCTCATTTTGACATGTTCCAGACTCCAGGTCATAAGAAAGGACACGATGAATATTCTGTCAATCTTATATATAAAATAATATCTTAACTTTTGTCACCCAGGTCCTCCATTTATTGAATAATAGAATTATTTCTTACCACAACCAGACTTTTGTGGGATACTGGAATAGTTCTATAGTTCTAAGTGCAGCCATAATCATCACTTTTGAATTACTTTGCTAAAAAAATAATAATAAGTTTTACCAGTCGTAAGTCACAACCAAAAGGACTGATTGTCATTAAAAAAAAAAACACCATGACTAGATAAGAAATCATCTTCAGATACTTGATAACTCTTGTCTCTTTACAGCACCTTGCTTTACTTTGGCATTCACCTCTCCAAAATTTTTGGCAGTCCTCTTTCTGCCAATGCTTAAAGTGGTTGTTCCATTTCAGAATTTTTTTTTCTATTGAGTTCTCTTAATAGTTAGAAAAAAGTTCTTTATTTAACTGGCCTGGGTCCAGTTCTGTCACAGCAAAGGTGCTGCGTTCAATTGTCTGCAGCGCTGTTGATGTGACGTCAGCACTGCAGACAACAACAGGTACTGAGAGCAACCAAGAAGATCCAGCATTGGACCTGGGCAGGGTACATTAAGCAAAATTAGTTGTTTTTTTTTTTACCAAGGGATCTCAACTGAAAAGCGTTTCTGAAACCCCATTAATCATTATAAACTTTTCTAATGAGTACATATCACCTCCAGATAAATTTCGTAAAATAAAAGGAACACAAATTCTAAAACTTTTAAATATGATTTGAAAAATTAAAAAATGCCCTCTGCATTTTGGTGATAAAAACTCTGGACTTTTAAAGAGAGAACGAAGACTGGAGTTAGGCTTTCCAATATTTGAACAACTTTGTGAAACTTTTGAGCTCGTAGATCCCACCATGAAGGAAGAAGCCATGTGTAGCAGCTAGTAAACACAAAAAGGAGAAATATTATTATGTCTTATTTCAAGTTGTAAAATATTATATAAGAACTGTAATGTACGATGGATTCCTGTGTATATGGTGCATCAGAACATGAAGGCTAGAAGAAGCAAACAGCATAATGAAGGGGTAGCAATAATAAAAAATAATTTTCATGTCCAACTAGTAAACACATGAAGAGAACTATTATTATATCTCATTTCAAGCTGTAAGATATTATATAAGAACTGTAATGTACGATGGATTCCTGTGTACATAGGGCATTGGGCGGAGAAGGCTAGAAGAAGCAGCAACAGAGGTAAAACCTGACACAGGCTTTTCTTTGTAAAGACCACAAAAAAAGAACAAGACAAAACTGTATATTCAGGGTGAGTGGGGCAGCCAAAATAAAAAAGGATCAAAAAATAATATTCACATTGGAAAAAAATTATTATGTCCTCTTTCATGCTGTAATTATATAACAACAGTAATGTACGATGGATTCCTGTGCATATGGAGTATCAGAAGTACAAGGCTAGAAGAAGGAGCAACAGAGGTAAAACCTGCCAAGGACTTCTTTCCTTTAGGTCTGCCTTTGTAAAGATTATAGAAATCAGCACTAGATAAAAAGGCACATACCTCTGGAACTGTATGGTGGATTTAAAAAAAAAAAAGGCAAAAAATGCTTAACCGGGGGGGGGGGGGGGGGGGCAGCGAGTATAAAAAAAGGATTAAAAATTGGTAAGTTTAACCTGGTTCTTTTCAAGGATAAAGAACTCACAAATGATCTTACCACCGATCAAAGCCGCCGGTGTTTCTCGCACTATCATGCGGATGACAGCGTGGGGAACACCAAGTGTTTGTGGTGCCGAACAGTAACATGAACTTCTTCATGAAGTCCATGTTCGGTGTCCGTGCCTGAACAGTAGGTGTTCAGTACGGACCCCGAACTTTGCTTTTTGGCTTTGCCCATCTTTACTCACAATCTCTCACACTACTCTCCAGTTTAGCCTATGTCAAATCTGTGTACAATTGATGGGCTCACATCATCCATTGAAATGCTCCTGCACTGAATTTCTAAATGTTGGTTTCGCCTGGCAGCCGTAGTGCAACTTATATACACCAAACTCTTTTATCATCTGGTTTCCCGGCTGGATGTGAAATTCCATTGATGCCTTTCAAGTTTAAAACAAGATTGGCGCCATTGTTGTAAGCACAGGAATCTACCGGCCGCCGCGTGCATCCTCAGACTACCTCCCATACTGTTCTGCTTTTACTTACAGTATCTCTTTCGCAAAGGCTATTGTACAAAGCGTCATATTTGTCTGTCGCTAGACAAAGCTTTGCTCATACAATTTCACACAACCTACTTATGGGTCTGCAGAAATCCACCGTTCTGACCTCCTCTGAAGAGATTTTTATTACAAAACATTTGGGTGGTTTACAAAAGTATATATAAAAAACTAGAAAACATTTTCAGGTCTGGTGGGAAATAGAAATGGAGTCGAGACCATCATTGTCCAAGGTGGTTTGAAGAAGATACGGTTTGGTTTGGGTGGTGGTTGGGGTTGGGGAGGGGGGTGATCACGTTTGTGAGAATAATATGGAAAGGGGGATCAGAAACTTTATCCAGCTCATTTCCATGGCAACAAGTCTGTAACAGCAATCCGACTGCAGATGAGAGGGTCAGGAAACCGCAGCGTTATAACCTCTGTCGATGAATCAGCTTTTAACCATCTGATCGCTTCGTAGACTTCCGGTATTCCAGATTTAGTCATCTCTTCTTCCTTACAAGACAAACAAACACTAAATAAATCATCACGGCAATAAATAATGCACCAAATGCTCATCCGGAGAGGAGGGAAACCCACCCATTGGTACTTTGTACTTTGGTCTAGAGATCAAATGCTCTTGGCTTCTTCGAGTAGTCATTTTTGAGAAGATTCTGAAATTGTTTTCTCTAGTAGACACAATACACATCACACTTTCCTCCTGGGGAAGTCATGTAAGGCACTCGTGAATTAGTAAGTAGATGGTATTTAGATTCAAGGGATTGTCTCACAATCTCAAGACTACAACACCTGTCTGGAACGCCCAATGGACATGTCTACCCTGCTCATACAATGACTATCTGCTCTAGTAGACCAGAAAGCAGACCAATATTGCATGGACAGCCATTCATGTAATGTTACATGACATGGAATTGAAGAAGCGAGACTGTTGGCTACATTTGTGAGACAACCCAGAATTCTCTGCATTGGTAAAACCAATGCAAAAGCTGTCAGTCATGGATATTGTATATGAGGACAACAGGATTCACAGGCTTTCTATGAGTGGATGAAGGAAGCAGGAGAAAGAAATAAACAAACGGAGAAAAAAATGAAGGAAAGAAAGAGAGAAAGAAAGAAAAAGAAAAAGAAAGGAAGAAAAACAGAAGGAAAGAAGTAGAAATGAATTATTATGAATACATTCCTAAATGCCTTACATAATTTAGCTCAGCACCCCTGTTATCTTTAGCATTAGATGAGATAGACAGAGTGGACAGCAGTGTGAGCAGCCTCTTCATACCCCAGCACCTCTGGTATCTCCAGTATTAGATCAGACAGACATAGTGGACAGCAGTGTGAGCAGCCTCCTCTGACATTAGCACCCCTGGTATCTCCAGTATTAGATCAGATACACGGGGTGGAAAGCAGTGTGAGCAGCCTCTTCTTACCTCAGCACTCCTGGTATCTCCAGTTTTAGATCAGATAGGATGGACAGCAGTAGCAGCAGCCTCTTCTTACCTCAGCACCCAGGGTATCTCCAGTATTACATCATGCGGACATGATGTATAGCAGTGTGAACAGCCTCTTCTTACCTCAGCACCCCTGGCATTTCCAGTATTAGATCATATAGACAAGGCGGACAGCAGTGTGAGCAGCTTCCTCTTACATCAACACCCCGAGTATCTCCAGTGTCAGATCAGATAGACAGGGTGGACAGCTGTGTGAGCAGCCTCCTCTGACATCAGTACCCCTTGTATCTCCAGTATTTGATCAGATATACAGGGTGGACAGCAGTGTGAGCATTCTCTTCTTACCTCAGCACTCCTGGTATCTCCAGTATTAGATTAGATACACGGAGTGTACAGCGGTGTGAGCAGACTCTTCTTACCTCCGCACTCCGGGTATCTCCAGTATTAGATCAGATAGGGTGGACAGCAGTAGCAGCAGCCTCTTCTTACCTCAGCACCCCTGGTATCTCCAGCATTAGATCATACAGACATGATGTACAGCAGTGTGAACAGTCTCTTCTTACCTCAGCACCCTTGGTATTTCCATATAGACAAAGTGAACAGCAGTGTGAGCAGGCTCTTCTGACATCAGCACCTTGAGAATCTCCAGTATTAGTTCAGATAGGCAGAGTGGACAGCTGTGTGAGCAGTTTCTTCTCACATCAGCACCCTTGATATCTCCAGTATTAGATCAGACAGATATGGTGTAAAACAGTGTGAAAAGCAGTGTGAGCAGCCTCCTCTGACATCAGCACCCCTGGTATCTCCAGTATTAGATCAGATATGCAGGTTGGACAGCAGTTTGAGCAGCCTCTTCTTACCTCAGCACTCCTGGTATCTCCAGTATTAGATCGGATAGGGTGGGCAGCAGTAGCAGCAACCTCTTCTTACCTCAGCACCCTGGTATCTCCAGCATTAGATCATACAGACATGATGTACAGCAGTGTGAGCAGCCTCTTCTTACCTCAGCACTCTTGATATTTCCAGTGTTAGATCATATAGACAAGTTGGACAGCAGTGTGCGCAGGCTCTTCTTACATCAGCACCCTGAGTATCTCTAGTATTAAATCAGATAGAGTAGACTGCAGTGTGAGCAGCCTCTTCTTACCTCAGCACCCAGGGTATCTCCAGTATTCAATCATAAATACATGCTGGATAGCAGTGTGAGCAACCTCATCTTACCTTTTCTTCCCTTCTATCTCCAGTATTACATCAGATTATATACTGGGAGAATATAAAAGGAAGAAGAATAGCTTTCTACTTACATGCTCACAGGCACGTGTCCTATTAATAGTCTAGAACACTTCAATTTACAATAAATAACTATAATTATTACTTTATAGACAGAATGAGAGTGATTTACTAATTAAAGGTATTTGGGAATTTATTCATAATGGAATTTTATTTATATTTATCTATTCCCAGAGAACCCCTTTAAGAAAAAGAGTCCTTATGTTACCTGAGGAATTACATCACTTGATTAGCGTCAACTATGTTGAGAGATGTCACAAATTGGACATCGAAATTACTGAGGTACCAATCTTGTGGACCTCCACCATTTCAACCGTTGACCATTTCAGGTCCTGTAAATATACTCCGAAGATACTAATTTGTGTTGATGATGATTTTATAAATACTTTGACATCAAAATCATAGTCCTGCAATGTTAAAATAGTTTATTGAGGCATCAGAAGCCGGTTCTTCATACCTTCCACCCTCAGATGTTGACATCTGTCCACTCACAGGATAGTGTCTTCTCCACAGAATTTTTAGAACCTGCCATGGTCATAAAATTCCAAATTAACGTTTTTTCAGCCTAAAGTCCCCACTAAGTGGAGCTACATACATACCACTAACAATAAGTTAAATGCGAGATATAAATGCAGACAGTGCTCCAAAGTGGTGGCAAGTCAGCCCTTAGACCAGGTATTAAGGGAACCCAAACCACCCTAAAGTGGCTAAGAGATTTTTTTAGTTTTTTAGAGCGTAACAAGTTCAAAAATACCCGGAAACTCACTAAAAAAACTGCTTTTTAATTGTAAAACTAGGGTTGAGCGACCCTTACCTTTATAGGATCGGGTCGGATTTCACGAAACCCGACTTTTTCAAAAGTCGGGTCGAGTGAAATCGGCCGATCCTATAAAAAAGTCGGGGTCGGGGTCGGCCAAAGCCCGAAACCCAATGCAACGCATTGGGTTTCCATGGTTCCCAGGGTCTGAAGGAGCGGAAACTCTCCTTCAGGCCCTGCGATCCATATTAAAGTGTAAAATAAAGAATTAAAATAAAAAATATCGCAATACTTACCCTCTGACGCGCCCTGGTAGTAACCGGCAGCCTTCCTCCTTCGAATCCGCGCTTCAAGGACCTTGCCGTGACGTCGCGGTGACGTCGCGGCTTGTGATTGGCCGCGCGGCCACCCATGTGACCGCTCGCGCGACCAATCACAAGCCGCGACGTCACCGCGACGTCACCGAAGGTCCTGGAAGGGCTGATTCTTAGGAAGGAAGGCTGTCAGAAAGAAGCAGGGCGCGTCCGAGGGTGAGTATATTCCTATTAGGTATATACTCACCCTCGGACGCGCCCTGCTTCTTTCCGACAGCCTTCCTTCCTAAGAATCAGCCCTTCCAGGACCTTCGGTGACGTCGCGGCTTGTGATTGGTCGCGCGAGCGGTCACATGGGCGGCCGCGCGGCCAATCACAAGCCGCGACGTCACCGCGACGTCACGGCAAGGTCCTTGAAGCGCGGATTCGAAGGAGGAAGGCTGCCGGTTACTACCAGGGCGCGTCAGAGGGTAAGTATTGCGATATTTTTTATTTTAATTCTTTATTTTACACTTTAATCTGAATTCCGATACCAATTCCCGATATCTTAAACATATCGGGAATCGGTATCGGAATTCCGATTCCAGATTCAAAAGATCGCCGACTTCATGGCCGACCCCACACTGGGGTCGGGTCGGGTTTCATGAAACCCGACCTTGCCAAAAGTCGGCGACTTTTGAAAAATTTCGACCCGTTTCGCTCAACCCTATGTAAAACCACTAAAACAGACCACCTCATGGAAAAATTTGATGTATAGCTATATAAACAGAGTCTTTTTGCTGAGTTTTCGGAGCAAAAACTGAACAGAACCTCAAAGTTCTTGAAGAGTTTTGTGATTTGGAAAAAGATTTGGAGAGCTTCTGCTCAGTTATTGCTCGGTTTCTCTCCCAAAAACTCCTCGAAAAACTATGTGTGCCAGTAGTATATAAGGACTCTTTCACATGTCAGTCATTTTTTTATGCAAAAAAAGTCTGCATTTCACTAGTGTTTTTGATCAGACTGTCATCATAGTATGGTCAGAGTTTTATCAGTTTTTCTCGGATGAGAAAAAAAATTATGATGATTTCTCAAGCTTCTTAAACAATCCGTGAAAAACTGGACAGCACACAGATGACATCTGAGTGATATCCGATTTTTTCACGGACCCATAGACTGGAATTGGTCAGTTTGATACCATACTCAAATCAATATCGGTCAAGTCTCCGTGATTTGTGCAGACCACTCAGTCTGAGAAAAGAATCGGACATGTGAACTAACCCATAAAGTAAGAATGCTATCTGTGAAAACGTGGATGGCACTCATATGAGAAGAAATTATGCCTGAATGAAGCCCAACATGCAGAAAGTTCTCAGCGTTTACTAAGGGGCATGCTACCATGGGCACCAAGGAATTTGGAAGAAAAAATCATTTTTTTTGCCCTTGACTCTCTATATGGTTCATAGCTCACCTTGTTTGGACACAGAACTTTTTGATTCACATGCATCTTCTGTGGTTTTTGTGCTTTGTGATATCTCATCTTCAGTAGTAAAGTCTGAATTCAGTGGCAGTTCCTCTGGCGCTCCTGTCATCTTGACACAGGATTGGGTACAGGACATCCCTTGTTGTCCATTTGTCTGCGAATAGACATTATTGACTCTCGCTTTCCCTCCTTCTTCCTGACCGCTATATACTTTATATCGGATCATTAAGATAATGATAAAAACCAGCACAGAAGCCACAATGATTCCACCGATGATGATGATCATGGTGCCTCCAAGAAACTGGGTGTGAAGTGGCTGACACTGTCCATTATCTTCTTTCGTGTTGAACTGGGCACATCCTACGACCCGCGTGGCAGTGAGTGAAGTCATTCCATCATCGTAGACAGCCAGGACACAGAGATCATACTCCCGACCAGGAGCCAAATCATTGATCAAGAAGCTTCGATTGTTTGGAGGTATCATCCTATGTTAAAAGAAAAAAAAGTAATTGTGAAAATACAAAAAAAAAGAGGTCAATGGCTGCCTTCGATAAAATTTAGTAATATTTAGCATTGATTTGGGGTCTATGGGCCCATTTCCACCAGAGAAGAAGACCTACAAATATTAACGCATGCTGCTTTCTTTTCCCAATATTTTATTGTCTTGTTGCTTTATTTGCTGACTACACAGAAGTCTTTGTACAACTTTTGTGGGTTCTTAATTATTTATAGTCCTACTTATTATTTTATTAACCTGGATTTATTTGTCGGCTTGGTTACTTCTTCTCCTTGAGGAGGTTCCTTGATTTACTGGCATTTTTGTTGTCTTCGTGTGATTTATGCAATGTTCTTTCCCATCTTCACTGTGATTATGGATTTCACGTTTCGGTTATGCTGAGTTTTATGTGTTTTATGCTGTTTGTGTAAGACTGTTTGTCGTTAATATTAACCAATTTTTCAAAATTGCCTTGTTTGGTGGGATGAGAAAGAAAAATGTCTGACATTAATGTTGATGTGGAGTGTAGCGCTGACATCCCTGCACGTAGCACCTCTCCCCGGTAGGGATGTCGACTCACTTTCTGCCACGGCCCCCATCCCACTCCTTCTTCCTCGCCTGCTGCTACCCGCACACTGCGCGTTGATCCCCAGGCACTGTGCTTAGGCCCCTTCTTAAAAGGCCCTAGCTCCATCCGAAAGTGTCCCCAGCCAATGACTGAGACTTATTATTTAAGGCACCTGCACCTGCATGGAGGTGCCTGTGCAATGTTGTTAGTCTGTTCCCAAACAAGCTTGTTAGTTCTCACGTCCCTGTTCACTAGTCCAGTGTCTGTTCATCCCTAATCTCCTTTCTGGTACCTGTGAGTCTGTATTACAGCCACATCCGACTGCACCTGCCATTGCAGTCTGCATAATAGCGGGACCCATCTGCACTTGCCAAGCCAGTCTGTATAACAGCCGGCCCTGCCAGCACTTGCCGTGGCAGTCTGTATACCAGCTGCGCCAGTCCTCATGTTCCAGTGCCTGCCTGTATCAGCTGTCCTCTCCATCCAGGCTGTTCCAGCCCCCAGTCTCTTGGGGGACAGATGCTGTGCGTCTGAGGTCTGTCCTGGAGTAGCACCTGGTGTCCATCGGGAGCCAAGCTTAACCCCACCATCACAGGCTTTAGTGAAAGTTCACCTAGTAATGCCCTTCTAAGCTCTCTTTGGACCATGGCACAGTATTTCCCCACTCTTGTTACACAGGGGATGAGTGGTTTACAATTAAGTACTGGGTCCACAGGCTGGAATGGTACCCTTGTAATATAATTTTTTTGTTTCCCCTTTCTGCCTGTGATTGTCCTGTGGTAGGTTTCTACATGTGCTCAATACCTGGTTTTTCCCATGGGCACATGGCCAACAGTCTCTTTGTTGGTAGAAATCTCAGATAAAATCATGAGATAAATGTTCTAAAAAAAAAGGGAGACAACTAAGACACCCACGGATTGCAGGGACATGACTTAAGGTACCGTTACACTAAACGACTTACCAACGATCACGACTAGCGATACGACCTGGCCGTGATCGTTGGTAAGTTGTTGTGTGGTCGCTGGAGAGCTGTCACACAGACAGCTCTCTCCAGCGACCAACGATCAGGGGAAAGACTTCGGCATCGTTGAAACTGTCTTCAACGATGCCGAAGTCCCGCTGCAGCACCCGGGTAACCAGGGTAAACATCGGGTTACTAAGTGCAGGCCCGCGCTTAGTAACCCGATATTTACCCTGGTTACCATTGTAAAAGTAAAAAAAAAAAAAACAGTACATACTCACATTCCGATGTCTGTCACGTCCCTCGCCGTCAGCTTCCCGCACTGACTGTGTCAGCGCCGGCTGGAAAGCAGAGCACAGAGGTGACGTCACCGCTGTGCTCTGCTTTACGGCCGGCACTGACAGTCAGTGCAGGGAAGCTGACGGCGGGGGACGTGACAAACATCGGAATGTGAGTATGTACTGGTTTTTTTTTTTACTTTTACAATGGTAACCAGGGTAAATATCGGGTTACTAAGCGCGGCCCTGCGCTTAGTAACCCGATATTTACCCTGGTTACAAGTGAACACATCGCTGGATCGGCGTCACACACGCCGATCCAGCAATGACAGCGGGTGATCAGCGACCGAAAAAAGGTCCTGATCATTCCCCAGCGACCAACGATCTCCCAGCAGGGGCCTGATCGTTGGTCGCTGTCACACATAACGAGATCGTTAGCGGGATCGTTGCTACGTCACCAAAAAGCGTGACGTTGCAACGATATCGTTAACGAAATCGTTATGTGTGAAGGTACCTTTAACCTTCCCAAACCCTACTGGAAAGATCTCTCATTCCCAACCACTCTATGCTGGCCGATAATTGTTCGGCCGACAATCTAATCATCTCGACAGATGATGTCCAGGGCACAGAAGGATCTGCCATGTCCAATTTCAAACTGCTGATCATTTTGCTGACTAAAAGATAAGCCATTGCCAGAGATGTCTGGCAGCGGCTCCCCCATAAAGAACTGAATGATTGGAGGGTCTTAGGGTGCCGTCTCACAGTGGCACTTTAGGTCGCTACGACGGCACGATCCGTGACGCTCCAGAATCGCACCATTATTGCTCCAGCGTCGTAGACTGCGGTCACACTTCGCAATGCACGACGCTGGAGCGATAATTTCATGACGTGTTTGCGATGTAGAAGCTGTTGGTTACTATGCGCACATCGTATACAATATCGTGCACACCTTTGTTACATGATGCGATCATGCCGCCACAGCGGGACACTTGACGACGAAAGAAAGTTTCAAACGATCTGCTACGACGTACGATTCTCAGCGGGGTCCCTGATCGCAGTAGCGTGTCAGACACAGCAAGATCGTAAGTATATCGCTGGAACGTCACGAATCGTGCCGTCGTAGCGATCAAAATGCCACTGTGTGACGGTACCCTTAGTCTACAACTATTGTAAACTTTATAAAACTCAGGATAGATCTTCTGTAAGCCAACGTGCTCAGGGATAAAACTTTCATCCTCACTGAAGATGGAATAGCGCCACCAACAGTTGGACAACTCTCATAAAATACAACCATGCCATTAAAAAAAAAATACTTTTTCTCTATCCTAAACCTAAGGTGGGTGGGCAAGTGTCTTTCTCACCAGTGACAAAATAAAAGACACAAAGCCAGACTATTTCAGTTTGGTATATTGCAAACCCCTCCAACAAGCTAAAATTGCAAGAAAACCAACCAGTTTCTCAACCTCAAGCTAAACTTCTGACCTCTAACCTAATTTGCTTTGGAGTCCCTATCCTTTTTGCTATTTGCTTCAAAGTCATCTAAGATGTTTCTTCACACATGGATGCCCTATCATCAGATGGAACCTCGGCATCCAAGACCACATATAGGGCTACATGATGTGGAAGGAAGAGCATTGCATAAGTCTTGAGAGGAAGAGCCTTCAAAAAGTCCACAAACATAATCCCGCTGGAAAGTTTTCCATGAAAGATCCCAACCATGGTTGGATGGTTGCTGCTTCCAATCACAAAACGAGAGGGCAGAGCCAGGAGTGGCCACACATTGGTAGGGGATGTCTCTGATGGGACAACCTCTTTAATGCATAGGTCACTCTCTGATGAACCTTGCTATGCAAGTGTTGTTCACACAGAACAGCTTATCAATAAGATCTAATCGATTATTAGTGACTCATCCAATAAGACATAGACTCAACGCTTCAAGTGATTGGATCCAAAGTTGCCTAGAATTTGGGGTTGCCGGACTTTAAGGACCCATTAGCATCCCCTCCCTCTATCATAGAAGAAAAATTACAATTAATATTATTCACTTTTATTTCTATCTTAATTATAATCATCATTTAACTTCCCTTTTCCTCTATATTCCATTTATTATAATCACAGCCATCTTAAATCTCATTAAAAAAAAATTAGGGTTATTTGCTAATCACTGTCAAATACAAGCAAACCCAAGACAATGCGATAATGACATGTAAGGCTCCGAGAAAAAAAAGGATTCTCTTTGTAAATCAAGAGAAATTTGATATAAATAGAAAGCCATTACAAGAGAAAATATCTCATTTCATAGGAAGCTTCAGGATCTGAATCAATTAAGAGTAAATAATCAACGCCATAACTAGAAAAATTTGTACTCCAGGCACAGAGTCTCATAATTAGCCCTCCTCTCCTAATCTGATGTTATATTTTAGGCCATAAAACAGCTACTAAAGAATTAACAGCAATGTATAGACACATTGGATTGCTTTGCAGTTGGTCGTATTTCACTATTTATTTGCTTAATGTTAAAAAGGGATAGAAAACTGGCTACAAAGAGTCTTTCTTTCTGGAGGACCAGTTTGTCAGTGGATTATATGTACAGCCCCCATTGATTTCAACAGTCATCCTGTAATGCTTTATTTTTCCTGCAGGGGTGCTGCAGAGAAATTGAACATGTCTCTAATGTTTCCTTGCTGAGCACTGGGATTCAGGGAGGAGGATACCCTGCAATCAATTAATTTTCATGGATCTCCAGCACAAAAAAATAGATTTTTCAAAGCGGAAACCACCAGTGTACTTGACAGTCTTGATTTTTGCAAATCGTAGCACAAAAGGTCAGGGTTTAGAAAAATCATGGCTCCAAGGGGGCATACTAGGCATCAATCATTTGCCTGTATAGTAATTGACACTTGCTACCAGGTTCTCCTCCTCAGCTCTGGTGTTCTGGCAGCAAGACACCCAGTATTAACTAATTGTAAAGGAACATCTGCAGAGAAAAGGTATCGTAGATGTTTACCCACAATCTCAATTTTGCTGGAACAATGCTGCAAACCGTTGGGGTTTAACAAAACCACACTCAAAAGCCTTGAGGTGTTCCTGGAAATAGGGCTTAAAGGGAACCTGTCAGGGCGGTTTCACTACTAAAAATAGAGGCATGATTGTATAGGTCCTATTACAACATCAAAAATGATACCTGTCTTGTAGTAATCCGATGTTCCGACGCTGAGAAATTAAGCTGTATAGCTACATGCAAATTTGCTTGGAGGTGCTGCACATAGGGGGTGTGTTGATAGCTTCTGCATGCATTGACACACCCCCAAGGCTAATTTGCATATACATTCAAAGCTTGATTTCTCAGCATTGGCACATCGGATTACTACAAGATAGGTGTCATTTTTATTGTTGGATTTGGACCTATCTAGCCATGCCACTAGTTTTATTAGTGAAATTATCTTGACATTTTCCTTGTAAATGTGGCACCATTCAACCAGTGGTTTCCTCAATTCCTTATAAATACCCTGAACAGATAATCAACATCTGAATATAATTATCACATTTCCTGACATCAATAAGCTTGGCCAAAGTTGATTATTATCTATTTTTATCTACTCTCTGTAAATAGACAGACCCTTTAAGAAAGAGCCATGAGTCTTGACTAGCTAATTTGGATTGGTCGTCCATGGCGGTGCGTACCCATACAAAATGCAAAAATAATTATTTTTTGTATAAAATAGTTCTTATTGTGTAAAAGTGGCAAAACATAAAAAAGATATGAATATGGTATCACTGTATTCATACTGACCTGAAGACTAAAGCTTCCTTACCAATTTTGCCACATGCTTAGCGACATAAAAAAACTTCCTGAATTGCTGTTTTTTGTTCATTCTCCCTCTCAAAAATCAGAATAGAAAACGATCAAAATATGTCATGTGACTGAAAATGGTACCAATAAAAACATCAACTTATCCCACAGAAAACAAGCCCTCACATGACTCTGCTGACCAAAATATGGAAAAAGTATAGCTCTCAAAATATAGTGATGAAAGAACAATTTTTTTGCAAAAAAATAGTTTTTTAGTGTGTGACAGCAGCCAAAACCCAATATAAATCTGGTATCGCTGTAATTGCAATGACTAAAGTCGCCTAATCACTTATACTGCATGAAGAATGGCGTAAAAAATAAATAAAATCAATTCTTCATCTGCTGTTGATTTGTTCATTTTGCCTCCCAAAGATCTCAGTAAGGCTCGATGCACATTTATCCTGCGCTCTGCCCTGAGCGCTTGCACTGGGGTTTCCATGTAAATCTCTGAAATATGTGATGCAGACGGAAGATTCCAGGCACATGGAGACACTATGGTGGACACCGTCTGGTCATTTTTAGGCGTGCGTAAAATTGCAATCCACCACAGTTTTCTGCACTTCTGGAAAAAAGAGGATATGGATGAACAGAGCTAACTGAGCTGCCTCATTATAGCGAATGGATCCTTAGAGGGTTTCATCTGAATCATGTCACTCTGAGATTTAGATGGAAACCCCAAAGTAAGTGCTCAGCATAGAGCATCGGATAAATGTAACCCCAAGCATTATGTAAAATGTTCCAAATAAAAGCTTCAACTCAATCCAAAAAAGAAATCAAGTCCCCGCTCAGGTCTGTCATCTGTCAATGGAAATATAGGGGGCATCCACATTACTGGTAGCACAAAGGCTCTGGAAAAGTGAAGTGGCTCCTCGACCCCCAAAATAAATTCACCAAATTCTGGGCTCCCAAATCCAAATGCCCCATCCCCTTCTGATCCCCAAAGTGTGTCAAAACTACATTTAGAGTCCACAGGTTTGGCATATCTGTATTGATGAGAGTCTGCCTAATTTGCGAGTGCATGTCTCCAAAAGAATAAGCTGAGCACTCCAACAAACTGGGCACTAACATGTTCTGGGAACTACAATGTACTGGTCACTACCACGTTCTGGTCACTACAACAACAGTTTGCAGTTTTCACTCAGCAACATCTACTGCTGCTTGTTTCTGGAAACATCCATGGAGTCACTACACCGGTAGATAATTTCCCAAACGGGTATCATTTCCAAAATGAGGTCACTTGAGGGGCAATTCTGCTCTTCTAGCCCTTAGGGGCTCGGTATATAGTGTTTTCAAACTATTCTAGGAAAATCTGCTCTCCAGGAGGAAAATAGCGCTCCATCCCTCCCGAGTCTTGCCACATGGCTAAGTAGTACTGTACAGCGATACATTTGGCATTTCTACATTTAGCAGAAACTGTGGGACAAATGTTGGTGCCATTTTTACTCTTTTACCAGTGTGAAAATTTAAAATCTGGGGCTAAAACAACATTTTGGTGACAAACATGTAATTTTTTTTTCTTCATTGCTCAATGGTATAAAATTCTGTGACCCACCTGTGGTGTCAATATGATCACTGCACCACTAGATGAATTCATTGAGAGGTGTAGTTTGTAGTGTTGAGCGATACCTTCCGATACCCAAAAGTATCGGTATCGGATGGTATTTGCCGATATCCAAAAAATATCGAATATCGCCGATACCGATACCCGATACCAATGCAAGTCAATGGGAGACAAGTATTGGAAGCTATCCTGGATGGTTCCCAGGGTCTGAAGGAGAGGAAACTCTCCTTCAGGCCCTGGGATCCATATTCATGTAAAAAATAAAGAATAAAAATAAAAAAATATGGATATACTCACCCCTCCGACGAACCCTGGCTGTCACCGCTGCAAGTGTCTGCCTCCATTCCTAAGAATGCAGAGACTGAAGGACCTTCGATGACATCACGGTCAGGTGACCGGTCACCTGACCACTCACGTGACCGCGACGTCATCGAAGGTCCTTCACTCACTGCATTCTTAGGAACGGAGGCAGACGCTTGCAGTGGTGACAGCCAGGGTTGGTCGGAGGGGTGAGTATGTCCATGTTTTTTATTTTTATTCTTTATTTTTTACATGAATATGGATCCCAGGGCCTGAAGGAGAGTTTCCTCTCCTCCAGATCCTGGGAACCAAACGCACCGCACACGCCGAAGATGACTGGGAACACTTCCAATTCCGATTTCCGATATCGCAAAAATATCGGAACTCGGTATCAGAATTCCGATACAGCAAATATCGGCCGATACCCGATGTTTGCAGTATCGGAATGCTCAACACTAGTAGTTTGTAAAATGGGAACTCCTATGGGGGTTTCTGCTCTTCTGGCCTCTCAGGGGAACTGCCAATGTTACATGGACCCTCAAACCAGTCCAGCAAAATCTGAACATCAATATGGTGCTTCTTCCCTTCTGAGCTTTGCACTGTGCCTCAGAACTAGTTTTAGACCACATATGGGGTATTGGCGTACTCAGGAGAAATTGCACAAAAAAATTGGGGTCCATTTTCTCCTGTTACCCTTGTGAAAATAAAAAATAGGGCTAAAATTATAAATTTGTGGGCAAAATGTAACTTTTTTTCACGCCTCTACGTTATAAACTTCTGTGAAGCACCTAGGAGTTCAAGGTGCTCACCACATAACCACACATGTAGATACATTCCATGGGTGGTTTAGTTTCCAAAATGGGATCATTTGTGGAGGATTTCTACTGTTTAGGCACATCAGGGGCTCTCATAAAGATACATGATACTCACTGACCATTTCATCAAAGGCCGCATTCCAAAATGTCACTCCTTCCTTTGCGAGCCCTGCCGTGCACCCAAACATTAGTTTTCCCCCACATCTCGGATATCGGCGTACTTGGGAGAAATCACACCACAAATTGAGTGGTGCAATTTCTCCTGTTACACTTATAAAAATGCAAATTGTGGAGGGCTAAAAAAAAAATTTTTGTGAGGAAAATATGATTTTTGATTTTCACAGCTTGACATTATAAACTTCTGTGAAGCACCTGGGGATTCAAGATTCTCACCACACATTTAGATAAGTTCCCTGAGGGGTCTAATTTGCAAAGTGGTGTCATTTGTGGGAGGTTTTTAATGTTCAGGCACATGAGGGTCACTCCAAATGCAACATGGAGTCCGCTAATTATTCCAGCAAATATTGGAGCTCTTTTGTTTCCAAGCCCTGTTGTGCTCCCAAACAGTAGCTTTCCTCCGCATATTGGCTATTGGTGTACTCGGAAAAAAATTGCACAACAAATTGAGTGGTGCCATTTCTTCTGATACCCTTATGAAAATGCAAAACTTGGGCTAAAAAACATTTTTGTGGGAAAATTTTGATTTTTTTTATTTTTCATGGTTCAACGTTATAAACTTCAGTGAAGCACCTGATGATTCAAGGTGCTCACCACACATCTAGGTAAGTTCCATGCAGAAAATGGTGTCACTTGTGTGGGTTTTCCCTGTTTAGGCACATGAGTGGCTCTCCAAAGACGACATGGCATCCGTTAATTATTCCAGCATATTTTGCATTCAAAAAGTCAAATGGCGATCCTTCCAAGCACTGCTGTGCGCCAAAACAGTAGTTTTCCTATGCATATTGAGTATCGGCATACTCAGGAAAATATCCACAAAATTGTGATGCAATTCCTCCTGTTTCACTTATGAAAATGCAAAATTTGGAGCTAAAAACATTTTTGTGGGATTTAATTTTTTAACTTTCACAGCTCAACGTTATAAACTTCTGTGAGGCACATCAGGGACTCTCCAAACGCGACATGACATCCGCTAATTATTCCAGCAAATTTTACTTTCAAAAAGTCAAAGGTGCTGCTTCTCTTACGAGCTTTGCAATGCGCCCAAACAGTGGTTTACCTCCACATTTGGGGTATCAGCATGCTTAGTAGAAATAACACAACACATTTTGGGGTCCATTTTTTCTGTTACCCTAGCAAAAATAAAAAATTGGGTCTAAAGTAAACATTTTTTGTGAAAAAAGTTAAATGTACATTTTTTTCTCATGTTCCATAAATTGCCTGAAACTTCTTGAATGTGATTTTGAGCACCTTGAGTGGTGTAGTTTTTAGAATGGTGCAACTTTTGGGTATTTTCTGTCATATAGGCCCCTTTAATACACTTCATGTGATGTGGTCCCTAAAAAATGGGGGTTTTTACACTTTGTTGGAAAATTGAGAAATTGTTGGTCAACTTTTCACCCTTATAACAAAAAAAATTGTTTATATAAAGTGCTGATGTAAAGTAGACATGTGGGAAATGTTATTTATTAACTATTTTGTGTGATGGAATGCTCTTGTTTAAGGGCAAAAAAAATTAGAAGTTTGAAAATTGCAAAATTTTAAAAATTGTGGCCAAATTTCTCATTTTTTTAAATATATAAACGCCAGTCATATCAAACAAATTTTACCACTATCATGAAGCACAATATGTCACAAAATAACAATCTCAGGATCATTGGGGTTCATTGAAGCATTCTAGAGTTATGATTTTATAAAGTGACAATGGTCAGAAAAGTAAAATTTGGCTTGGTCATTAAGGTGCAAACCACCTTGGGGGTTAAAGTGGTTAAACAGCTCTGTCAAAAAAAAAAAAGCTGCGCAGTGATTGGCTGTTATGGGAAACAGCTATAACCACTCTTTTAAATCTGCCCCGTAGTGATTGTATCAGTCATTTATCATGGCCTTCCCGCTCCATTATGTTAAATTTCACGTCTATTCTGCCATTTTGCCCAAGCTGTAAAATTCATGCATCTTCCCGCTTTATTGATAAATGTCTCTCGGCGTGATTTTACACCTCATTAATTCATATGTTGTTCATTTGATTCCATTTCTGCCGAGCGACTGAAAAAGTCAAATTTCTATGATCGAAAACTGAAAAAAACTGACCTTTAGGAAAATAATGTCTGAAACTTTCAGGACGATTGTATTTCAAGTTGCTGTATGCATTAAGAGCCTATTAATAAATGAATCTGTTTATAAAGGCCAAGATGGCGTGAGCGGTTTCTTTTTCAAAGAAGAGGATTATAGGTGAATAATTCCATATCATACATATTAAGGAGCCAGCCGTTATAATTTATTACAGTAATTAACTCCCTGCCTCCGCGAGTAATGAAAACGCAGGATCCCATCGTTCAGTGACCTTCAGTTCCTAAGTCTCTTGCCTTGCCAATAACGCACTTTATTCAGGACTCGCGCCTGTTTGTTAGGCAATCCCTGCATAGTTTGTGGCTGTCGAACATAGACATGCAGCCATGGGGACTCGAACATATTATTCGAGCACGCCGAAGACACTCGGTTAGCACCCGAGCATGCTGAGATTATTATTATTATTATTTATATAGCACCATTGATTCCATGGTGCTGTACATGAGAAGGGGTTACAAACAAATTATAGATATCACTTACAGTACAGTAAGCAAACTAACAATTACAGACAGACAATTACAGGCGAGGACAATGCCCTTGCGGGCTTACATTCTACAGGATGGTAGGGAAGGAGACAGTAGGTCGAGGGTTGTAGGAGCTTCGTTGTTGGTGAGGCGGTAACTCCGGTAGTGGTGAGGAGGCAGCAGGGTCAGTGCAGGCTGTAAGCATTCCTGAAGAGGTGGGTTTTCAGGTTCCGTCTGAAGGATCCGAATGTGGTTGATAGTCGGACGTGTTGGGGCAAAGAATTCCAGAGGATGGGGGATATTCGGGAGAAGTCTTGGGGGCGGTTGGGTGAGGAGCAAATAAGTGTGGAGGAGAGAAAGAGGTCTTGGGAGGACCGGAGATTACGTGAGGGAAGATATCGGGAGATTAGTTCAGAGATATATGGAGGAGACAGGTTATGGATGGCTTTGTAGGTCAGTGTTAGTAATTTGAACTGGATACGCTGAGGGAATGGGAGCCAGTGAAGAGATTTGCAGAGCGGGGAAGTGGAGGAGTAGCGAGGAGAGAGATGAATTAGTCGGGCAGCAGAGTTAAGGATGGACTGGAGAGGTGCAAGGGTGTTAGCAGGGAGGCCACAGAAAAGGATGTTGCGGTAGTCGAGGCGGGAGATGATGAGGACATGCCACAAGCATTTTAGTAAATTGACGGTTGAGGAAAGGACGGATTCTGGAGATATTTTTAGGCTGGAGGCGACAGGAGGTGGAAAGAGCTTGGATGTGCAGTTTGAAGGACAGGGCAGAGTCAATGGTTACTCCGAGGCAGTGGACTTCCGGTACAGGGGAAAGTGTGATGTCACAAATTGCGATAGATAGGTCAGGTAAGGAATATCTAAGAGATGGAGGAAAGATGATGAGTTCAGATTTGTCCACATTGAGTTTGAGGAAGCGAGAGGAGAAGAAGGAGGATATGGCTGATAGACACTCCGGGATTCTGGACAGCAGAGAGGCGATGTCTGGGACAGAGAGGTAGATCTGAGTGTCATCAGCATAAAGGTGGTACTGGAATCCATGCGACTTTATGAGGTGTCCCAGGCCAAGTGTGTAGATTGAGAAGAGTAAGGGTCCTAGGACAGAGCTTTAGGGACTACAACAGAGAGAGTGTGGGATTAGGAGGTAGTGTGGGAGTGGGAGACGCTGAATGTGCGGTTGGAAAGGTATGAGGAGATCCAGGATAGGGCGAGGTCTTTGATGCCAAAGGAGGAGAGGATCTGTAGTAGGAGGCAGTGTTCATCTGTGTCGAAAGCAGAGGACAGTTCTAGAAGGAGGAGTACAGAGTATTGTCCGTTAGCAGGTAAGACGTTACCGGAGCACATTTGCTCATCAATAATGGAAAGGCATCTGAGACTCTTAAAGGCCTACTTCCTACATGAAGCAACTTTATGAGGCAAAGACCAGAGATTACTTTTCACCACCATATCTCACTCACCAGGTGTCACTAAGCAAGACAGTCAAACCTTTCATTTTTGGTGGGGGTGGTCTGAAGTCAGTATTTGGGCCCAACAAGTGATCTCCTTCCACAGCATCTCACAAGCCTTGTCACTACCACTTCTGACTTCTGGTGCAAAACTGTAATTCAGCAATCTTCCACACTGCAGAGGGACTAATTATTAGAGTTGGTGCAAATTGATTCGCAGGACTCGGGACAACTATCTGTGGCCATAGGAGTGTAGCCGGGAGATCCGCCTTCTACCTCCCGACATCTGCTGATCTTTTGATTAACTAGTTTGTCATGATGTCACATGTGCATCACGCCGCAACAATGACGTGAAAAGAACTGTGGATGCCGTCATCTAAAGGGTGTTTCTCAAGGCTTCCATCCAGTGAGTAGAGATCATCATGGCCGATGGATCGGGTTATGTAAATTGATTTGTACCAACTAAGTGACATTACTTGCCCATGTCTTTGCACTAACCGATGATGTCCCGTGTAACAGGGTCACTGGCACTGTATGTGAGGAGAGATATGTGTCACGGAGATTGCTTTCCTCCATGATCTAGAAACCCATAAGTTTCTATTCAGCATGCTTTGTGCTGAAGGAGTTAAGCGGCCATGTTATGGCCCGGGTTTTTAGGTGAGTAAGTAAAGGTACCTTCACACATAACGATATCGTTAACGATATCGTTGCTTTTTGTGACGTAGCAACGATATCGTTAAGGAAATCGTTATGTGTGACACCGACCAACGATCAGGCCCCTGCTGAGAGATCGTTGGTCGCTGAACAAAGTCCAGAACTTTATTTCGTCGCTGGATCTCCCGTGGACATCGCTGGATCGGCGTGTGTGACACCGATCCAGCGATGTCTTCACTGGTAACCAGGGTAAACATCGGGTAACTAAGCGCAGGGCCGCGCTTAGTAACCCGATGTTTACCCTGGTTACCAGCGTAAAAGTAAAAAAAAAAAAACACTACATACTTACCTACAGCCGTCTGTCCTCCAGCGCTGTGCTCTGCACTCCTCCTGTACTGGCTGTGAGCGTCGGTCAGCCGGAAAACAGAGCGGTGACGTCACCGCTCTGCTTTCCGGCCGCTGTGCTCACAGCCAGTACAGGAGGAGTGCAGAGCACAGCGCCGGGGACAGACAGCAGAATGTAAGTATGTAGTGTTTGTTTTTTTTACTTTTACGCTGGTAACCAGGGTAAACATCGGGTTACTAAGCGCGGCCCTGCGCTTAGTAACCCGATGTTTACCCTGGTTACCCGGGGACTTCGGGATCGTTGGTCGCTGGAGAGCTGTCTGTGTGACAGCTCTCCAGCGACCAAACAGCGACGCTGCAGCGATCCGGATCGTTGTCGGTATCGCTGCAGCGTCGCTAAATGTGAAGGGGCCTTTAGAGATGGACACCTACTTACCATATCTCCACATCAAGGGTTGTGGCTGGGGAGATAAATGTCCAGCCAGTTTTTTTTTCTCTGGCTGTGTTTTTGTTGTGTGGAGGTAGGAAGCCTCCTGACTACTAGCTCCTGAGAGAGCTTCTATATGTTTTGTCCCAGAGGACCTGAGCAGGACCGTATATGAACTGTTTATTTTCATATGAGCCGGACAGGCTGTTTTTCTGTTACCAGTTAGTTTTTATTTTTGGTTTATGATGCAATAAACCACCCAGAGACTTTAACCATACTTGCGCCTGTGTCTACCTTGAGGAGCAGCTAAGTGAGCCAACCTTCTACACCTGGTTGAGCACCTCATCCTTCCCCCAATGGCCCCAAGCCAATTCATGGGCTTAATTTAGTGCCATCCTTGTATTCTGGTAACCATCTCCAGCCAGCATTAGGTTATTTTTGGGCCTAGCTTAGGTATCAGACATCTCCGGTGACTTTCTCCTAGAAGCTTCTCATTCCTTTATATAGACACAGCACGCTAACACATACTACAGTGCCATATGGTACTACCAGCCATGGCCACCTGTAGCTCAGCACATAAAAATGATCAGACATGTGCAGTAGCCTAGAGCTGTTCACTTTGTATGTACTAAGAACCTGATGTCCTCCTGAACACAGATATAGCCAGGCCTTCATGTTATGTTCTATGATTATTCAACCTATGATAGTCACAAGTGGTATGAGCTAAAAAACTAAATGAATGTTGTTACTTATGGTGCCGGGAAAAGTCTTCTATTGTGTCCATCCCAGTTATAGAGAGAAACAGACCAGAATTATCTAAGATTCTTTTTGGTGTGCTAGGAATTCTGAGACAATCAGAAGTATTTCCATGTCTACTCCTTCTCCCCTCTCCCAGCACGCAGTCTCAGGTGGAACCTGCAGCTGCATCCCCCTCCTCCCAGTTTTTTATCATTATGTCCAAGTGAATGTGCTTTAATGGATAAACTGCAGAGGAAAGTCTACTAGACTATGTAGTTTGTGGGGAGACTGTCACTTTAACTTTAGTATAGTTACTTGTGTGGTAATAACAACACTCTGATCTGCCCATTAGTCTGAGTAAAGAATTACTTCTGCAAAGAACACTGTGTCGTCTCAAACTTGTGAGGAAGAGATCAGACAACGTTATCAGAAGCAGTCATGAGATACTATAAGGAGGGAAGAAACACTTGTGTAATCCTTTTGCAGGGCGCCATCTGTTCCTAAATAACCTCAAATGGCTTAAAATATTCTGATGTTATTTTTTTGTGAAGCGGAAATGTAGATTCCTGGCATTTCCTTACTCTACTCTAAAGGATTTGGAAAATAGGGTCTACTTTTTTTATCACCAAAAATTGTCCATGGGTCTCGCCTGGTAATGTAGATGAGACTCACTTGAATAGGGATGAGCTGTAATACTAAAAACAGCCTATAGACAGGAGTGTTGCTGTTTTTGAAACATGTTTTAATAGTCTTTAATAGTTATGGGGGACTTTAACTACCCGGATATTAACTGGGAAACAGAAACCTGTGAAACCCATAAAGGCAACAGGTTTCTGCTAATAACCAAGAAAAATTATCTTTCACAATTGGTGCAGAATCCAACCAGAGGAGCAGCACTTTTAGACCTAATACTATCTAATAGACCTGACAGAATAACAAATCTGCAGGTGGTTGGGCATTTAGGAAATAGCGACCACAATATTGTGCAGTTTCACCTGTCTTTCACTAGGGGGACTTGTCAGGGAGTCACAAAAACATTGAACTTTAGGAAGGCAAAGTTTGAACAGCTTAGAGATGCCCTTAATCTGGTAGACTGGGACAATATCCTCAGAAATGAGAATACAGATAATAAATGGGAAATGTTTAAGAACATCCTAAATAGGCAGTGTAAGCGGTTTATACCTTGTGGGAAATAGGAAAAACCCAATGTGGCTAAACAAAGAAGTAAGACAGGCAATTAACAGTAAAAAGAAAGCATTTGAACTACTAAAGCAGGATGGCACCATTGAAGCTCTAAAAAACTATAGGGAGAAAAATACTTTATCTAAAAAACTAATTAAAGCTGCCAAAAAGGAAACAGAGAAGCACATTGCTAAGGAGAGTAAAACTAATCCCAAACTGTTCTTCAACTATATCAATAGTAAAAGAATAAAAACTGAAAATGTAGGCCCCTTAAAAAATAGTGAGGAAAGAATGGTTGTAGATGACGAGGAAAAAGCTAACATATTAAACACCTTCTTCTCCACGGTATTCACGGTGGAAAATGAAATGCTAGGTGAAATACCAAGAAACAATGAAAACCCTATATTAAGGGTCACCAATCTAACCCAAGAAGAGGTGCGAAACCGGCTAAATAAGATTAAAATAGATAAATCTCCGGGTCCGGATGGCATACACCCACGAGTACTAAGAGAACTAAGTAATGTAATAGATAAACCATTATTTCTTATTTTTAGTGACTCTATAGCGACAGGGTCTGTTCCGCAGGACTGGCGCATAGCAAATGTGGTGCCAATATTCAAAAAGGGCTCTAAAAGTGAACCTGGAAATTATAGGCCAGTAAGTCTAACCTCTATTGTTGGTAAAATATTTGAAGGGTTTCTGAGGGATGTTATTCTGGATTATCTCAATGAGAATAACTGTTTAACTCCATATCAGCATGGGTTTATGAGAAATCGCTCCTGTCAAACCAATCTAATCAGTTTTTATGAAGAGGTAAGCTATAGGCTGGACCACGGTGAGTCATTGGACGTGGTATATCTCGATTTTTCCAAAGCGTTTGATACCGTGCCGCACAAGAGGTTGGTACACAAAATGAGAATGCTTGGTCTGGGGGAAAATGTGTGTAAATGGGTTAGTAACTGGCTTAGTGATAGAAAGCAGAGGGTGGTTATAAATGGTATAGTCTCTAACTGGGTCGCTGTGACCAGTGGGGTACCGCAGGGGTCAGTATTGGGACCTGTTCTCTTCAACATATTCATTAATGATCTGGTAGAAGGTTTACACAGTAAAATATCGATATTTGCAGATGATACAAAACTATGTAAAGCAGTTAATACAAGAGAAGATAGTATTCTGCTACAGATGGATCTGGATAAGTTGGAAACTTGGGCTGAAAGGTGGCAGATGAGGTTTAACAATGATAAATGTAAGGTTATACACATGGGAAGAGGGAATCAATATCACCATTACACACTGAACGGGAAACCACTGGGTAAATCTGACAGGGAGAAGGACTTGGGGATCCTAGTTAATGATAAACTTACCTGGAGCAGCCAGTGCCAGGCAGCAGCTGCCAAGGCAAACAGGATCATGGGGTGCATTAAAAGAGGTCTGGATACACATGATGAGAGCATTATACTGCCTCTGTACAAATCCCTAGTTAGACCGCACATGGAGTACTGTGTCCAGTTTTGGGCACCGGTGCTCAGGAAGGATATAATGGAACTAGAGAGAGTACAAAGGAGGGCAACAAAATTAATAAAGGGGATGGGAGAACTACAATACCCAGATAGATTAGCGAAATTAGGATTATTTAGTCTAGAAAAAAGACGACTGAGGGGCGATCTAATAACCATGTATAAGTATATAAGGGGACAATACAAATATCTCGCTGAGGATCTGTTTATACCAAGGAAGGTGACGGGCACAAGGGGGCATTCTTTGCGTCTGGAGGAGAGAAGGTTTTTCCACCAACATAGAAGAGGATTCTTTACTGTTAGGGCAGTGAGAATCTGGAATTGCTTGCCTGAGGAGGTGGTGATGGCGAACTCAGTCGAGGGGTTCAAGAGAGGCCTGGATGTCTTCCTGGAGCAGAACAATATTGTATCATACAATTATTAGGTTCTGTAGAAGGACGTAGATCTGGGTATTTATTATGATGGAATATAGGCTGAACTGGATGGACAAATGTCTTTTTTCGGCCTTACTAACTATGTTACTATGTTACTATGTCTTGTTCAACCCTTATAATTATTAGCTCTGATCATAATATTTATTTGGAAATTGCCTCTTCTGAGAAAAAGAAGACTTAAACTCTATAGCGCCACCTGTTGGAAGTAGCGATCCTACAAGTCACAATCAACCCTTTAAACGAGCCAGGAAAGGTCAAAGAGGCCCGACGCCTACGCACTGCAGTACTTTGCTCTGCCCTCAACAGGTCAAATCAGTACGCCTGCGCCGGAGCCACAGCGTGAAGACAAGAAGAAGACGTCATCCTATAAAGATGGGAGGCCCCGGGCCGGACCGTGACACCCATCGGATTGGACCGCCCACCCAGGTGAGTATAATCTAACCTCTTTTTCTCCTCTTTCAGGTTACATCAGGGGCTTATCTACAGTATTACAGAATGCTGTAGATAAGCCCCTGATGCTGGTGGGCTTAGCTCACCTTCGATTTTGGGGGTGACAGGTTCCCTTTAAGGAAAAAGAAATACAAACTTACAGGGCCCTGTGTGAAAAAGTGATTGCACCCCCTTTCCCCCAAAGCATAAATTAACTGTTGTTTATCATATCTTTTGGAGTCGCAGTTCAAATTCTCTAACCACGCCAGGTCGGATTACTGCCACACCTGTTCTCAATCAAGAAATCACTTAAAGGGAACCTGTCACCCCCAGGGCCTATTAAGGTAAAATAGCCACCTTCACCAGCACTAAGGCTGCATTCTGTGAAGGTGGCTCTTGTGCTTATTTTCCCTAGGAATGCTGAAATAATCACTTTTATAAATTTGGCGCCATACCTCTCTTGAGTCAGGGAGGTATGATTTCTCCCTGAGTCAAGTGCCTCGCAGCCGTCCATCATCCCACCGGTCGATGCCTCCTCTCTGTCTTATGCCATCACCGGCACCTGTGCTCTGCAATTATTTCTCGGGCATGCGTCGTGCGCGCTGCCCTGGAACTTACAATAAGTGATGTAAGTAGATCGCACCTGTGCACAGCGGAGGCCCCAGATCCCGCCCCGCAGTGTGTTATGATGTATTCACCCTGTGGGGCTGAGAATCTGGCGCTGTGCGCAGGCGTTATAATAATAATTTTTTATTTATATAGCGCCAACATATTCCGCAGCGCTTTACAAATTATAGAGGGGACTTGTACAGACAATAGACATTACAGCATAACAGAAATACAGTTCAAAACAGATACCAAGAGGAGTGAGGGCCCTGCTCGCAAGCTTACAAACTATGAGGAAAAGGGGAGACACGAGAGGTGGAAGGCGTTATCTACTTACATCAGTTATTGTAAGTTCCAGGGCAGCGCGCACGACGCATGCCCGAGAAATAATTACACAGCGCAGGCGCCGATGACGGCACAAGACAGAGTGGGATGATAGACGGCTGTGAGGCGCTTGATTCAGGGAGAATTCATACCTCCCAGACTCAATAGAGGTATGGCGCCAAATTTATAAAAGTGATTATTTCAGCATTCCTAGGGAAACTAAGCACAAGAGCCACCTTCACAGAATGCAGCCTTAGTGCAAAAGAATTGTGAAGGGATCTACGGGAAAAGGTAGTTGAACTATAGAAAACAGGAAAGTGATACAAAAAGATATCCAAGGAATTGATAATGCCAGTCAGCAGCGTTCAAACTGTGATTATCAAATGGAAAATCAGAGGCTCTGTAAAAGCAAAACCACGGTCAGGTAGACCAACAAAAACGTCATCCACAACTGCCAGGAAAATTGTTCGGGATGCAAAGAAAAATCCACAAATAACATCAGCTGAAATAGAGGACTCTCTGAAAACTAGCGGTGTGGCTGTTTCAAGATGCACAATAAGGAGACACTTGAAGAAAAATGGGCTGCATGGTTGAGTCGCCAGAAGAAAGCCATTACTGCACAAATGCCACAAACTATCTTGCCTACAATACGCAAAACAGCACAGAGACAAGCCTCAAAACTTCTGGAACAAGGTAATTTGGAGTGATGAGACCAAAATTGAACTTTTTAGCCACAACCATAAAGGTTACATTTGGAGAGAGGTCAACAAGGCTTATGATGAAAAAAACACCATTCCTACTGTAAAGAACGGAGGTGGATCGCTGATGTTTTGGGGATGTGTGAGCTACAAAGGAAACTTGATCAAAGTTGAAGGAAAGATGAATGCAGCACGTTATCAGCAAATACTGGAGGCAAATTTGCACTCATCAGACTGGAAGCTGCGCATGGGACGTACTTGGATGTTCCAACATGACAATGATCCAAAACACAAGGTCAAGTTGACCTGTCATTGGCTACAGCAGAACAAAGTGAAGGTTCTGGAGTGGCCATCTCAGTCTCCTGACCTCAATATCATTGATCCACTCTGGGGAGATCTCAAGCGCGCAGTTTATGCTAGACAACGCAGGAATTTACAGGAACTGGAGGCTTTTTGCCAAGAAAAGTGGGCAGCTTTACCATCTGAGAAAATAAAGAACCTCATCCACAACTACCACAAAAGACTTCAAGCTGTCATTGATGTTAGAGGGGCCAATACGCAGTATTATAAAATGGGGTATGTGAACTTTTGATCAGGGTCATTTGGATGTTTTGGGTTGTCATTATGATTTCAAAAGAGAAAACACAGTAGTTGGATAATAAATGGCTTCACCCAACCACTAACCATGAATGGAGAAAAGGTTTTGGTGTAATCATTCATATTCTCTGAAAAAAGGCCAAGAAAGCAAAAACTCTTCCGGGGTAAGTAAACTTTTGAGCACAACTGTATCACAATCTGAATTAAAAATAAGAAAATTTGCAGTTCCCACACCGGCCACTGGGGCGTTTTAAACTCTAACTTCCTGTTGTCTCAGGAACAAAACATGCACATTAGACACTTTGTCAGGCCCGTGACTCCATTCTTTTGATTTGATGAGTCTAATGAGTGTGTGACATTGTGAAGACTGCAGGGTCAATTGTGACATCAGCATTGTGATTGGTGAATCCTGTGTTATCATCTGTGTATAGAGCCGTCATCTGTCATTGTAATCCTGCCTCTGATGATAAGAAGCCTGCTGAAAACACTTCCTGAAAGGAGATGAAGTATGACTATAAAATAATCCCCACTGGCCAGAGTGTAAATTGCAAAGATTACTATTTTTCTTTTTGTTTCAAAAAAGTTTGTGATATTAAAGAAAAAAAATGCCATTTTTCTTTGTAAAAAAATGTGCATAAAGCAAAATATTGGACTATGTCCTTAAAAGGATCAGATCTTCAAATGTGCTCTTTCTGAATGGTGGACCTTCAGCATAATGTCCTCTGTTGGACCTAAGGTGGTCCAGTCCATTGTTTCTGATCAATAATAATGTAATGCCCTCTCGTGAAGCTTTGCGGTTTGGAAGGGTTAATTTTTTTTCTATATCAAATGCCATGACCATGAATGTGTAAATACCACACTTCCCAGAATGGAAATCAGTAGAGCACGCTCTGCTGGGATATGCGAGGTCAGCAGTTGGAGGAAGCCAGCAGAATACTCAATACAGCTGTGATGCTGAATGGAGTCTTCGATACGGAGTACGGTGACTCAAGGTCACTACATGACGGGTAAAGAGGTATTTACAAGGCTGCGTGGCATAAGTTCACATGTAGATAGAAATTTAAAGGGAGCCTGCCGTCCCCAAAGTGCCTTGTAGACTAACTAAACAGCGTCATAGGGGACTGTACCTGTTTCTGGTACTGTGCTTGTGAAAATAACCTGGGGAGATTCCATGACGTGACCATGAGTTGGTTGCTCCGTTGTGCATCCTCCATTTGTGTCTTTGGGAGTGCCCTAGCTTGTGATGAACAGCGCTCACCTCCTAGAGCGAAGATTCCCCATGTGTGTGCGCATGCGCCATGACATGCTGTCCGCGCATGTACACATCGGCTGGGCACATTCTCCTTCCTGGTACCTCTCTGCTGATGTCGTCCATACACCAGGCCGCCTCTGTCTGCTTGCACGGTCAGCAGAGCCGGTATCAGTGCGCATGCGCACACACAAGGCAGTCCAAAAGATGCAAGTTGAGGGAGTGTAACGAAGCACCCAGCTTATGGCCATGCCATGGGTGCCCCAAAGTACAAGTACAGTAACAGAAACAAATACAGTACTAGTAAGATTTTTATACGGGCGTAAGTCTCCTATAAAATTGGATAGAAAAAATGGGGAACAAGGAGATTTGGTAGGTCCCCTTAGTGTGGTAGCAATAAGTAGGTATATATATATATATATATATATATATATATATATATATATATATATACTAAGAACATGAATTGTATGCTACCCACAAAGGAAGGGACCAGACTTCATTATATGTGCCATTAGGACAGTTAGCTGACAAAGGCAGTTGAGCCGAAACGCGCGTCGGGGTGGACGCCACCCGCACGAGGTAACCTAATACGTACATCTAACTATCTCTATACTTATGCCTTTGTCGTTCCTAGTCCCTGTAGTGGCACTGACCACAAATAATCAATGTGGCTACACTTGGGACTTATATGCTGCAGAATACATGACCCCCTGTTGATGCCACATATTGGTATTCAAATGGGGCATGGTGCATAGCCTCTTCATTTGAGAACAAAAAACTACTAGTTCTGCAATATAATTGCAAATCCTACCTGCACTTGCATTTGCACTTTTTGGCACCGTTTTTGGCCACACATTTTGGCCTTAAACACCTTATACTGACATTAGCCTAGGAGGGGGCTACATGAATGGCATTTTTTCTACATGGACTATATATTATTTGCTCGCAATTGAGTCTGTATATAACTTTTTTTTCCTCCGGACACCAGTCTGCCACTGAATGTGCGCCCCTTGTTTTTATTACTGTTTTCATACATTATCTTGCATTGTTCTGTTTTTCCTGTTATCACCTGAATGTTAATAAAATTTACAATTCTTTCACCATTTTTTAGCATTGGACTTTATGGTCGGATTCATTCCATTTTTCCTCTATATAATTGGATAGTTAGTCTAAAAGGAATTTTGGGGGTGAAATTACTCTCTTAAAGGTGTGTTTCAGTTTTGCAAACACCCTGCTCCTCGGCAATAGGTTGCTTTAAAAATGTTCATTCTTCTGGCGTTTTCTGCTTAAATGACGTGCTCTGCTTTATAATACAAGTCTTTAGGAAATATAAAAAAGCACCCGAAAAAATGACCAGTTATTTTAAGCTTTTCACCATCGTTTTTGCATAAAAAAATTAAACTGTACATTATTCATCCTCCCGAGGTTCAACGCTGAGTCTATGCCGCTGCTCCTTGTGTGTGGTTATGG